>NC_074698.1:33921726-34192357 GCF_029448725.1 Salvelinus fontinalis | reverse complement strand
TGTGAGAGGAGAGAGGTGTGTGTGAGAGAGAGAGAGAGAGAGAGAGAGAGGGGGGGGGGGGAGAGGTGAGAGGCGTGATAATGGATTATCTCTGCTACAGTGTGGATAATGTACTGTACAGTCAGTGTAAAACTATTATACAGCTGGTCATGTTTTTCTCTCCATCCCCCTATACCCCCTTAGGTTTATAACAGACAAGGTCATTGTCACATCCAGTTTTGATGACTTTGCAAACAGATATACACAGACTGTAAAGCCCTTGTCATACCCACATTGATCATTTCTAGCCTGGACCCAGATCTGTTTGTGCTGCAAGCCAACTTCTATGGCAAGGCATGCCGATGAGCACAGGGGTTAATTTGGCAGACAACACAGTTCTGGGACCAGGCTGGATTATTTCACTTTATTGAAATAAATTCACAGTCAACCAAGTGTTGGAGGTCATACAGTACATCCCTGTGTTGTACACACTTTGTTATTGTTTGAGTCCATCATACTATCTACTATAGTAGCCTGGTGGTCCAGTCTTTTGATGCTCTAGCCTACTATTTTCTTTCTTCGTTGTCATGCCAATGGTTGACAACAACATGACAGTTGGCTACAGCGCATGCAGTATAGCAGGGTTTCCCAAACTCGGTCCTGGGTCCCCCCTGGGTGCACGTTTTTGTCCCAGCACTACACAGCTGATTCAGATAATCAACTCATCATCAAGCTTTGATTATTTGAATCAGCTGTGTGTGGGGGATCTAAATGTGGACTGGAACTGATCACAGGACACTTGTTAAAGGGATAGTTCACTCAACTCATTTCATCATCATCACAGCTTTTTCTCTGTATTGAAAGTGCTCTATCTTGAACACTTAACTGCTGTTATGGACACTTTTTGGGGGATCATATTAACAGTGTTCTAATAAACAAAATACTAAAAGATGAAGTCTCCCTTTAATGCCAGGTGAAAACACTCTCTACAGCTATTAGCTTCTGGTGGTCGGTGTGTTTTGATGAATATCAGTGACCATTAGTAATAATACCTCCTCACCCTGTAGGTGAGATCTCACAGCACAAGGGTCCCCCGGTCTTCACCCAGGCTGAACGTTACAAGATGGTGAGAGCCATCAAGTGGGTGGATGAGATAGTGGAGGGAGCGCCATACGTCACCACACTGGAGACCCTGGACAAGTACACCAGTGACTTCTGTGTGCACGGAGGTGAGTTTGCTGAGATACTTGAATGGGTGGGCCGGTTCTGAAAATTCAGTTAATCTTTATTTAACCAGAATAGTATTAACACAATAACACAGTAACATAGTAACACAGTAACATAGTAAAACAGTAACATAGTAACACATTAACAGTAGTAACACAGTAACAGTAGTAACATAGTAACACAGTAACAGTAGTAACATAGTAACACATTAACAGTAGTAACATAGTAACAGTAGTAACACAGTAACAGTAGTAACATAGTAACACAGTAACAGTAGTAACATAGTAACACAGTAACAGTAGTAATATAGTAACACAGTAACAGTAGTAACATAGTAACACAGTAACAGTAGTAACATAGTAACATAGTAACAGTAGTAACACAGTAACAGTAGTAACATAGTAACACAGTAACAGTAGTAACATAGTAACACAGTAACAGTAGTAACATAGTAACAGTAGTAACACAGTAACAGTAGTAACATAGTAACACAGTAACAGTAGTAACATAGTAACACAGTAACAGTAGTAACATAGTAACACAGTAACAGTAGTAATATAGTAACACAGTAACAGTAGTAACATAGTAACACAGTAACAGTAGTAACATAGTAACATAGTAACAGTAGTAACACAGTAACAGTAGTAACATAGTAACACAGTAACAGTAGTAACATAGTAACACAGTAACAGTAGTAACATAGTAACAGTAGTAACATAGTAACACAGTAACAGTAGTTATATAGTAACACAGTAACAGTAGTAACATAGTAACACAGTAACAGTAGTAACATAGTAACACAGTAACAGTAGTAACATAGTAACATAGTAACACAGTAACATAGTAACCGTAGTAACATAGTAACACAGTGACCCAGTAACATAGTAACATAGTAACACAGTAACATAGTAACCGTAGTAACATAGTAACACAGTAACATAGTAACACAGTAAGATAGTAACACAGTGACCCAGTAACACAGTAACAGTAGTAACATAGTAACTTATTAACACAGTAACATAGTAGCAAAGTAACATAGTAACATAATAGCACAGTAACACAGTAGAAAAGTAACAGTGACATAGTATCATAGTAACTTATTAACACAATAACATAGTAACACAGTAACAGTAGCAGTGGTAACATAGTAACACAGTATCACAGTAACAGTAGTAACATAGAAACTTATTAACACAGTAACAGAGTAGCAAAGTAACATAGTAACCATAGTAACATAGTAGCACAGTAACACCGTAACACAGTAGAAAAGTAACAGTGACACAGTGACACAGTGACATATTAACATAGTAACATAGTAACACAGTAACATAGTAACACAGTAACATAGTAACACAGTAACATTAGTAACACAGTAACGTATTAACACAGTAACATAGTAACTTATTAACACAGTAATATAGTAACACAGTAACATAGTAACTTATTAACACAGTAACACAGTAACACAGTAACACAGTAACATAGTAACACAGTAACATAGTAACACAGTGACATAGTAACATAGTAACACAGTAACATAGTAACATAGTAACACAGTAACATAGTAACACAGTAACTTATTAACACAGTAACATAGTAACAGTAACTTATTAACATAGTAACATAGTAACACAGTAACGTATTAACACAGTAACATAGTAACTTATTAACATAGTAACATAGTAACACAGTAACATAGTAACACAGTAACATAGTAACACAGTAACGTATTAACACAGTAACATAGTAACACAGTAACACAGTAACATAGTAACTTATTAACACAGTAACACAGTAACATAGTAACACAGTAACATAGTAACACAGTAACATTGTAACACAGTAACATAGTAACTTATTAACACAGTAACAGTAACACAGTAACATAGTAACACAGTAACATTAGTAACACAGTAACGTATTAACACAGTAACATAGTAACTTATTAACATAGTAACACAGTAACATAGTAACACAGTAACACAGTAACATAGTAACTTATTAACACAGTAACACAGTAACATAGTAACACAGTAACATTGTAACACAGTAACATAGTAACATAGTAACTTATTAACACAGTAACATAGTAACACAGTAACATAGTAACAGTAACACAGTAACATTAGTAACACAGTAACGTATTAACACAGTAACATAGTAACTTATTAACACAGTAATATAGTAACACAGTAACACAGTAACATAGTAACAAAGTAACGTATTAACATAGTAACGTATTAACATAGTAACACAGTAACATAGTAACACAGTAACATAGTAACACAGTAACATAGTAACATAGTAACTTATTAACATAGTAACATAGTAACACAGTAACGTATTAACACAGTAACATTAGTAACACAGTAACGCATTAACACAGTAACATAGTAACACAGTAACATAGTAACTTATTAACACAGTAACATAGTAACACAGTAATAGTAGTAACCCAGTAACTTATTAACACATTAACATAGTAACTTATTAACACAGTAACATAGTAACACAGTAATAGTAGTAACACAGTAACTTATTAACCTGTCTGGCTCTGGCGTTCCGCTAGCGGAACTCCTCCCACATTCCACTGAAAAGGCAGAGCGTGAAATTCAAAATATATTTTTTAGAAATATTTAACTTTCACACATTAACAAGTCCAATACAGCAAATGAAAGATACATATCTTGTGAATCCAGTCAACATGTCCGATTTTTAAAATGTTTTACAGCAAAAACACCACATATATTTATGTTAGCTCACCACCAAATACAAAAAAGGACAGACATTTTTCACAGCACAGGTAGCATGCATAAAGCCAACCTAACTAACCAAGAACCAACCAAACTAACCAAGAAACAACTTCGTCAGATGACAGTCTTATAACATGTTTTACAATAAATCTATGTTTTGTTCGAAAAATGTGCATATTTGAGGTATAAATCAGTTTTACATTGCGGCTACCATCACAGCTACCGTCACAAATAGGACCAAAGCAGCCAGAGTAATTACAGACACCAACGTCAAATACCTAAATACTCATCATAAAACATTTCTGAAAAATCGATGGTGTACAGCAAATTAAAGACAAACATCTTGTGAATCCAGCCAATATTTCCGATTTTTTAAGTGTTTTACAGCGAAAACACAATATAGCATTATATTAGCTTACTACAATAGCCTACCACACTACCGCATTCATTCATCAAGGCACGTTAGCGATAGCAATAGGCACGTTAGCGATAGCGAATAAACTAGCAAAAGATATATAATTTTAATAAGCTTCATCAGATGACAGTCCTATAACATCAGGTTATACATACACTTATGTTTTGTTCGAAAATGTGCATATTTAGAGCTGAAATCAGTGGTTATACATTGTGCTAACGTAGCAGCTTTTTCCCACAACGTCCGGATATTTTTCTGACACTTTTTCTGACACACATATTCTGACCAAATAACTATTCATAAACATAACTAAAAAATACATGTTGTATAGGAAATGATAGATACACTAGTTCTTAATGCAATCGGCGTGTTAGAATTCTTAAAATAACTTCATTACGACATCCAGCTTAGGTATAGCGAGAGAGTACCCAAAATCTGGGCGCAAACGACTATTTCACATGTACGACAGATATATGAAATAACATCATAAAATGGGTCCTACTTTTGCTGATCTTCCATCAGAATGTTGTACAAGGGGTCCTTTGTCCAGAACAATCGTTGTTTGGTTTTAGAACGGCCTTTTTCCCTCTCGATTTAGCAAGCACACTTGCTAAGTGGCGCGAATCTCTCCATCGTCAACAAACTCAGAGAACGGAACACGGCAAAACTCCCGACAAAAATTTAAATAATCTGATTAAACTATATTGAAAAAACATACTTTACGATGATATTGTCACATGTATCAATAAAATCAAAGCCGGAGATATTAGTCGTCCATAACGACAGCTTATCAGAAGGCAAATCCAGGTCCCTTCTCGCGCTCTCCAGAAAACAGGAAACTGGTGACACGTCATGCCAAGAGCTATTATTCAACCCCAGATCAAGTTACCCACTCAATTTCTTCTCTCACTGCTTGTCGACATCTAGTGGAAGATGTATGAAGTGCATCTAAACTAATAAATATCAAGGACTTTAATAGGCAGGCCTTAGAACAGTGCATCGATTTCAGATTTTCCACTTCCTGTAAGGAAGTTTGCTGCAAAAGGAGTTCTGTTTTACTCACAGATATAATTCAAACGGTTTTAGAAACTAGAGAGTGTTTTCTATCCAATAGTAATAATAATATGCATATTGTACTAGCAAGAATTGAGTACGAGGCCGTTTAAATTGGGCACGATTTTCCCCCAAAGTGAAAACAGCGCCCTCTGTCCTCAACAGGTTAACACAGTAACATAGTAACACAGTAATAGTAGTAACACAGTAACATTAGTAACACAGTAACTTATTAACACAGTAACACAGTAACATAGTAACTTATTAACACAGTAACATTGTAACACAGTAACAGTAGTAACACAGTAACTTATTAACACAGTAACATAGTGACATAGTAATACAGTAACATAGTAGCACAGTAACAGTAGTAACACAGTAACTTATTAACACAGTAACATAGTGACATAGTAATACAGTAACATAGTAGCACAGTAACAGTAACATATTAGCTCAGTGACATAGTAACATAGTAACTTATTAACCCATTGATATATTATATTAACATAGTAACATAGTAACACTGTGAGGAACTAGTAACACAAGCATTTCGCTGCATCCGCTATAATATCTGCTAAACTGTGTACGCGACCAATACACTTTGATTTGATTTAGTTTTCATATTTTGGGGGTTAATATCCTGTTTTGTGTTTTCCCAGTATCTAATGGTTCTATCTTGCCCCTTGACCTCCTGTAAAGTATCTCATGTTTGTCACCTTGATCAGAATATAGCAGACATGTTGAATGTGTCATTTCAGATGACATCACACTAACAGTGGATGGGAAGGACACATACGAAGAGGTGAAGAGGTCAGGGAGGTACAGGTGAGAGTTACTCAAGCTGGAATGAACCTTGAACTAAAGCTGTCGTTAATAATATACACTGAACACAAATATAAAGGCAACATGTAAAGTGTTGGTCCCATGTTTCATGAGCTGAAATAAAAAATCCCAGAAATGTTCCATATGCACAAAAAGCTTATTTCTCTCAAATCTTGAGCTCTAATTTGTTTATATCCTGTTAGTGAGCATTTCTCCTTTGCCAAGATAATCCATCCACCTGACAGGTATGGCATATGAAGAAGCTGATTACACAGCATGATCATTACACAGGTGCACCTTGTGCTGAGACAATAAAAGGCCACTCTAAAATGTGCAGTTTTGTCACACAACACAATGCCACAGATGCCTCAAGTTTTGAGGGAGCGTGCAATTGGCATGCTGACTGCAGGAATGTCCACCAGAGCTGTTGCCAGAGAATTGAATGTTCATTTCTATACCACAAGCCTCCTCCAACGTCGTTTTAGAGAATTTGGCAGTGCGTCTCGCAACCGCAGATCACGTGTATGGCATCTTGTGGGCGAGCGGTTTGCTGATGTCAACGTTGTGAACGGAGTGCTCCATGGTGGGGTTATGGTATGGGCAGGCATAAGGTGCAGAAAATGAACACAATTGCATTTTATCGATGGCAATTTGAATGAACAGCGAGACCGTGACGAGATCCTGAGGCCCATTGTCGTGCCATTCATCTGACGCCATCACCTCATGTGTCAGCATGATAATGCACGGCCTCATGTCACAAGGATCTGAACACAATTCCCGGAAGCTGAAAATGTCCCAGTTCTTCCATGGCCTGCATACTCACCAGACATGTCACCCATTGAGCATGTTTGGGATGCTCTGGATCGACGTATATGACGTGTTCTAGTTCCCGACAATATCCAGCAACTTCACACAGCCATTGAAGAGGAGTGGGACAACATTCCACAGGCCACAATCAACAGCCTGATCAACTCTATGTGAAGGAGATGTGTCGTGCTGCATGAGGCAAATGGTGGCCACACCAGATACTGACTGGTTTTCTGTTTCACGACCCTACTTTTTTTTTTTAAGGTATCTGTGACCAACAGATGCATATCTGTATTCCCAGTCATGTGAAATCCATAGATTAGGGCCTAATGAATGTATTTCAATTGACTGATTTCCTTATATGAACTGTAACTGCAAAATCTTAGAAATTGTTGCATTTTGCGTTTATATTTTGTTTAGTATATGATATTATTTAATATATTATCATATTATTATTGCTGTTGTTATGCTCTGTCTACAATTGTACAATTTTGTCTCATGCCCTGGTGTTGTTCCAGGGAGTGCAAGCGAACCCAAGGAGTTTCTACCACAGACCTGGTCGGTCGCATGCTACTGATGACCAAAGCCCACCACAGCAATATAGTGAGTATATCAACCCCTCATAGGTTACCATAGTGAGTATAGCAACCCCTCATAGGTTACCATAGTGAGTATAGAAACCCCTCATAGGTTACCATAGTGAGTATAGCAACCCCTCATAGGTTACCATGGTGAGTATAGCAACCCCTCATAGGTTACCATAGTGAGTATAGCAACCCCTCATAGGTTACCATGGTGAGTATAGAAACCTCTCATAGGTTACCATGGTGAGTATAGAAACCCCTCATAGGTTACCATGGTGAGTATAGAAACCCCTCATAGGTTACCATAGTGAGTATAGAAACCCCTCATAGGTTACCATAGTGAGTATAGAAACCCCTCATAGGTTACCATGGTGAGTATAGCAACCTCTCATAGGTTACCATGGTGAGTATAGAAACCCCTCATAGGTTACCATGGTGAGTATAGCAGCCCCTCATAGGTTACCATAGTGAGTATAGCAACCCCTCATAGGTTACCATAGTGAGTATAGAAACCCCTCATAGGTTACCATAGTGAGTATAGCAACCCCTCATAGGTTACCATGGTGAGTATAGCAACCCCTCAGGTTACCATGGTGAGTATAGAAACCCCTCATAGGTTACCATGGTGAGTATAGCAGCCCCTCATAGGTTACCATAGTGAGTATAGAAACCCCTCATAGGTTACCATAGTGAGTATAGCAACCCCTCATAGGTTACCATGGTGAGTATAGCAACCTCTCATAGGTTACCATGGTGAGTATAGAAACCCCTCATAGGTTACCATGGTGAGTATAGAAACCCCTCTTAGGTTACCATAGTGAGTATAGAAACCCCTCATAGGTTACCATGGTGAGTATAGCAACCCCTCAGGTTACCATGGTGAGTATAGAAACCCCTCATAGGTTACCATGGTGAGTATAGCAACCCCTCATAGGTTACCATGGTGAGTATAGAAACCCCTCATAGGTTACCATGGTGAGTATAGCAAGCCCTCATAGGTTACCATGGTGAGTATAGAAACCCCTCATAGGTTACCATGGTGAGTATAGAAACCCCTCATAGGTTACCATGGTGAGTATAGCAACCCCTCATAGGTTACCATGGTGAGTATAGAAACCCCTCATAGGTTACCATAGTGAGTATAGTAACCCCTCATAGGTTACCATAGTGAGTATAGCAACCCCTCATAGGTTACCATAGTGAGTATAGAAACCCCTCATAGGTTACCATAGTGAGTATAGCAACCCCTCATAGGTTACCATGTTGAGTATAGAAACCCCTCATAGGTTACCATGGTGAGTATAGCAAGCCCTCAGGAGGTTACCATGGTGAGTATAGCAACCCCTCATAGGTTACCATGGTGAGTATAGCAACCCCTCAGGTTACCATGGTGAGTATAGAAACCCCTCATATGTTACCATGGTGAGTATAGCAAGGAGTATAGCAACCCCTCATAGGTTACCATGGTGAGTATAGCAACCCCTCAGGTTACCATGGTGAGTATAGAAACCCCTCATAGGTTACCATGGTGAGTATAGCAAGCCCTCATAGGTTACCATGGTGAGTATAGAAACCCCTCATAGGTTACCATGGTGAGTATAGAAACCCCTCATAGGTTATCATAGTGAGTATAGCAACCCCTCATATGTTATCATAGTGAGTATAGCAACCCCTCATAGGTTACCATAGTGAGTATAGCAACCCCTCATAGGTTACCATGGTGAGTATAGAAACCCCTCATAGGTTACCATAGTGAGTATAGCAACCCCTCATAGGTTACCATGTTGAGTATAGAAACCCCTCATATGTTACCATAGTGAGTATAGCAACTCCTCATAGGTTACCATAGTGAGTATAGCAACCCCTCATATGTTACCATAGTGAGTATAGCAACCCCTCATAGGTTACCATAGTGAGTATAGCAACCCCTCATAAGCTACAATAGGACCAGGAGTTCTTCCACTTCAGTTGAATTTCCACTTAGTCTCCGGTTGACATCAAAAATGTAGAAGTCATGATTTGCTCCTATCTGTCATGTCTCCGAGCTCCTGTTGTTACAAGTGAATAATAGATGGAGTGAAGCCTGTTTCCTCTCCTGTGTCCCTCAGGGCCATTCAGACTATCAACAGCACACAGACAACTTTGGCAAGGTAGGTCCCATGTCTAATCTCATACAAGTACAACTTTAACTAAAGTTATTTTTTTAAATCCCACAAAGGCTCACTCTGTGAAATGCACAGCTGTCTGTTTTTGATCATTTAAATAAAGAAGAGCCCTTTAAAAATCAGAGTGCTCTTGACCATAGCAACTGCTTTGTCATGGTCTACTATTTGTGTCCAAATCCTGGGTAGACTTTCTCTGCTACAGCTTTAGTACCCCCCCAACTCTCGCCAACTCTCTCTCTGAAACAAAGGGCGTTATTGTGGTGCCCAGTTGGTAATCAAAACGGTGGGCCTGGCCAGGTGGTAATGAATACCACCTCTGTTCCCTCTGAATGCAGAAACTGACCAGAGGATCTACATTTGAACGACGTTTGGATTCCAAATGGGGGTGGGAAAGAGAACGGTACTTTAGAATGATCACCGTTACGTAACAAATGTTCTCATTTTCAAACGTTGAAAGAGAGAGAAAAATATATTTGGCCAGTGTTGAATAAATGTGTTGGGGGCTCTGACAAACATTGAGATATACCTCACAGTGCTGACTGACTGATGTTCAAGAAGAGGGATCTCAGATGGTGTTTTACTCATTTGGCCACTGGGTGGCGCAGTGTGATCATTTTCTCCTATGAGAAAAGACCATAGTGAATATTGAATACCAACTTTGAATACCAAATGCTCTAGGATTTTAATAAGTCAAGATGCCACATACTGGCATGATGTGTTGTTCCCCTTTCTGCCCAATGAACACATTTATGGACAATACTTCATTCCATTTAGGGGACTCTAAATCTTTTGGCACAATAACTCCCTCAGAGGTTCCACCTGTATAGCCTCTGTAAGGAATATCATACAGCATCATCTATTACTCAGCGTAATGATATCATTCCTTTGATGGCTTGGAATGAACATTTAGTCGTGGTTTGTCAAGTGCTACACTGTATTTATCAAGTGCTACACTGTATTTCTACTTTGTGCATTATGGATGTTGCAGGGTCCGAAGGGCCACAGTCCGTGGACGGGGGTGTCCCAGTTCCTCCAGACGTCCCAGAAGATTATCCAGTTTGCCTCAGGACAGGAGCCTCAGCCTGGGGACACCATCATCTATGTGGCTGGAGCCTTCGACCTCTTCCGTATCCTCTGTCTGGTGGCTCCATGAACGCACTACTTTCAATTGGATGTGTTTGATACCATTCCATTCGTTGCATTCCAGCCAATACAATGTCTGGAATCCCGCATGGTGATGTCTCCCTCCACCAGACTCCTCATATTTACCATGTCTGGTGCCAGGAGCTTTTCCTGACCATGTCGATAATATGAAGTGTGTTGATGCAGGTAACTGCCAAAATAAAGGAAACACCAACATAAAGTGTCTTAATAGGGTGTTGGGGCACCACGAGCCAGAACAGTTTCATTCTGCCTTGGAATACATTCTACAAGTGTCTGGAACTCTATTTGAGGGATGAGACACCATTATTCCACCAAAAAATCCATAATTTGGTGTTTTGTTGATGGTGGTGGAAAACGCTGTCTCAGACGTCGCTCCAGAATGTCCCATAAGTGTTCAATTGGGTTGAGATCTGGTGACTGAGACGGCCATGACATATGGTTTACATTGTTTTCCTGCTCATTCAGCGGCCACTCGTGCCCTGTAGATGGGGACATTGTCATCCTATGGTGGCATTGCCATGGTAGCCAAAAATAATAGCTTACCCAACATTTTTTTCATCACCCTAGGCATGATGGGATGTTAATTGCTGAATGAACTCAGGAACCACACCTTTGTCGAAGCACCTGCTTTCAATATACTTTGTATCCCTCATTTACTCAAGTGACTCCTTTATTATTGTAGTTACATGTACATAAGAATGGTTTGACTTGTAAAAAGACCTTCTCTGACAGCTTTGAAGGCCCTGATGGTAGGATACATCAATGTCAGGTGACTCTATACATTCATATCTACCATGTTAGAGCAAAGAGTTGTTATTTTCTGACCATGTGACCTGACCAAGAAAAAGTGGGCCATAGAAAGACAAACACCCCTCATGCTAGTGTAACCGATGTGAAATGGCTAGCTAGTTAGCGGGGTGCGCGCTAATAGCGTTTCAATCGGTGACGTCACTCGCTCTGAGATCTTGAAGTAGTTGTTCCCCTTGCAAGGGCCGCGGCTTTTGTGGAGCGATGGGTAACAGCTATACTGTTACACTACCTAGCTGCACTACACTTATGTGACGTAGATGTTCTATATTTCTATAACTGGCTGGTCCTGTGGTCAGCCAAACACCCCCAGTCATCTACAGTGTGTGGAGAGGTTTCAGATTATAGACTGGACTCAGAGGCCTAGTTTGTAGATACTAAAGTTGTTGTTGTTGTCGGCCTTGAACAATGTCTTCTCAGATATCGGCCATGTGGACTTCCTGGAGGCGGTTTCCAGGCTTTCAGACAAGCCATATGTTATAGTGGGGTTACACTTTGACCAGGTGAGTCAGACAAGCCATATGTTATAGTGGGGTTACACTTTGACCAGGTGAGTCTGACAAGCCATATGTTATAGTGGGGTTACACTTTGACCAGGTGAGTCTGACAAGCCATATGTTATAGTGGGGTTACACTTTGACCAGGTGAGTCTGACAAGCCATATGTTATAGTGGGGTTACACTTTGACCAGGTGAGTCTGACAAGCCATATGTTATAGTGGGGTTACACTTTGACCAGGTGAGTCTGACAAGCCATATGTTATAGTGGGGTTACACTTTGACGAGGTGAGTCTGACAAGCCATATGTTATAGTGGGGTTACACTTTGACGAGGTGAGTCTGACAAGCCATATGTTATAGTGGGTTTACACTTTGACACAATCTGGTCTATTGTCTCCTCAGTTCAGCTGTAAAATAGATCATTTAGGCTGGGATTTATAGGTCTAATACAGCCATTTATATATCAATAAGTATACATTCTGGGTAACGATTACTGTAATAATTGTGCATTAAAATGGACAAAAAATTGCTTTTTAGCAAAAAACGTTTTCTCAAGCAAGAATTTTGCAAGGACTGTTTCGGAGTGGTCTCAGTGGGGAGAGGAAAATGTAAAACTAGCTGTTATTGACAGAGAGCTTTGGAACTCTTTGTTATTGGTCTGTTAACCAATGTACCGCCTGGTGACGGCTTTCAAGGGCAATGTTCCCACAATGTTCTCGGCGATCCCGTTCACGGTAAACGCTGCATATTTCGGCTCAGTCAGAAATTGCCTTTAAAAACCACAATGCCTATAACCAACCCAGTGTCAAATTAAATCCTGGCACTGATAGTGGAAATTTGCGTCATCTTATTCTTACTTTTGGGTTTTGTGTGAATTTTTCAGGAGGTGAATCGCTACAAAGGGAAGAATTACCCCATTATGAACGTTCATGAGAGAACACTCAGTGTGCTGGCCTGTCGAGTAAGTTCTCTCTCCTTCTCTTTCATAAGAGATACTGTACATCTCTTTAATAAGAGTCATTTTGTAAATTGTGTGTATGCTGGGCTCCCTTGTGAAAGAGACCTTGGTCTCAATGGGACTGTTAAAATAAAGGTAAAATAAAATGATGAGAAGTGATGAGTATATTAATCTAATGTGCTTCTGTTCTGTTTCTGTCTGCAGTATGTCTCTGAGGTGGTGATTGGTGCGCCTTATGCAGTCACGAGAGAGTTACTAGACCACTTCAAGGTAAGGGCTCAAGACACTATACTTGTTCTGCAGAGCCATTTTAACCAGGCTGAGCATGGTAACTTTGGGGTTACCTTTGGAAACTCCAAAGGTACAGTGGGTTAGTGTTGGGTCTCACCCTGCATGGTATCTACAGTGGGTTATTGTTGGGTCTCACCCTGCATGGTATCTACAGTGGGTTAGCGTTGGGTCTCACCCTGCATGGTATCTACAGTGGGTTAGTGTTGGGTCTCACCCTGCATGGTATCTACAGTGGGTTAGTGTTAGGTCTCACCCTGCATGGTATCTACAGTGGGTTAGTGTTGGGTCTCACCCTGCATGGTATCTACAGTGGGTTAGCGTTGGGTCTCACCCTGCATGGTATCTACAGTGGGTTAGCGTTGGGTCTCACCCTGCATGGTATCTACAGTGGGTTAGTGTTGGGTCTCACCCTGCATGGTATCTACAGTGGGTTAGTGTTGGGTCTCACCCTGCATGGTATCTACAGTGGGTTAGTGTTGGGTCTCACCCTGCATGGTATCTACAGTGGGTTAGTGTTGGGTCTCACCCTGCATGGTATCTACAGTGGGTTAGTGTTGGGTCTCACCCTGCATGGTATCTACAGTGGGTTAGTGTTGGGTCTCACCCTGCATGGTATCTACAGTGGGTTAGTGTTGGGTCTCATCATGCATGGTATCTACAGTGGGTTAGCGTTGGGTCTCACCCTGCATGGTATCTACAGTGGGTTAGCGTTGGGTCTCACCCTGCATGGTATCTACAGTGGGTTAGCGTTGGGTCTCACCCTGCATGGTATCTACAGTGGGTTAGCGTTGGGTCTCACCCTGCATGGTATCTACAGTGGGTTAGCGTTGGGTCTCACCCTGCATGGTATCTACAGTGGGTTAGCGTTGGGTCTCACCCTGCATGGTATCTACAGTGGGTTAGCGTTGGGTCTCACCCTGCATGGTATCTACAGTGGGTTAGTGTTGGGTCTCACCCTGCATGGTATCTACAGTGGGTTAGTGTTGGGTCTCACCCTGCATGGTATCTACAGTGGGTTAGTGTTGGGTCTCACCCTGCATGGTATCTACAGTGGGTTAGTGTTGGGTCTCACCCTGCATGGTATCTACAGTGGGTTAGTGTTGGGTCTCACCCTGCATGGTATCTACAGTGGGTTAGCGTTGGGTCTCACCCTGCATGGTATCTACAGTGGGTTAGTGTTGGGTCTCACCCTGCATGGTATCTACAGTGGGTTAGTGTTGGCTCTCACCCTGCATGGTATCTACAATGGGTTAGTGTTGGGTCTCATCATGCATGGTATCTACAGTGGGTTAGTGTTGGGTCTCACCCTGCATGGTATCTACAGTGGGTTAGTGTTCGGTCTCACCCTGCATGGTATCTGAAGTGGGTTAGTGTTGGGTCTCACCCTGCATGGTATCTACAGTGGGTTAGTGTTGGGTCTCACCCTGCATGGTATCTACAGTGTGCTATTGTTGGGTCTCATCATGCATGGTTTTTACTCCATGTGTAACTATGTGTTGTTGTATGTGTCGAACTGCTTTGCTTTATCTTGGCCAGGTCGCAATTGTAAATGAGAACGTGTTCTCAATTTGCCTACCTGGTTAAATAAAGGTTAAATAAAATAAAATAAATAAATGGTCTACTTCTGCAGGTGGACCTTGTGTGTCATGGGAAGACAGAGGTGCATCCTGACAAAGATGGGTCTGACCCCTATGCCGTGAGTACCCTGCGCCTTTTTCTGACACAACACTGTTACTAAAAAACAATGTGCTTGTGCACTCCAATTGATACAAACTATAAGGCCATGTGGACTTGGTATAAGGTGCTCTTTGAAAGGGTAGACTATGACTGGTAGAAAACTACAAGGCCATGTGGACTTGGTATAAGGTGCTCTTTGAAAGGGTAGACTATGACTGGTAGAAAACTACAAGGCCACTTGGTATATTTTACATTTACTTAATTTAGCAGACTCTCTTATCCAGAGCAATTAGGGTAAAGTGACTTGCTCAAAGGCACATCAACAGATTTTTCACCTAGTCAGCTCGGAGATTCGAACCTGCAACCTTTCGGTTACTGGCCCGATGCACTTAACCACTAGACTACCTGCCGCCGTATAAGATGCTCTTTGAAAGGGTTGTGTATGACTAGCAGAAAACCAAAGGGGATAATGGCCACCACTTTAGAAAACGAAAAATGTTGAACAATTTATCATGGGGCTTACAGTACTTTTCCCATCAAGGCATTCTCACAGAACAATGTAGGGATGAACTTCTTCATTTAAAAAGCCTTTGTTACTTGGTTACTAAGTGGTTATAATGTATTTGGAAGACTGATATAATATACTGTATAGTATATTATAACATATGGCATTTTTTTCTAACTTTTATCCAAAGCGTGCAATGTCTAAGTGAATGTTTAAGTGTGGACTGTGTTTCTCTAAATGCAGGAGCCCAGGAAGAAAGGAATACTGCACACTGTGGACAGTATGAACAGCCTCACCACTGATAGTATTGTTCAGAGGATCATCAAAAACAGGTGAGGGCAGGAAGAAGTGAGATAACCTGGTATGTCACATCATCATGATAATATCTCTAGTTTCAATAATGCTAAGGTCACGTCATCATGATAATATCTCTGTAGTTTCAATAATGCTAAGGTCACGTCATCATGATAATATCTCTGTAGTTTCAATGATGCTAAGGTCACGTCATCATGATAATATCTCTGTAGTTTTAATGATGCTAAGGTCACATCATCATGATAATATCTCTGTAGCTTTAATGATGCTAAGGTCACGTCATCATGATAATATCTCTGTAGTTTTAATAATGCTAAGGTCACGTCATCATGATAATATCTCTGTAGTTTTAATGATGCTAAGGTCACATCATCATGATAATATCTCTGTAGTTTTAATGATGCTAAGGTCACATCATCATGATAATATCTCTGTAGTTTTAATGATGCTAAGGTCACGTCATCATGATAATATCTCTGTAGTTTTAATGATGCTAAGGTCATGTCATCATGATAATATCTCTGTAGTTTTAATGATGCTAAGGTCACGTCATGATAATATTGGGGATAAGTAAAGAAAGTCACACCCTATATTACTCCCAGTAACCTTTCTCTACTTTGTAAGTGTATGAACCGTTTGTCTGATCCTGCACAGCATTTTGGGTATGTGTTTTCAGCTCCCACTATAAATGATACAATAACACTATCTACCATTTAGCAGATTGTTTTATCCAACGCGACTTAGCCATGCACGCATACATTTTACGTACAGGTAGTCCCGGGAATCGAACCCACTATCCTGGCGTTGCAAGCATCATGCGCTACCAAGACATTCCAATTATACTATACTCTAAATCACAGAAGGGTAAATATTCCATGCGTTACCATGATGGTTTTAACCAATAGCCCTCTGCATACGATTGAAACCTCCCTTCTGTGTCCCCTGCGATGTAGGCTGCTGTTCGAGGCCAGGAACCAGAAGAAAGAGGCCAAAGAGATGGCTGTGATCCAGGCCATGAAGAGACGAGAGGAGGAGAAGGGCAAGGAGAGAGCCCAGGCTGTGCTCTAGGACGACAGGCCCGAAGGAGCATTCCCCCCACGAGGAACCATTGACCACCCTCAGAGTCAATCTGAGACTGACTAAACCCAATACATCTAACCCCCACCACCAATGCAGCGCAGTCAATCCACCTCACCTGTGTTCCAACTCCCAACCAACACCTTCCAGGTCACACACTCCCCTTACCAACAGCCAGACAGCGAGCCTTTGTTTCCAACATGCAGTATTCTTACAATGGGAGTTCTGTTGTAGGTTCGACATGGTAAGGTGAGGATGTTAGGTGAGGCTGTTTTCTTTGTCTTAATATCTTAATACAGGCTGTATGCATTTACATGTCCTTTATTTCTTATGGTTTGACAAACCACCTTAACAGTATAGACATCTCACTGTCTCCCCTTCCCTCACTGAGTTAGAACCAGACAGAAGGCCCAAAATAGTCACTGAGTTATAACCAGTCAGGGAACCAGAAGTCCCAACATAGTCACTGAGTTATAACCAGACAAGGAACCAGAAGTCCCAACATAGTCACTGAGTTAGAACCAGTCAGGGAACCATAAGGCCCAAAATAGTCACTGAGTTATAACCAGTCAGGGAACCAGAAGGCCCAACATAGTCACTGAGTTATAACCAGACAGGGAACCAGAAGGCCCAACATAGTCACTGAGTTATAACCAGACAAGGAACCAGAAGGCCCAACATAGTCACTGAGTTATAACCAGTCAGGGAACCAGAAGGCCCAACATAGTCACTGAGTTATAATCAGACAAGGAACCAGAAGGCCCAACATAGTCACTGAGTTATAACCAGTCAGGGAACCAGAAGGCCCAACATAGTCACTGAGTTATAACCAGTCAGGGAACCATAAGGCCCAACATAGTCACTGAGTTATAACCAGTCAGGGAACCAGAAGGCCCAACATAGTCACTGAGTTATAACCAGTCAGGGAACCATAAGGCCCAACATAGTCACTGAGTTAGAACCAGCCAGACAGGGAACCAGAAGTCCCAGCCTAGTCTTGTGGAACCAGACAGGTGTTTCTAAATAAATCTGGCTGTGCGAGTTAACGCCAGACTAATATTTGTTTTCTAAATAATTATCATAATGCAAGTTATTTTTCATGGGGTTGATTGAGCTTTATTAAATAGGAGAATTATGAATGATTCATTTCTGGTTGAAATAGTGTGGTTAGGTTGAAGTCTGTCGGCCGAGGCTTGGGCTTGTTGCTTTGGAGACCCATCAAACCACCTCTGCTGCTCCTCGCACAGCGATTATTGAACAACTAACACATTGGATGCATCCAAAATGGCACCCTGTTTCCTATATAGCGCACTATTTTTAACATGGACCTGATGGTCAACAGTAATGCATTAAATAGGGAATAGGGTGTCATTTCAGATGTAGCCGTTGTCATTCTCCAAAGGACTGTTGCTGCTGTCGTCGTGGCAATGGGCTGATCCCCTCACAACTTACAGTCCTATCTTATCTATCTCTGTATATATGTACTGTATGTATGTATTATAAATTAATATTAACCAGGAGAACTCTCTGGAAAATGTTGAAACCCCTAGAGGTGTTCAGGGATGGGTTTGAAAATGTACCATCTCTGTGAGAGCCGATTGGTCGATTTTACCTTGGGAAAAGCTGAGGTCATTAATGATTCAAGCTTTCTATCAGAGACTACCCTCAGCTTTCGGACAGTTTTAATCAGTTTCTAGAAGAGAAACGGAATTGAATATTACACTCTTAGAAAAAAGGATTCCGAAAGGCTTATTCGGCTGTGCCCATAGAAGAAGTAGAACCCTTTTTGGTTCCATTTTGAATCCAGGTAGAACGCTTTGGCAACCCCAAAAGTTTCTACCTGGAACCAAAAAGGGTACTTCAAAGGGTTATCCTATGGGGACAGCTGAAGAACCCTTTTGGGTTCTATATAGCACCTTTTGTGTAGATGGGCCAATCTATGGGACCTCATGTAGATAATACTACCAGAACGTACTGACTTGAAAGCATTGGAACTGTTCTATGTTATAGAATGAATCTATAATATAGATAGAACGGTCCTCCACTACAACAAATGCAAACTATTATTCCAGTACCCATTGCCCAACCTTTGAGCGCAGTTCTTGTTTTAACCACAGCAGGTCCCTCTTCCTCTGTAAATGACTCTACTTATCCTTGCACATTCTGGTAGAGCACTGAACTGACTTTTAACCAGACCCTTTTAATGGCAAATTATTTTAAACGATAGGAGATTATGAAATATGTACGGTGCTGTTAACTTAGATAAACTAACGACCTTTTACTGTCATACGATCAACAGTCTTAATCAAACCTCTGGAGAAGAAATCACCATTTCAAAACGTTAATCGGATTAAATACTATATTTTTCATAAATGTATATTTTTCAGTCAGACCACCTCGACATGAACTCTGGTTGGTTTCATATGTTTCAAAAGCATATAAAATGTTGTCTGTCTATAAAGTTGGAATGTATTCAATGTACTGTATAGGCTACAGTCATCTCCTATGTATGTTATTGACAACTCTGATCTTCTAAATGACAAACGCTGTGGAATTTGGTACAGTATATTATTATTGTCAATAATAACAACTCAATCTGAAAAACTGTGTTGGTCATCTTGACCTTGTCTCCTTATTTTAAAAACGATTTTATTAATAGAAGGTGTGTTAGGGCGATCATTTTCGCTGCCTAGTTGTTCTTAAAGGATCAATTTACCACAAAAAAATAATATTTTTTGTATTTTGTTAATTAGACCATGCATGTCAGCAGTTAAGGTCTCTATTCAATCAGTATCGCGGAAATTCAGTGTTACAGCGTGGTTGAAATTTAAAGGCAACGTTCACGCGTTAGCAGAGACTGCATTCACGGTAAAAGCTGCATATGTCGGCTCAATCGGAAATTACCTGCGAATTTCGATCAAGCAATCTGTAACGCTTCTGCAATACAGATTGAATAGAGCCATACGTTTTCAAGATAGGGAACTTTAGATAAAAATAAAGGTGTGATAATGGTGCGATTTGCATCATCAAACTTTTAGCTTTTTACTAAAAGTGCTCTATCTTGACAACTTAGGGTCTTGCACCATATCTACAGTGGACTAATGAGCAAAATACTTGAAGATAATTTGAGTAAAGCGATCTTTATAGGCAAAGGCATTATAAAGGTAATCATCATCATTCATTAAAGAGTATGAGGTCATGTGTTGGACAGATAAGTGAACGTTTGATCAGCCTAAATTAGGGTCAAATTGCATCTATCAATCACTTCACACTACAAAGTCGGGAAATGTCAGTTCATTACTCTGACCATTTTTAATTAGCCCGAGCCTAATTAGTGTGCAGTGTATCCTCATTCCTCATACAGAAAAGTGATATATTGAATATACAGTGGAGAATTAACACTTTCTATGAAGTAGGTCAACATTTGTACAATGCTTTATATTATAATATCCTTTATGTGTTATGACACTGACTATACACTGAGTGTACAAAATATTACGTTCCTAATATCTTGTTGCAACCCCTTTTGCCCTCAGAACAGCCTCAATTCGTTGGGGCATGGACTCTACAAGGTGTTGAAAGCGTTCCACAGGGATACTGGCGCATGTTGACTCCAATGCTTCCCACAGTTGTGTCAAGTTGGCTGGATGTCCTTTGGGTGGTGGACCAGTCTTGATTCACACAGAAAACTTGAGCGTGAAAAACCCTGCAGCATTGCAGTTCTTGACACACTCAAACCGGTGTGCCTGGCACCTACTACCATACCCCGTTCCAAGTCACTTACATATGTTGTCTTGCCCATTCACACTCTGTCTCCATTGTCAAAGGCGTACAAATCCTTCTTTAACCCGTCTCCTCACCTTCATCTACACTGACTGAAGTGGATTTAACAAGTGTCATCAATAAGGGATTATAGCTTTTACCTGGATTCACCTGGTTAGTGTGTGTCATGGAAAGAGCAGGTGTTCCTAATGTTTTGTACACTCGGTGTAAGCGTCTATAATAGGGAAGGGAAAGGGAATAACTCATTAGTGGTGATAAAACTCTGTATGATGTTTTATTGATAATGAACTATAATGAGTTATAAGAATATAATGCATAATGTATTATTATAGCCATACTTGTTTGGAAACAGAGACAATATAGTTTTTAGACACATTGGGCCTTGTTATACTGTAGCCATCCTGCTATATGAGCCACTTTACAATTCCCACCAATTCAGTTAACCCTATTGACAGAATGCATAGGGTTTCACGCCAGTCTGACACCAATGTTTGCTACACTGGTGTCAGAAGTGAGATGGCGGCTGTGAGGTCATCGGAGCTCACGGGCCTGACCATGTGAGGGGTTGGAGTAGCGATCCTCGCTATATGAGTCAGGTTATAATTTACACCGTTTCTATTGACACAATGCGTAGAGTGTTTGCCTTTACGCCTCGATCACACCTACATGGCACAAAATGGTACGCAGCATCATCTGGATGTGTGCAACAAAAGTTCAATATTCACCTGCTACCATTTCAAACCGTCTACGCATACAATTTGATGCATATGTTCTACAAATCCAATGTATGCACCACGCAGAACACACTGCAACGCAATGCTGCAAGGTAAACACAGACTTCCATTGTAAATTAATGTACTTATGGTGTCCCAAAACGAAAAAATTATATCCGTGTGATCGAGGCGTTACAGTGGCAAACAGCAGTTAAAACAATAGCAAAACAATCCCCGCCCCTGTTTTCGTAAAAAGCTGAGGAATGGGGCTGGAGAAATGTTACCACTCAAATTCATAGACAGCTATGGATGCAAGGACTGACCATCCATAATGTAAACATTCTAGTTTGAACCATGTTGAGGCTATATAGTGTTTGTTTACAAGAGCACGTAATGTATTATAAAGCACTATGCATGTGTTTGTTTAAATAAAGCGATCAACTTAGTTATAGGACACTGTAATAGGTATGTGTAGGCTTTAATTAAGTTTCCTTCAGTCTGGCGCCCGTGATTGGTATCTTCATGAAATGAGCACGGGTCTCCACTAATGATGCACAGGTGTTATCTGTTAGGTCACCTCCCATGTGTGACGCTAAACTGCAAGTTTAGCTGCAAGATTTGACCAGTGAATAGTAAAGCCTATAGAAATTAATTGGACATATTCCCTGTTCTTTAGATTGACCTAATTTCTCTTTATCGCGTGTTGAATTTGCAGCCCCAGTTTGTAGCAAACGTTACCGCGAAGATGTTCCGCTTTTTCAATATTCTGCCAGCCCCTCTGCAGGTATATCAAAATGTTGTTTGTGTTAACGTGTACACCTCATTTGTTTTTCAATACATTTTAAATCAAGCAAACATCGCCGGAACGTCGTTATGCGACATTCCAATAGAACATACTGTATATTCGACTAAAGTTTACTTTTCAAACCTAGATGTGCGTGAGATCAATTTGCATTCACCCCGTACCCGACGTTACTGAGGATGAGAAAAGGGCGAAAATTCAAAACTCTAATATAGAACGAGATTTGTTTGAACAAGCCAAGCTTGAGGTGAACGTGATCAAAATATTGCTACTTGGTAAGTTTGTGTGCGTGCGGTGTGTATGTGTAGCAACAACCTGGTCTCACACAATTTCGTATTATTATGTATGGAAATCCGAGACACTTAAGTATGACATGTTATCTTTGGTATGGTTACTTGAGACAGATGGTTACTTAATGTAAAATTGAAAGGAGTTTGGCTATGTGGGTATAACACACATTTCTAAAAACACAAATGGATAATTATAATTTAGGCTACTTTTGAACTACTTTTATCTACATTGCATCTACTTAGCATGTTAGCTAACCCTTCCCAAGGATGTAAAGTACTTAAGAAAATATACTTTAAAGTAGCCCCTACTGCTGTAGGTTGTGGTATCTGTACTTTACTATTTATATTTTGGACTACTTTTACTCCACTACATTCCTAAAGGAAATCATGTACTTTTTACTTCGTACATTTTCCCTGACACCCAAAAGTACTCATTATGTTTCGAATGTTTAGCAGGACAAGAAAAGTGTCCAATTCACACTTATCAAGAGAACATCCCTGGTCATCTCCTGCCTCTGATCTGGTGGACTCACTAAACACATTTGTGTTTTGTTTGTAAATGTATGAGTGTTGGTGCTGTGTTTTCTTAATATGAGGAATTAAAAATGATTTATACTTTTGATACTTAGTTACACTGCAGAAATCACCCTGCCATTGGTTGCTAAAACTCTAATACACTGAACAAAAATATGAATGCGATATGCAAAGATTTTACTGAGTTACTGTTCATATGAGGAAATCAGGTAATTGAAATACATTTCATTAGGCCATAATCTATGGATTTCACATGACTGGGAATACAGATATGCATCCTTGGTCACGGATACCTTTAAAAAGGGTAGGGGTGTGGATCAGAACCAGTCAGTATCTGGTGTGATCATCATTTGCCTCATGCAGTGCGACACATCTTCACTTAGAGTTGATCAGATTGTGGAATGTTGTCCCACTCCTCTTCAATGGCTGTGCGAAGTTGCTGAATATTGGTGGGAACATGCTGTTGATCCAGAGCATCACAAACATGCTCAATGGGTGACATTTCTGGTGAGTAAAGTCTGGTGAGTATGCAGGCCATGGAAGAACTGGGGCATTTTCAGCTTCCAGAAATGATGTAAAGATCCTTGCTACATGGGGCCGTGCAGTATCATGTTGAAACATGAGGTGATGGCGGCGGATGAATGGTATGACAATGGGCCTCGGGATCTCTTCATATTCAAATTGCCATCGATAAATTGCGATCGTGTTCGTTGTCCATAGCTTATGACTGCCCATACTATAACCCCACCACCGGGGCACTCTGTTCCCAACGTTGACAACCGCAAACCGCTCACCCACACAACGCCATACAGTTGAAACTGGGATTCATCTGTGAAGAGCACACACTTCCATCGTGCCAGTGGCCATCGAAAGTGAGCATTTGCCCACTGAAGTAGGTTAGGGTGCTGAACTGCAGTCAGGTCAAGGCCCCGGTGAGGACGATGAGCATGCTGATGAGCTTCCCTGAGACAGTTTCTGGCAGTTTGTGCAGAAATTCATAGATTGTGCAAACCTACAATTTAATAAGTTGTCCGGGTGGCTGGTCTCAGATGATCCCGCAGGTGAAGAAGCTGGATGTGGAGGTCCTGGTCTGGCGTGGTTACACGTGGTCTGCAGTTGTGAGGCCAGGTGGACATACTGCCAAATTCTCTAAAACAATGTAGGCGGAGGCTTATGGTAGAAAAATGACCATTAAATTATCTGGCAACAGCTCTGGTGGACATTCCTGCAGTCAGCATGCCAATTGCACGCTTCCTCCCAATTGCATGGCTTGTGGTTAGACCGGAAGGTTGCTGGATCGAATCCACGAGCTGACAAGGTAAAAATCTGTCGTTCTGCCCTTGAGCAAGACAGTAAACCCACTGTTCCCTGGGTGCCGACGACATTGTCGATTATGGCAGCCCACCACACCTCTCTGATTCAGTGGTTGGGTTAAATGAGGAAGACACATTTCAGTTGAATACATTGTTGGATAACTGACTAAATATACCCCCTTTCCCCTCAACTTACGACATCTGTGGCATTGTTGTGTGTCAACTGCACATTTTTTAGGGGGGCATTGTATTTTTCCCATCACAAGGGGCACCTGTGTAATGGTGCTGTTTAATCAGCTTCTTGATATGCCACACCTATCAGGTGGATGGATTATCTTGGCAAAGGAGACATGCTCATTAACAGGGATGTATTACATTCTATAGAAATAAGCTTTTTGTGTGTGGGATATTTCTGGGATCTTTTACTTCAGCTCATGAAACATGGCACCAACACTTTACGTGTTGCGTTTTTGGTATTTTTGTAGTTTGCCTAATTTAAGTTTGTAACAAAATAAACTGTTCTAGTGTAGAGAATCATTCAACCATCTAAACCTTTGTGAAATATATTTTCCATAATCAAAAAGTTATTTTAGCCGTTTGAAGAGGCAAAAGAAATTACGCACATAGAACAGATCTACCGCTTCTTAGACTTGCGTTCAAGTAGAGTAATAGATCTATAACTCATATTTCTACAGTGTGAATTTGGCCAAGTCAAATTGAAGTTATCAAATTTACTTTTGATAATTAAGCCTATTTCAAACCAAATACTCTGACTTTTTTAATCAGTACTATTTTACTGGGTGACTCACTTTTACTTGAGTCATTTTCTATTAATTAAGGTATCTTTACTTTTACTCAAGTATGAAAGTTGGGTATTTTTCCACCACTGACCCTGACCTTAACCATTTTAGCTACCCCTTTGCCTAACCTTAACCCTTTAACCTAACTCCTAAACTTAACCCTAACCTTATAATGCAAACGGTTGCTAGGTAATTTAGAATCTCAGTATGTACAACTTTGGCATTTTAGTTAATTGTCAACTTTTAAACTACTTGATACTTTGCAACTACTAGCATGTTAGCTAACCCTTCCCCTAACACTTCCTTAATCCTTTAACCTAATTCCTAAACTTAACTCTAACGTTAGCGAGCTAGCTAACCTTAGCCACCTACCTGGAATTCGTAACATATCAAATGTTTTGCAGATTTGTAACATATTGCATGCTTTTTATGAATCCATAACATGTAATAGAAATTGTAATTAACATACTAAATGTGGATTTATGTATAGAAAAATACGAAATGCTCTGAGACCAGGTTGGTTGCAAATCACAAATATGGCCAACCATGTCACTGCAGAATATATTTAATGTGTTTGATTTAAGTTACCATTAGATTGCACAGATGTGATGACGACTTTGTTCCAGGTGCTACAGAGAGTGGTAAGAGTACCATGGTCAAGCAGATGAAGATCATCCACAGTCATGGCTTCTCCAAGCCAGAGCTTATTAGCTTCAAGGTGCTGTACACTTTACCCTCCTTCTCGAATGTGTTGTGAGATGTTTTTTTTCTTTAAAGGGGATTCTTGGCTTTGTTACACTACATTCTCACTATTCTAAAGAACCCAGACAGGTCCATAGCCTGTTATGTTGTTGGCTAAAAAAAGCTGTATTCAAGTCACGAAACCATGATCAATGCATACTGCCCTCGATTAATACTGTATGCTTCCATGCTGTTAGAAAATGCTCTTACTGATGCTTAATCGAATAGTGTTTGGGCTGGACAGGGCACTGATGTAGCTGATAGTGACTCCACTTGGGAGATTAGGGAGGGAGATGTTGTGTCTGGATGTATGGTATTGGGGCTGGGGTTTGGGAAAGGTGATTCTACCTCCTCCCAATCAGACCATGGAGGTATCAGAGCTTTGGTGCGGTTAATGGTAGCTGTAATTTTTGTTCTATCTGCAGTGTTGTGAAGAATAGCCCAGTCCCAGTGCTCAATAGTCACCCCTCTCTCCCTCCCGCTCTTGCTCACCATCCAAAGTATTTAAACTGAGCCCTCCATGAGTGATTCCATCAGACTACTGAACTTTCTCGATTAGTGAACATATTTATTGATTTGTCTTTCTTGATGTATTCACACTTCAGATTTTAGCTGCCATGTATACTGAAATAAAACTCAACTCCCTCCCTTCACAGGCTGCAGTGCTGGATAACCTCCTGACCTCCTTGAAGTTTGTGCTGCGCGGCATGGGACTGCTGAGGATTCATCTGGCCAACAAGAAGAACAAGGTGAGGGAGAAGAGCTAGTAGCTAGTCTTGGAGCATCATCTCATGTGAGCTACTTACTGACCACCTTGTTAGGGCCTTTTGATTTGACAATTTAAAATACGTAGTTACTCCAGGCAACAGATACATAAACCACAACTAGCAGAGGGTACTAGCCAGAAGACCATTTGTGGTCTTCCATCATACAGATACAGCACACACTATTGAAATATGGTCTCTATTCACACCCTCTAGTAATGATGCAACACATTCTGTACCCCCATTTAACACATGTTGACCTAACAGGATCCTACAGTGTAACTAGTCAGCTCAGTTTTAGACTTACATCTCTGCCCATGGTCATAGTTTCCTCTTTCTGAAACTAGCGCTCAGCTGTCACGTTAGATGTCAGCCTTGCTCTGGTATTCTCCTAGCTACGTCCCTAACACGATCACAAGCCGTATCTCCAAGTTTAAAGGCCTCTTTGCCTCACACACATTTCTTGACCTCACTAATAATGACAAGTGGACACAGGGACTGGCATTTCTTCTACATCTGTCATTATCAAATCAAGTTTATTTTATATAGCCCTTCGTACATCAGCTAATATCTCCAAGTGCTGTACAGAAACCCAGCCTAAAACCCCAAACAGCAAGCAATGCAGGTGTAGAAGCACGGTGGCTAGGAAAAACTCCCTAGAAAGGCCAAAACCTAGGAAGAAACCTAGAGAGGAACCAGGCTATGAGGGGTGGCCAGTCCTCTGCTGGCTGTGCCGGGTGGAGATTATAACAGAACATGGCCAAGATGTTCATAAATGACAAGCATGGTCAAATAATAATCAGGAATAAATGTCAGTTGGCTTTTCATAGCCGATCATTAAGAGTTGAAAACAGCAGGTCTGGGACAGATAGCACGTCCGGTGGACAGGTCAGGGTTCCATAACCGCAGGCAGAACAGTTGAAACTGGAACAGCAGCAAGGCCAGGTGGACTGGGGACAGCAAGGAGTCATCATGCCCCATTATGATTTAGTTGGGTTGTTCATTAGGACCAAATGGAAGAAAAGACAGTCCCTCTCGGTTTCAATCTGGGCTAGTCCAATAAGAAACACTAATTTTACATAGCAAAACTCAAATAAAAAAAAAGCATAATTGTCTTTCATTCCCTAATGAACAAGACCCGAGATAGCAAATTTCCATCATATTCCCAAACTGGGGCAATGCCGTCGGGGGTACGTCAAATAAAAATGTGATTCACATTTAAATATATATATATATTTTTTTTTAAATACTTTTTTTCGCATTTTCAAACAGTCCATTTATATTTTCCAACGGTCTATACATTTGGGTGAGTTTTTTTTTCTCGCCAGATTAGCCTCGTTTCACTGCCAAAAATAAAATTAAACCATCTAATGTTCAGTGAAATAACAACACAATGTCAAATACAGGTAGTCTAGTCAAATAATTAACATCCAATCACATTAACCGTTACTCTCTCGCAGGAATTCCACTAACGGTCCGTATGTAGCTGCTGCTACATGTGTTGGCATCTGTACTGATGGCGCAAAAGCCATGACAGGGAGACATAGTGGAGTGGTAACGCTCGTGCAAGCAGTTGCTCCCAAAGCCACTTGGGTACACTGCAGCATCCACCGAGAGGCTCTTGCTGCCAAGGGAATGCCTGACAGCTTGAAAGATGTTTTGGACACTACAGTGAAAATTGTTAATTTTGTTAAAGCAAGGCCCCTTAACTCTCGTGTATTTTCTGCACTATGCAAAGATATGGGCAGCGACCATGTAACGCGATATTCCATAAAAAATCAGCCGTTCCCTTGGTTATCAAGGGGCAAAGTATTGACACGCTTGTTTTTTAAATTTGAGAGACAAGCTTAAAGTTTTCTTTACTGACCATAATTTTCACTTGTCTAACCACTTGCATGATGACAAGTTTCTCACACGACTGCCCTATCTGGGTGATGTTTTTTCTCGCCTGAATGATCTGAATCTAGGATTACAGGGACTCTCCGCAACTATATTCAATGCGTGGGACAAAATTGAGGCTATGATTAAGAAGTTGGAGCTCTTCTCCGTCTACACTAACAAGGACAACACACAGGTCTTTCCATTATTGTATGATTTTTTTGTGTGCAAATGAACTCAAGCTTACGGACAATGTCAAATGTGATATAGTGAATCACCTGAGTGAGTTGGGTGAATAATTACGCAGGTACTTTCACGATACGGATGATACAAACAACTGGGTTCGTTATCCCTTTCATGCCCTGCCTCCAGTCCACTTACCGATAAACTGAACAAGAGAGCCTCATCGAAATTACAACAAGCAGTTCTGTGAAAATGTATTTTAATTAATCACACGCCACTGCCAGATTTTTGGATTGGTTTGCGCTCAGAGTATCCTGCCTTGGCAAATGGCAAGTCACTGATGCACTTCGCAACCATGTACCTATGTGAGAGTGGATTCTTGGCCCTCACTAGCATGAGAACTAAATACGGGCACAGACTGTGTGTGGAAAATAATTTATGACAGACTCTCTCCAATACAACCCAACATTGCTTATGAGTTATGTGCATCCTTTCAAGCACACCCTTCTCATTAACCTGGGGTGAGTTATTCACAATTTGATGAACAAATAAGGTTTTATATGTAAGATGGTTAAATAAAGAGCAATATTATTGATGATTATTTGTGCTCTGGTCCTATAAGAGCTGTTTGTCACGAGCCGGGTTGTGACAACTCCCACTCATTCTTATGTTTTAATGTATCATGGTGTGTGTGTGTGTGTGTGTGTGCGGCAGGCTTACAATGATGGCAAAAAAACATTTGAGAGTGCGCTGTCCCTGGTGCTGGAGGGTGTACGCAGCTGGAGGTTGAATGTTTGAAGGGGTACGGGACTATAAAAAGTTTGGGAACCACTGCCCTGGAGTATCGGTGATCATGAAGCCCTCTGCCTGTTGTCCCCATGCAGGCCCATGCCCGCGCTGTGCTGTCCTGTGGCCAGTGTTTCGGGGAGGACGGGGAGCTGCTGCCGTTTGTGGCCCTGTCTTTCTGCGCTCTCTGGGCCGACCAGGGTGTGAGAGCTGCAGCTGCCAGGGGCTACGAGTTCCAACTCAACGACTCCGCGCTCTAGTGAGTACCTTACATGTAGTGTTGTCACGGTACTCAGTATCACAGCTCTCTGAAGTGTTATCATGGCGAGGAAACAACATATGGAGCTCATTGAATGTCATGATGAAACAGTGGAAGTTGATAGAAATGCTGCGTTTTGGTTTTAACACTGTATCAATATATATTTTTAATCAACCTCTATTGGAGAGCGAGGTAGCGCCAGTGTTGTCTTTCACTATCGTCACTCGCATCCTATAATTGAAGGTATAGCAGAAAGCATATGACATAAAGCAGGTTCTTAAAGGCCCATAGAGTTTTTAATAGTCTGTCTCGTGGCTGCTTTTCTTCTTCGCCATGGAAAATCAAGACTCGTGCTACTGGTGTCGTGACGCATGTTCTATCAGCGCTGTCCCACCTCATTCAGACTGACTAGACCGTGTGGATCCTCCCAGGTTGTACAAGGGAAGCCTTTGCTTACTTCCTCGTCGATATACACATAATGGGATTCTAGCAAAAAATACATCTGTCACAGGAAATTATTCTCCTGACATTTTGCTGAATTGACATGTTTAATTGGTCCTTCATTATAATGTAATGCCTGCGGAAAATCTTTAAACGTGGTGGTTGGTTCAAAAAGGACATGGGGGAAAAAAAAGACATGAGAATTAAGTTTGAAATGCTTGTGTGTCTAGTGAGCAAGTGAGTGGACGATAACCGGGGATTGTGTACATACTACTATTTACGGAGGTTGGGATAATTGGTTAAAAGACTCCTGACTGTCTGCGTTATGAACTAAGCAGCGGCTCTATGTGTTCTGCTTTACTTCACCCACCACCTGGGGGGCAGTTGTTGGTAAGGTGTCATCAGACGGCTATGTATGGGTTTGTTGGTAAGGTGGCATCAGACGGCTATGTATGGGTTTGTTGGTAAGGTGGCATCAGACGGCTATGTATGGGTTTGTTGGTAAGGTGGCATCAGACGGCTATGTATGGGTTTGTTGGTAAGGTGGCATCAGACGGCTATGTATGGGTTTGTTGGTAAGGTGTCATCAGACGGCTATGTATGGGTTTGTTGGTAAGGTGGCATCAGACGGCTATGTATGGGTTTGTTGGTAAGGTGGCATCAGACGGCTATGTATGGGTTTGTTGGTAAGGTGGCATCAGACGGCTATGTATGGGTTTGTTGGTAAGGTGGCATCAGACGGCTATGTATGGGTTTGTTGGTAAGGTGGCATCAGACGGCTATGTATGGGTTTGTTGGTAAGGTGGCATCAGACGGCTATGTATGGGTTTGTTGGTAAGGTGGCATCAGACGGCTATGTATGGGTTTGTTGGTAAGGTGGCATCAGACGGCTATGTATGGGTTTGTTGGTAAGGTGGCATCAGACGGCTATGTATGGGTTTGTTGGTAAGGTGGCATCAGACGGCTATGTATGGGTTTGTTGGTAAGGTGGCATCAGACGGCTATGTATGGGTTTGTTGGTAAGGTGGCATCAGACGGCTATGTATGGGTTTGTTGGTAAGGTGGCATCAGACGGCTATGTATGGGTTTGTTGGTAAGGTGGCATCAGACGGCTATGTATGGGTTTGTTGGTAAGGTGGCATCAGACGGCTATGTATGGGTTTGTTGGTAAGGTGGCATCAGACGGCTATGTATGGGTTTGTTGGTAAGGTGGCATCAGACGGCTATGTATGGGTTTGTTGGTAAGGTGGCATCAGACGGCTATGCATGGGTTTGTTGGTAAGGTGGCATCAGACGGCTATGCATGGGTTTGTTGGTAAGGTGGCATCAGACGGCTATGCATGGGTTTGTTGGTAAGGTGGCATCAGACGGCTATGCATGGGTTTGTTGGTAAGGTGGCATCAGACGGCTATGCATGGGTTTGTTGGTAAGGTGGCATCAGAGGGCTAAGCATGGGTTTGTTGGTAAGGTGGCATCAGAGGGCTATGCATGGGTTTGTTGGTAAGGTGGCATCAGAGGGCTAAGCATGGGTTTGTTGGTAAGGTGGCATCAGAGGGCTATGTATGGGTTTGTTGGTAAGGTGGCATCAGAGGGCTATGTATGGGTTTGTTGGTAAGGTGGCATCAGAGGGCTATGTATGGGTTTGTTGGTAAGGTGGCATCAGACGGCTATGTATGGGTTTGTTGGTAAGGTGGCATCAGACGGCTATGTATGGGTTTGTTGGTAAGGTGGCATCAGAGGGCTATGTATGGGTTTGTTGGTAAGGTGGCATCAGACGGCTATGTATGGGTTTGTTGGTAAGGTGGCATCAGACGGCTATGTATGGGTTTGTTGGTAAGGTGGCATCAGACGGCTATGTATGGGTTTGTTGGTAAGGTGGCATCAGACGGCTATGTATGGGTTTGTTGGTAAGGTGGCATCAGACGGCTATGTATGGGTTTGTTGGTAAGGTGGCATCAGACGGCTATGTATGGGTTTGTTGGTAAGGTGGCATCAGAGGGCTATGTATGGGTTTGTTGGTAAGGTGTCATAAGAGGGCTATGTATGGGTTTGTTGGTAAGGTGTCATCAGAGGGCTATGTATGGGTTTGTTGGTAAGGTGGCATCAGAGGGCTATGTATGGGTTTGTTGGTAAGGTGTCATAAGAGGGCTATGTATGGGTTTGTTGGTAAGGTGTCATAAGAGGGCTATGAATGGGTTTGCCAGCCAGAGGGGTTGGCGGTGGATCCACATGTATTGCGACGTTACCCAGCTCCAATTTAATCTGCACCGGTTTATTCTCGATTTGTCCTCTTTTTGAATATACTCCTGTATATTAGACTGCTTATGTAGATGGCTGCTTAAACACCATGGCGTCATTCTCTGTAGTTGGAGGTTTGTGTGCGTTTTACATGTTCCTAAAACAGACCCCTGCCCTGAACTGAGGTCATGCTCAGAATAGTTATTACTTTTTTGTTCTGGTGTCATAGACACATGTCCTCTCTTGTGGGGGTTGATCAGCTGTGTTTCTAAGCATGTGATATGATGGGACATAGCACCACGTCCTTGGTGAGCGACACAATTAGGCGCTTCATGTGAAGCGTGGCGGGTTTTTACGACATTTTGTTTCAAGTGTCATCAAATCCCAATTGAGTGCCTCTTTAGGCCTTGTTTTCAGGGACATTACCTCTGCTGAATGGGGTGGTGTTCAAGTGAAGTGTGGATTATGATGATGTGGGTTTGAGTTAACGGCGGTAGCATTCTGCTCTCTTTAGTTATGTTTCACACTGATGTCGTGAGTTTTATTTGATAAAGTGTTTTTTTAAATGTTCCCTTATTTTACCAGGTAGGTTGACTGATCATTCTCATTTAAAGCAATGATCTGGGGAATAGTTACAGGGGAGGGAATGAATGAGCCAATTGGAAGCTCGGGATGATTAGTTGGTCACGATAGAATGAAGGCCAGATTGTGAATTTAGCCAGGACACCGGGGTTAACCCACCCTAGAGTCAGGACACCCATTTAATATCCCATTCAAAAGACGTAACCCTACTCAGTGCAATGTCTCGATCACTGCCCTGGGGCATTGATCTTATTTAGACCAGAGGTAAGAGCGCCTCCTACTGGTCCTCCATCTGTTCTCCTAGCCCAATAATGGATTAAAGGAACCTAACATTACTCCTTAGTCCAAGGACCTTACATGTTCTGTTTTAAAGGGTGAATTGGCTCTGGAAGCCAAAACAGCCAAATATTCCATGTAAACGTGAATTGATTCTCAATTCCGGCACAGTTCTAGAAACATAAATGCCTATACTTTTACATCAAAATAATAACACTTACTGTAGTGTTATATAAATAATAACACTTAGTTGCAGCAGACCGTTTACATTTTTTTTTTTAGTGACAACATTTTTGTGACACACACACACACACACACACGAGTTGCACCCCCTTTTGCACAGCCTCAATTTGTCGGGGCATGGACTCTACAAGGTTCTTAATACTTCCCTCAGTTGTCAAGTTGGCTGGATGTCCATCTGTGGTGGACCATTCTTGATAAACACAGGGAACTGTTGTGCGTGAAAAACCCAGTAGTGTTGTAGTTCTTGACGCACTCAAATCGGTGCGCATGGCACCTACCAACATACCCCGTTCAAAGGCACCTTAATCGTTTGTCTTGCCCATTCACCCTCTGAATGGCACACATGCACAATCCATTTCACAATTGTCTCCAGGCTTAAAAATCCTTTAACCTGATTTAACAATTGACATCAGTAAGGGATCATAGCTTTCAGCTGGATTCACCTGGTCAGTATTCCATGAAAAGAACTGGCGTTTCTAATGTTTTGTACTCGGTGTATATGTGAAAGCGAAAGAGCGAATGCTCTTAACAGTGAAACAACAGGTGCCGGGTTCTGTCGTGTGAGGGTCCAAGTGTTAAGTATCTTCCCAGACTGAGGAAAGACCAGTCCACCATGACAGCTTCATTATCGGAACTCCTCGTGTCTCCTCCTCAGGCTGGGAGTGGGAGTTGTGATGTGACATTAAGGATCGCCTCATTCTTCCCAGCTCCCTACCTCTCTCCTCCCATTCCCATCCCACTGTCCTTAGACCACACGTCAATAAAGTCTGTCTGCATCTGAAATGGTACCCTATTCCCTTTATAGTGCACCACTTTAGATCAGAACCCTTTACACACGTTGACTTCCTCTGGATTGTGAAGGGAGGAAATGATGATTGACTGAACCCCTTTTTACATGGACTCAAAGGCTCAATGTTTTCCCCTGGTCTTCTCTCCTCTGCCGAACACTGATCTCGCAGGTCATTTCAGGTGAAAGCAATATAATGGGAACCTTTCACTCATCGGTAGTCATGAAGGGAAGGTGATGAGGAGAGGAAGCCATTCTAGACTATTGTGACCGGAAAGGTAGTGAGAGGAAACCGTTAAGGATTGAGACTATCCTGACTAAACTGACAGCTTACATGTAGAAGAGACAACTGTTTTTTTTCATACAGACCTGTTTCTTTTGTTACAGAAATGACAGTTGATTCAGACCTGCTCCTGACCTGTCGTTCTTTACTGTTCCACTGGGTTTTAGAGGAGGCTGAGGAACTGGAACTGTTGGCTTCTGGTAACACTGCTAATCCAAGCTGAAAAGAACTCTGCTTGTACCGTCCATCCCCATCACTTTGAAGCTCTGCTTCCAAACTCTCGATCCTTCAAGACAGCAGCCCAGCAGAGGATAGCAAGGGGTGTGGGTGTCATGACTGTACCCAGGCTTGGTGTCCTGTTTGAGGGTGCCAGGTTGGATCAACCCCCCACTGCAGCTGAGCCTGCCTGGAGCTTCCGCCCCTGTAGTCTGGGCCTCCGTGGCCCACTGACATGCCACTATGGCCTGCCGGACAGTGGACAGTTTGACGTGGGCTTCATGGCCGCCAGACCTGGGTTGAAATGGTATTTATTTTCTTTTGAATACTTTAGCTGCGCTCAATTTAACTTGTCTTGGGAAATAGAATCAATGGAATAGCCACTGCACATTCCGGCACACTCCAGGCCAGGTACAATCAAACGCTCCATGTATTTGAATGGAAATGAATACTACTTGAACCCAGGGCCTGTTGGCCACAACTCAACATCACCAGTGCCATGTAGGGAGTGCTGCATGGCTGTGCATCCTTGGTGGATGACACAATGAGACTGGACCGGAATGTCACGAATGCCTGGCTCATGGCGGTGTAGTGCAGCGTGGGTAGGAAGGTGGTTGGCGGGAACCTCTCAGTCTCACCCTGGAGGTATCAGTTTACAGAGCTTCGTGACGTTCTCTACTGCGCCAGCTTGTGTGTTGCTTTGTGAAAAGTGCTAATTGCTGTGTGATCAAAAGGTCAGCTCCAATATGTCATGTTATTCCTCCCCCTTAGATCAACACTGCTCATTTGGCCTCCGTTCTAATGTTTGTCTGTACCTTTTATTGTGGCATGAGAAGTGACTTGTTGTTTTGACGTGTTCTAATGAGTTTTCTCTCTTATGGAAAGGACTTTGCTTTAAGAGCTCTGCTGAAACAGTCAGGCTATGGTAACACAGCTATGCCGTTATACCTTCAAAGTGTTCCAGTAAAAGCTTGCGTTGATATGATGGCTCATGAACCTGATTTGCATACACGGAGTAAGAAAAGCCTTGGAGGTGTGTTGACACGGAACATGCTTTATAATTGCAAATTCTAGAGACTGGCCATTTCCCTAAGGCTTGGTGTGTTTTAACACCATCCATAGTTTTGGATGTTTCTGACGATCCCTTCTTTAGCATCACTATGGACATCTTCTGACTCAGGTCCCCGTGGATCCTACGGAGGAAGAGGTTTCTATGAACACGTTCAACACAAAGCATCTCTCACGGAATACTTTTTGTGTGGACGTTTGTGAGATCACAGCTGGTCCTCTGGTGGTGGAACCCACCTAGCTAGCCACTTGGTGGACTGTCCTCTGATCTCACCCACTCCCAAACACTGCTTAAGTTTCAGAAGAAAGTCCTTTGTTTCTGGCCATTTTGAGCCTGTAATCGAACCCACAAATGCTGACGCTCCAGATACTCAACTAGTCTAAAGGCCTGTTTTATTGCTTCTTTAATCAAAACAACAGTTTTCAGCTGTGCTAACATAATTGCAAAAGGGTTTTCTAATGATCAATTTGCCTTTTTTTAAATGATTAACTTGGATTAGCTAACACAACGTGCCATTGGAACACAGGAGTGATGGTTGCTGATAATGGGCCTATGTAGATATTCCATAAAAAATCAGCTGTTTCCAGCTACAATAGTCATTTACAACATTAACAATGTCTACACTGTATTTCTGATCAATTTGATATTTTAATGGACAAATGTGCTTTTATTTTAAAAAACAAGGACATTTTTAAGTGACTCTAAACATTTGGAACGTGTGTGATTTTATTCCGTTGTGCACTGATTAATGCATCAATAAAATATGTATGAATATTTAAATACATTTTGAACGTAATTCACCTTGTTGGTATTTAAAAAAAAATCAACATTGCCTGATTCATGTTCTTCAGTTAAACCTTTTACAGTCTTAAAGCGTTTTTTGTTTCTTTTGACTGTCGTTTCCTCCATCTGCCTTTTCCCAGTTTCTTTGAGAACATAAGTCGGATCATCTCTCCCAGATACATTCCCACTGAGGCGGACGTACTGCGGGTGAGAGTGCGAACATCCGGAATCATCGAGACTCGGTTTCCAGTCAATCACATGGTTTTCAGGTAAGTAATGGTTTTCACTGGTTCTATTTCGTGTGAGAATTGTCTTGTTTAAACCATTCATCTACCCATGAATCTTGTCCAATACATTCATCTTGCTTTCTAAATGTTATTTTACACATGTTCTTTATAAAAAATGTACACCTCCATTGTCTTACTTCAGAGTGTAACTAACGACTCTGTTAGAATGACGTCATATGTCATAAGACATTGACACCCATTGATACCTTGAGAAAATATTCTGTGTGATCATACATTCTCAGTTCAGTGTCATAGTGTGATTTCTGTAGGCAGGTGGGTGGTGTTGTGAATGGGTTTGTGGTATGGCTGTTTAGAGCGGGTCGGTGTCATACTGACAACACTACATGATTACAGGCGACGGGGTGATATTTCAAAACTAATTCTGCTTGCCGACTTCCTCTGGTGATGTCATCTTATGTTTCCTTGAGTATGACCATATTCAAATGAGCATTATTATGAATGTCCATAGTGCTTCATCTCAAACCAGTACAACATTCTGTATTGACTCATTCTAGTAAACTGTTGTAGTATCAAGACGATGTCCCCTCTTCGCCTCACGTGTGTATAAGAAGCCTCTGTGTAAGTCTGGTGTTTCAGCTGTGGGATTGTGAAAATGGCTTCAGACAAGTTGTCACAGTGTCTCTGGCTTCTTGGTCTCCTAGTGAGCAGAGGAGAACTGTGCAGGAAGATTGTCGGTGAATCACTATCACGTCATGTATTCTAGTTCTAACCGATGGCAACCACTTTCCCAACATGCAGTACTGTTTTCCAGAGGCTTGAATTCATAACTGCAAGCGTACCCAGACGTGCTCCAGCCCAGCGTGACTACAAAAATGACCGTTGGGCACGACATTGACTATTCCTAGAAAAATAAAAGGATCACTCAGATGTCTACCATGATTTTAATATGTACTACAGGGGCAAACAGGAATTAAGACATTTGGCTTGTCAGACCCCTTCCTCAGAGCCATGAATTAATCTTTGTTCTATTTTGGCTTGCCTTGCCTTGCTGTGACATGGAGGGGTGGGTGAAACTTAGTGAATCATACCGCAGCCATATAACTTTGTTCCCACAATGTGATGCCATGGACAAAGGGCACAATTGCATAAATGGATAAAGGCAGCTAAGAAAATGATTAAGGCATTTTTGTACTCAATTGGTAATATTCCAGTTTATATGATGCTAATAGGTTTTTGTTTTTTGTTTCTATGGAATCATGAAATATTGAGCAAAGTTCGTAGGACACTTGAAATATGCGTTTAAATCAAATCCCCTTACATCTGCATGACTTCTTGATCTCCATGCAATATCAATGCCTCTAACTTCAGTCAAATGTTTTGCTGTCTTATTCAATTGGTCTTATTGAATAATAAATGTGGGCAAATGTTTCACATAGGAATAATAGCCAGGGGATGCCAAACTACGTGGGCAATGAAGATGGAGTTTGCCATTGTAATGAGTACTGTAGAGCCGGGGGTGAAATATTATTCTCCACTTGCAAAATGTGTGCCCATTTGAAAAACAATTTCAAAAAAATGTGGGGATTGATTTGTGCAGCTGAAGTTCCATCTATGAACTTGAGTGGTTCCATTTCACCAGCTCTATCCTTCAGCTTTATAGCAAACCAAGAGCCAGGGCTTCTGACTGGAATGTAGTAAACAGTAGAGTTTACTGCCTTCTGATGATCACAATCATTTGTTGGACTGCACTTTTCCCAAAGTGTCTTGGTACACAAAAGGAGCATGCTGATCTCCAGGGTGGGAAGGGGTTGGGTTATAAACCGGCCCTGCTGATTGCCCTACTCTCTGAGCTCTAATGTCCCATGGTGGCCCTGTCTGGTCCTTCTCACGACTTAGCGAGGGGTGCCTGAGGAGTGCTAGCAGACACCCCCTCACAGCTGCAAGGGAGGCGGCATACTGAGGAATGAATCAGACCTATGAGAGATTGATGTCTCTCGCTCATGCGCTCGCTCTCTCTGCGCTTCTGAGAGAGAAGGAATAGCAAGAGGTTTCCTCCTAATGGCCACTTAAATCCCCTCTACACCCGCTTCTCTCCTTGCTGATTCTCCTTGTACTGTGCTCCAGCCTTCTGAACATGTCACGTCATCATGCTTCTGCTCCAGCCTTCTGAACATGTCACGTCATCATGCTTCTGCTCCAGCCTTCTGAACATGTCACGTCATCATGCTTCTGCTCCAGCCTTCTGAACATGTCACGTCATCATGCTTCTGCTCCAGCCTTCTGAACATGTCACGTCATCATGCTTCTGCTCCAGCCTTCTGAACATGTCACGTCATCATGCTTCTGCTCCAGCCTTCTGAACATGTCACGTCATCATGCTTCTGCTCCAGCCTTCTGAACATGTCACGTCATCATGCTTCTGCTCCAGCCTTCTGAACATGTCACGTCATCATGCTTCTGCTCCAGCCTTCTGAACATGTCACGTCATCATGCTTCTGCTCCAGCCTTCTGAACATGTCACGTCATCATGCTTCTGCTCCAGCCTTCTGAACATGTCACGTCATCATGCTTCTGCTCCAGCCTTCTGAACATGTCACGCCATCATGCTTCTGCTCCACTCTTGTGCTTTCGACATAGAACCGTGATCAATGACACGACCAGGTATTAGACGTGGATACAGTTGGTTGTGAAACAGAACTTCAGCAACATTTAAATGTCAACTTTATTTTTTCTCATCACGACAAGCAGAACTTTTATGAATGTGTATCAGAGACCCAGTCATGTAGCAGTCTTGTAATGGTTCCAAAAATACTCTACCTCAATGACCGTTATCTCAGGGATTGCTGCTGTAGCCTGGTAGTCCAGTAATTAGCTAACTCCTCTCTGTATTGTGTGTTCGTTCATTGTATGACATGACACCTATGGAAGAGTTGTATGCCGTATGGGACCAGGCTATCCTTGCTCTGCCCGGTTCTAAAAGAAAATGTGACCCCAAAGACACGGCTTAAGTGTCTCTGACAAGGGTAGTGTAATCACACTCCTGGTGACCGTCAGATGCAGGTTGGTCACCGTCACCAAGACCCTGAGCTTCACAGGGATTCAACATGGAATACTACTTTTCCAGTTAGAGTTTAAATGTTTTACCCAGAATGCTCTACTCCTACTGTATGTGCTTTAGACAATCCTCAGTTGTTGGTTACAGCACATACAATAAGTGACCAGACTGCTACTATCTTGTTGTTAATCCCTAGAGACTGGAGTACAGTAGGCCTGTGCTCCAGTGTTTGCTGGTGGTGCTGGGTGTAATATACTCTGAACAAAAATAGATCACAAATGTTCCATATGCACAAAAAGCTTATTTCTCATTGTGTACATATTTGTTTACATCCTGTTAGTGAGCGTTTCTCCTTTGCCAAGATAATCCATCCACATGACAGGTGTGGCATATCAAGAAGCTGATTAAACAGCATGATCATTACACAGGTCCACCTTGTGTTGTGGATAATAAAATGCCACTTTAAAATGTACTGTTTTGTCTCAACTCAATGCCACAGATGTCTCAACTTTTGAGGAAGGGTACAATTGGCATGCTCACTGCAGGAATGTCCACCCAGAGCTGTTGCCAGAATTCAATGTTCATTTCTCTACCATAAGCTGCCTCCAACATAATTTTAGAGAATTTGGCAGTACATCCAACCAGCCTCACAACCGCAGACCAAATGTATGGTGTCATGTGGGCGAGTGGTTTGCTGATGTCATCGTTGTGAATAGTGCCCTATGGTGGTGGTGGGTTTATGGTATGGGCAGACATAAGCTACGGATAACGAACACAATTGCATTTTATCGATGGCAATTTGAATGTACAGAGATACTGTGACGAGATCCTGAGGCCCATTGTCTTGCCTTAACTCCACCTCATGTTTCAGCATGATAATGCACGGGCCCATGTCACAAGCATCTGTACACAATTCCTGGAAGATGAGAAATGTCCCAGCTCTTCCATGGCCTGCATACACACCAGACATGTCATCCATTGAGCATGTTTGGGATGCTTTGGATTGACGTGTACGACAGCGTCTTCCAGTTCCCGCCAATGTCAACTAAACACAGCCATTGAAGAGTGGGACAACATTCCACAGGCCACAATCAACAGCCTGATCCACTCTATGCAAAGGAGATGTGTCGCCTGCATGAGGCAAATGGTGGTCACACCAGATACTGACTGGTTTTCTGATCCACACCCCTACCTTTAAATATATCTGTGACCAACAGATTCATAACTTAATTCCCAGTCATGTGAAATCCATCGATTTAGGGCCTAATGCATCTATTTAGATTTGACTGACTTCCTTAACTGTAACTCAGTTGTCTTTGAATTTGTTGCATTTTATATTTTTGTTCAGTATAGATGGGAAGTGTGAGCTGATGTGGAGATATGACATGTTTGAAGTCCCAAGGCGGAACTGGAGAATCACATTGATTTTGGAACTCTCCCTTGTGCCTGACACCTTGTGTGGACAGAATGACAAATCAATGAAATGTGGAAGTTGGAAACATTTGTGATGGGCGGGTGTGAAGTTATTACGTTTATTTTTCCAGTCAATTATGTTCAACATTCTGGACTAGTTTCATTAATTTGAATGGATCTGTAAATTATTTTGCTTCATTGATGTTAATCACATTTCAAGATGACACAGGATATAATTAGTGTAAGTTCTGTTAACAACATTAAATAAATATTGTTTTTTTTACCACATGTTGCATCTGGATTCTGCTGCCAATAACTCTCTCCCCAAGTGACTGTACCAATCTGTCAAATCTTTCTTCAGCTTTACATCAGTTATATGAAGTCTGTCCATCGTTCATACACTATTTATGGTGTTTTGCTTCAGTGCTTTCAACCTTACAATACCCCCCGTGGAGGGTGATGTACATATTTTACAAGTCTTTGGAAATTAAATGATTGACAGCAGAAGCTGTAGCCTGATAATTAGTTCTGTCACCTCGTCTCTAAGTTGTGAATGACGTTGTCTGTCTGCCGACCTCCAGGATGTATGATGTGGGCGGCCAGCGGACCAAGAGGAGGAAGTGGCTGAGCTACTTTGACTGTGTCCGGGCCGTGCTGTTTGTTGTGGCGCTCAGTGACTACGACATGACCCTGATGGAGGACCGCTCTATGGTAATAGATAGTGTATATACCATTTAGCAGAAGGTAAGGGAGTTAGAGCTGTTCAGTCTCAGCTTTGATTAAAAAGTAGAGGGGGATGTTGTGTACACTACAGTACCTTCTCTACGTCAGAACAATGTAACAAACCAGTAGAATGGCCTAAAGCTGTGTATGGTACCATCTATATTTGAAGTAGTATCTGACAGATTGAGTGAAACTTTGTTTAGATCTTATGTCCAGTATCATTGATTTTCTTAATCTCCCCCCACCCCTTTTATCTCTGTCTCGCTCGTGCTTGCTCGCTCTGTTCATATCCCTCTCTCCCTGCTCTCTCTCTGTTCTCTCTTTCTCCCTCTTAGAACCGGCTACAAGAGAGCCTTGAACTCTTTACCTCCATCTGCACCAACATAGTTTTCAGAAGTACCTCATTGGTAAGTTTTCTCATGGAGATTGTCTGACAACACCTACTTAACACATTTCTGCCATAACAGTCCTCAGAACTGATTGCCTTTCCCAAACATTGTCACTTAAGTAAAACCATTACACACTCAATCAAGTTTACAAATGACTTTGTCCACCTTAGTGATGGTTTCTCCTCTGGCCACTTCCAGTTACCCACATTCAGCTGCAGGTAAAAGTTGCCCTTAATGACAGATCTAGCATCAGATTAGCCTACCACCCAATTCGCACCTTATTTCAATTATGGGGAGAACATATGTCCCTGGATCAGTGGTTTTAGAGGACACATCTTCCTGTACTCCCAGTGTCACGTGCTTGATGTTGGGGCTGTCTATGTGGTGTGGCAGAGCCCAGGGCCACGTTCAGGCATATCACATATGGAGCTGACATGATTCCTTATTCTACATGTCCGAGAGGCCTTTCTGTTCCACATGACACAGCTCCTTCTGAACTTTCCACAACGTTCAAACATGTCGCCATCGAATCATGGTGTTTAATTGACTGAGCTGTATAAATAAAGGTTAAATAAAAGCACAACGCTGTGACCTGCTGAGGACAGCCCGGTGGATGTAATTAAAGCCCATGGAGTCCCCAGAGTGCCTCCTGCTAACTACCTCAGCCCAGCCAGCCGCAGGCGGCACAACTGCCTCTAATTGCCTCAGATACAGGCAATTACCACACAAGGGGCATAATTGAGGTGTTCTCAGATCAGCGCTGAGGCCGGGAGGACTGTTTATAAAAAGCATGTAACGAGCTTGTTTTAATTTGTCTCGTTTAGACTGTAAAAGGTTGTAAAAGACGTTTGAACTGTGGATGTGTGAGTCATAATCAGTTTTCAGTCGCGAGTGTTTTCTGACGTTAATTACACTCAACAAAAATATAAACGCAACATGTAAAGTGTTGGTGCCAAGTTTCATGAACTGAAATAAAAAATCCCAGAAATGTTCCATGTGCACAAAAACCTTTTCTCTCAAATGTTGTGTACAAATTTGTTTACAGTGAGTATTTCTCCTTTGCCAAGATAATCCATCCACAGGTGTGGCATATCCAAGAAGCTGATTAAACAGCATGATCATTATACAGGTGCATCTTGTGCTGTGGACAATAAAAGGCCACTCTAAAATGTGCAGTTTTGTCACACAATGCAATGCCACAGATGTCACAGAAGTTTTGATCGAGTGTGCAATTGGCATGCTGACTCCAGGAATGTCCACCAGAGCTGTTGCCAGAGAATTGAATGTTCATTTTTCTACCATAAGCCGACTCCAACGTTATAGAGAATTTGGCAGTGCGTCCAACCTGCCTCACAACCGCAGACCACGTGTATGGCATTGTGTGGGCGACCGTTTTGCTGATGTCAATGTTGTGAACAGTGCCCTATGGTGGCGATGGGGTTATGGTATGAGCAGGCATAAGCTATAGACAACAAAGACAGTTGCATTTTATCGATGGCAATTTGAATGCACAGAGATACCATGACAAGATCCTGAGGCCCATTGTCGTGCCATTCATCTGCCGCCATCACCTCATGTTTCAGCATGATGATGCGCGGCCCTATGTTGCAAGGATATGTACACAATTCCTAGAAGCTGAAAATGTCCCAGTTCTTCCATGGCCTGCATACTCTGACATGTCACCCATTAAGCATGTTTGGGATGCTATGGATTGATGTGTACAACAGCGTGTTCCAGTTCCCGCCAATATCCAGCAACTTTACACAGCCATTGAAGAGGAGTGGGACAACATTCCACAAGCTGCAGTCAACAGCCTGATACACTCTATGTAAAGGAGATGTGTCGTGCTGCATGAGGCAAATGGTGCTCACACCAGATACTGACTGGTTTTCTGATCCACGCCCACATTTTTTTCATGGTATCTGTGACCAACCGATGCACATGTGAAATCCATAGATTTGGGCCTAATGAAAGTATTTCAATTGACTGATTTTCCTTATGAACTGTAACTCAGTAAAGTGTTATTTTTGGTGTATGTGTATATATCACAGTGGTAGGGCCAACCTCAACTAATTTCTCTTGTCTTCCACATATTCAGGTTGCTACTGGTATCTCTTTCTCTCTTACAAGCTATAATGATGTACAGTGCATTTGGAAAGTATTCAGACCCCTTGACTTTTTCCACATTTTGTTACATTACATCCTTATTCTAAAATTGATTATAGTTTCCCCCCCCCCCACATCAACCAACACACTACCCCATAATGAGAAAGCAAAAACTGTTTTAATAAACTGAAATCACATTACATAAGTATTCAGACCCTTTACTCAGGACTTTGTTTAAGTACCTTTTGGCGGTAATCCCAGCCTCCAATCTTCTTGTGTATGACTACAAGCTTTGCACACCTGTATTTGGGGAGTTTCTCACATGTATTCTCTGCAGATCCTCTCAAGCTCTGTCAGGTTGGATGGGGAGTGTCGCTGCACAGCTATTTTCAGGTCTCATGATGTTCGATCGGGTTCAAGTCCAGGCTCTGGCTGGGCTACTCAAGAACATTCAGAGACTTGTCCTGAAGCCACCCCTGCGTTGTCTTGGCTGTGTGCTTAGGCTCGTTGTCCTGTTGAAAGGTGAACCTTGGCACCAGTCTGAGAACCTGCTCAGGATTTCATCAAGGATCTCTGTACTTTGCTCTGTTCATCTTTCCCTCGATCCTGACTAGTCTCCCAGTCCCTGCCACTGAAAACATCCTCACAGCATGATTCTGCCACAACCATGCTTCACCGTAGGGATGGTGCTAGGTTTCCTCCAGACATGATGCTTGGCATTCAGGCCAAGGACTTTAATCTTGGTTTCATCAGACCAGAGGATCTTGGTCTGATAGTCCTTTTGGGAAACCTCCTAGCGGGCTGTCATGTGCCTTTCATTGAGGAATGGCTTCCGTCTGGCCACTCTACCATAAAGGCCTGATTGCGGAGTGGTGCAGAGATGGTTGTTCTTCTGGAAGGTTCTCCCATCTCCACAAAGGAACTCTGGAGCTCTGTCAGAATGACCATCGGGTTCTCGGTAACCTCCCTCCCTGATAAACCCTTCTCGCCTGATTGCTCAGATTGGCCGGGCAGCCAGCTCTAGGAACAGTCTTAGTGGTTCCTAACTTCTTCCATTTAAGAATGATGGAGGCCACTGTTCTTGGACCTTCAATGCTGCAGAAATGTTTTGGTACCCTTCCCCAGATCTGTACCTCAACACAATTCTGTCTTCGACCTTTCGACCTTTTTATAAAGACAGATGTGTGCCTTTCCAAATCATGTCCAATCAATGGAATTTACCACAGGTGGACTCCAATCAGGTTGTAGAAACATCTCAAGGATGATCAATAGAAACAGGATGCACCTGAGATCAATTTTGAGTCTCATAGCAAAGGCTCTGAATACTTTAATATATTTGGTTTTTCTTTTTATAAATATGTAAACATTTCTAAACCTGTTTGGTTTGTGATTATGGGGTAGTGTGTAGTTGGAGGATAAAACCTTTTTTAAATCATTTTAGAATAAAGCTGTAACAGTGGGAAGGAAAGAGGTCTGAATACTTTCTGAATGCACTGTTTGTTACTGTGCTTTTCACAGGGTTGACACCAGCTGTGGACCCTGAATTGAAAAACTGTCAGTCTTTTTGGTTCTCTTCTAGGAAGATATTGTGTGTCATGTGACTTGGTATAGGTCAGGAGTGACACTTTAGAAGGAATGTATGGGAGAGTGATTAAAGGTTTACTTTCAGAACTTTTTGACATGCATCTTTATTGATTTTATGATCTTTGTCCTCAGAAATTGTTCAAATGTTGACATTGTTTTAGCTCTTTATGCTTGTGAAATGAAGCGCTAGTCTTATCAGAATTTTATATTTTTGTATTGTAATAATCTTTTTCAGATTCTGTTAATGAACAAAAGTGACCTCTTCCAGGAGAAGATCTTAAACTCAGGAAGGCACTTGCGGCTCTACTTCCCTAGTTACAAAGGTAAAGTAAAAAAATAATATTGGTATCAATTCTTGTTAGTTTTGCTGTTAGTCAAGTCAGTCAATCCAAAAATATGTGGATGGTACTTGTCAAAGAAATTATGGATTTTCCATTATTCCAAAAATAATCAATCTGTTTTATTCCTTTGCTGATGATTTAGCGAACGCCATTGCTTTTAGATAAAGCTGTGAAGAGAATAAAATGACCTCTCTTCACGTGTGTATTCTTCGGGTACAGTTGAAGTCGAAGTTTGCATACACCTTAGCCAAATCCTGGTTAAAAAATTCCTGTCTTAGGTCAGTTAGGATCACCACTTTATTTTAATGAAATGTCAGAATAACAATAGAGTGATTTTCAGCTTTTATTTATTTAATCACATTCCCAGTGGGTCAGAAGTTTACATACACTCAATTAGTATTTGGTAGCATTGCCTTTAAATTGTTTAACTTGGGTCAAACGTTTCAGGTAGCCTTCCACAAGCTTCCCACAATAAGTTGGGTGAATTTTGGCCCATTCCTCCCGACAGAGCTGGTATAACTGAGTCGGGTTTGTAGGCCTCATTGCTCGCTCCTCCAAACATAACAATGGTCATTCTGGCCAAACAGTTCTATTTTTGTTTCATCAGACCAGAGGACATTTCTCCAAAAAGTACGATCTCTTTCATGTGCAGTTGCAAACCGTAGTCTGGCTTTTTTTATGGTGGTTTTGGAGCAGTGGTTTCTTCCTTGCTGAGTGGCTTTCCAGGTTATGTGGATATAGGATTTGTTTTACTGTGGATATAGATACTTTTGTACCCGTTTCCTCCAGCATCTTCACAAGGTCCTTTGCTGTTCTGGGATTGATTTGCACTTTTCGCACCAGTACGTTAATCTCTAGGAGACAGAACGCGTCTCCTTCCTGAGCGGTATGAAGGCTGCGTGGTCCCATGGTGTTTATACTTGCATACTATTGTTTGTACAGATGAACATGGTACCTTCAGGCGTTTGGAAATTGCTCTCAAGGATGAACCAGACTTGTGAGGTCTACAATTTCTTTGAGGTCTTGGCTGATATCTTTTGATTTTCCCATGATGTCAAGCAGAGAGGCACTGAGTGTGAAGGTAGGCCTTGAAATACATCCACAGGTACACCTCCAATTGACTCAACTGAAATCAATTAGCCTGTCAGAAGCTTCTAAAGCCATGACCTAATTTTCTGGAATTTTCCAAGCTGTTTAAAGGCACAGTCAACTTGGTGTATGTAAACTTTTGACCCACTTTAATTGTGACACAGCAAAATAATCTGTCTGTATATAATTGTTGGAAAAATTACTTGTCATGCACAAAGTAGATGTCCTAACCGACTTGCCAACACTATATTAACAAGAATTTTGTGGAGTAGTGGAAAAATGAGTTTTAATGACTCCAACCTAAGTGTATGTAAACTTCTGACTTTAACTGTATGGTCAATATGGATCCTGGTGGCTATACAGTGCATTTGAAAGTATTCAGACCCCTTGACTTTTTCCACTTTTTATGTTACAGCCTTATTCTAAACTGGATTAAAATGAATATATTCCTCATCAATCCACACAAAATACCTCATGACAAAGCAAAAACAGGTTTTTAGAAATATTTGCACATTCTATTAAAAATAAATATACCTATTTACACAAATGTTCAGATCCTTAACTATGAGACTTGAAGTTGAGCTCAGGTGCATCCTGTTTCCTTTGATCATGATGTGATCAATGGATGTTTCTACAACTTGATTGTAGTCCACCTGTGGTAAATTAAATTCATTGGACATGAGTTGGAAAGGCACACACCTGTCTATATAAGGTCCCACAGTTGACAGTTAATGTCAGAGCAAAATCCAAGCCATGAGGTTGAAGGACTTGTCCGTAGAGCTTTGAGACAGGATTGTGTCGAGGCACAGATCTGGGGAAGGGAACCAAAGCATTTCTGCACCATTTAAAGGTCCCCAAGAGCACAGTGGTCTACATTTTTTAAATGGAAGAAATTTTGACCCACCAAGACTCTTCCTAGAATTGACCGCCCAGCCAAACTGAGCAATCAGGGGAGAAGGGCCTTGGCCAGGGAGGTGACCAAGAACCCGATGGTCACACTGACAGAGCTCCAGAGTTACTCTGTGGAGATGGGAGAACCTTCCAGAAGGACAACCACCTCTGCAGAACTCCACCAATCAGGCCTTTTATGGTAGTGGCCAGACGGCAGCCACTCCTCCGTAAAATGCACATTACAGCCCACTTGGAGTTAGCCAAAAGGCATGAGAAACAAAATTCTCTGATCTGATGTAACAAATATTGAACTCTTTGGCCCAAGCGTCACGTCTGGAGGAAACCTGGCACTATCCCTACGGTGAAGCATGGTTGTGGCAGCGTCATACTGTGGGATTGTTTATCAGCGGCAGGGACAGGGAAACTAGTCAGGATCGAGGCATCGATGAACGGAGCAAAGTACAAAGAGATCCTTAATGAAATCCTGCTCCAGAGCACTCAGGACCTCAGACTGGGGCCAAGGTTCACCTTCCAACAGGACGACAACTCTAAGCACACAGCCAAGACAACGCAGTACTGGCTTCGGGACAAGTCTCAATGTCCTTGAGTGGCCCAGCCAGAGCCCAGACTTGAACCCCCATCGAACATTTCTGGAGAGATCTGAAAATAGCTGTGTAGCAAAGCTCCCCATCCAACCTGACAGAACTTCAGAGGATCTGCAGAGAAGAATGGGAGAAACCTCCCAAATACAGGTGTGCCAAGTTTGTAGCGTCAAACCTGTTACGAACTGGCTCGTAGCCTGTAACAGAGGGAGACGATGGGGAGATAAAGAAATGTTGTGTCTTTGGCTATGCCGGATTAAGTGATATGACATGCTATTCTATAAAATAATGTCTCTGTAATTAATATTAGCTGATTAAGCTAATCGGGTAAATGTAATTAACTAGAAAGTCAGGGCACCACGAAATATTGTTTATAGAGGTGTTATCTTCCGGATAAACTCTTAAACCTGGTAATCTTTTACCTCAATAGCAGTCAATATTTAATCGGCACTTTATTTAGTCTCATCTGAAAGTTGTAAATTATTGGTTATCTTCACGAACCCTGGCTAACAAGTTGAATCAGCAATACATGTGGTTTATTTATTTACTAAATACCTAAACAATCACACAGAATTACATCTACACAGAATGGATCATACATTGATTGCAAATTATGTCATAAAGGAAAACGTCCCTAGAGGACGGAACGGATACGACGGCTGGTTACACAAAGAAAGGGGGTTGGGTTTGAGTGATAGTGGGAAGACTGAGGAGCGAAAAAGGTGTTGTGTCTCTTACGCGCCGTAGGCAGCTATGCTATCGTAAATACAGTATCTTGTGCATTCTAAATAACCGCCTATTTGAAAAAGGAAAATGCAATAAATATTTACTCTGCGCTGCGCTTCGGTAGATTGGTCGTAGATAGAAGGTGGGCTAGTCCAGCATGGATCTCTGATCCTCTGAAGGATGTCTAGTGGTGAACTGGAGCGTGGGAGAATGGATAGTCTGTCCGTCCTCTCCTAGCCCACGTTTAGCGGGTGGAGAGGGTATCACTACTTTAGTGAATAAGAGTTAAAAGTTCATACCAAGTTGCCATGCTATATGCTGGCTGGTGTAGTCGAAATTCATCTTTTCGGCATGTTGACCGTCATCTTCAATGCTAATTTCGTTAGGTTCTTGTCGTTCAACCAGAGCTCAAGCTGAGCTTGGCTTAGTTCTGCAGGTGACCTTGTCCTTTAACGCGGGGACCGCACGTCCTCACGTCCATGGAACAGGAAGTTATATTTTCGTAAAGTGGCTTATATGGGTTTGGGAGAGGGCCGTGTTTCATAGTTTACAACCGATGTCTGTTCACATGGGCGGGGCCAATGAGTTGCGCATAGTTCAATCATGAAAACCAATTCTCTCATTTAAAAGCTAAAATTACATTTCATATTTAAACATTTAAATTGCACAACAATTCCATGTGAATCTGATAACTAGAATGTGTAGACTTTCCAAGTTAGTTTGTTATCCTATCAGTAATAATGTCTGACGCCAACTGATCTGACATCATATTCATTCAGTACCAATGCATATTTTCAACTGGTTAGATTACCGAAGTAGGGTTCCGTTTCCCACCTGTTGATGTTTCTAGACTCTGTTAACAAAGGGATTTTCAATAGTCACATCGGTAGAGGGGAAAGGTATTTATGGGGTCATAAACGTCCCCCAACAGGCCAACGTCATGACAGAAATAACAAACATATATTTATTAAATAAAGTAAACTATATTCAAGTAACAATGGTGTGTGTAAGTGGATGCGTGCAGAGATGGTGATGAGGGGTGTTGAGGTGCCAAAACAAATGAACACAGAAGCCCCCAAATGCCACAACCAAAAACAAGTGTGTCTGTGTGGAGTGTCCTTGATGTGTGGGGGAAAGGTGGGTGTGTCCCAGGGATAAATACGAGCACAAGTGTGTCCCATTTCGCTGACGACCCCCCCGACTCTGCCCACCAACATCCTATTAAATAAAACAAGAGAAAAGAGAAGTCGGCAGACAGAGTGGGAGGGTTAGCAAACATGTCTAAAATCCTGTTTTTGGTTTGTGTGTGTATTAATCAGGGGGAAAACACTTAAATACATTTCTGAATAAAGCTGTAACCTACCAAATTTGGAAAGTCAAGGGGTCTGAATACTTTCCGAAGGCACTGGTTATGTCTGGGTTTATGATATATATTTTTAAGCTCGAAAGTTGCCCCCTGATACGGTTTAAGCATTGTTTTAAGCAGTTCAGTTTTTTGTATTAAAGTGTGAAAAAAAATGGGGGATAACCAGGAAAAGTTGCAGAATTTGGATAGACAAAAAAATCATTATTAGGCAAATTTGAAATAGTTTCAAAAGGCTTTACTAACATTTTCTGTGCATGACAGCACTTTAGAGCCTGTGTCATCCTGCAGCACAGCATTTTGTGGAATGTTGAGGTCAATATTGGCTATGCACCCAAGAGGGAAAGCGGTTGGGCCATCCTAGAAGTGTTTTAGTGAAATATAATCATTTTGCCATTTAGGAGACGTTTTTATCCAAAGCGACTTAGTCATGCATGTGTACATTTTTACATATGGCTGGTCCCGGGAATCAAACCCACTATCCTGACATTGCAATGCATGACAAGGTTACAAATGCTTTGTGAAGAATTATTTATTAAGCTGTGCTTATGCCACCATTTTTATAAAGCACAGGTTTGTAATTAACAGTGGGTTATGGCATATTTGACATTGGTGGGTGTCACACAGTTATGCCACATTTATGAACCCTTTATAGAGCATGACATGCGTTATACATTTATGAACCCTTTATAGAGCATGACATACGTTATACATTTATGAACCCTTTATAGAGCATGACATACGTTAAACATTTATGAACCCTTTATAGAGCATGACATACGTTATACATTTATGAACCCTTTATAGAGCATGACATACGTTATACATTTATGAACCCTTTATAGAGCATGACATGCGTTATACATTTATGAACCCTTTATAGAGCATGACATGAGTTATACATTTATGAACCCTTTATAGAGCATGACATACGTTATACAGTTATGAATCCTTTATAGAGCATGACATGCGTTATACAGTTATGAATCCTTTATAGAGCATGACATACGTTATACATTTATGTAGTGCTTAGAAAGGCTTTATAAGCTGCATGTCATTTTAAAGCTGGGACTGGTTTCTCCATATGGAGAATCCCTTCTTTGCAGGCATTCTTGTGTAACTGTGTTTTCTATGGGAATCCCCCTCGAACATACATCCAGTATCCACATTCCGCTTTACGCTGCCACATTCTTTAGACTGGAACTATTGCAGTTTCCCCTGCAGCATGCGGGGAAACCTACTCATAGCATTCCCAATGGGAGTATCAAGATACAAGACAATGGCTGCGTCTCAAAGTGCATTCTCTACATGGTGCACTACTTCTGACCAGAGGTCTATACGGTACCATTTCAGACGCAGCCACTCAGAAGCCAGAATGTCTTGCCAGGGGGTTATCATGGCCTCACTTATACACAGCCTCTCTGGTCCTCAGGGCTCAGTAACAGTGTTACATATTTCACTCTCATCCCTCAGAACTGGAGGTGTGGTAATTAAAATGGAGGTTCTTCAGTGGAGCTGCAGGGGTTGTTCTCTCTCTGTTTTTCCACTCTATAAGAACCAAGTTGTTTTGCGTGAACTTGTCACGGAACATCATTTCACTTGTTCACTGAGTTTCAGTTCATCATGCCTAAATGAGACATTTATCTCCAGACACTGGATTCTTTTCAAACCTTTCACGTGTCCATTATTTTGAAACATGCACACATCTAGCTAATACTGTGATTTTGATTTTAATTTAAGGGACTATCTAGGAGCAAGGCTCAGCAGACTCACCGCTTTTCATGTTTAGGACAGCAAACCCCATTGATGCATGATTGCTACTTTTAACATGTTTCCTTACAGCGCTCTTGTACCAGAGTCCGTCTTTATAACCGTGTGATGGAGTTGATGATGATATGGAATAAGCTACAGGCCTATAGAGATGGACAGGGGTGGACTGAGAAAATATATTTGCCAGGGAATTTGTAACACCAGAATTTTTGTTTTTGAGGCCCCCTTCATTAGCCAAATGAGCACAACACAAAAAACGAAATGTACTAAAACATGGGCAGAAGATTGACCAGCCCATCAGGCAGTTGCCCAAACTGTCCTATGGCTAGTAAGTTGTAGGAGATTGAACTTGAAATTCAACTTCTATACTTCACTCAATTGGGTATATGTCACTCAACTGACGTGACGTCTCTGCTACATCCCCTTATACAGGAGCCGACTGGGACGTGGATGCTGCCTCGCGTCACATCACTGCCATGTTTGTGGCCTGCAACAAGACCCCCAACAAGCTTGTCTTCCACCACTACACCACCGCCACAGACACCCACAACGTACGGGTGGTCTTCCACGTCGTCATGGACACCATCGTCAAGGAGAACTTGGAGGCGGTCCCGTTGCTATAAGACCTGACCTGGGTGCATTTGACTGCATCAGTGCCTTAAAGACACTTTCTAGATTTTATTGATGGATATTTGTTTTTATATAATTTAACATAGTAAATATTACATAACTACAGACAACTGTCATTGTGTTTTGTGCATTTATTTTTACTGCTATGAGCTGTAAAACAAACTTAATTTAGTTGCTCAGGACATTCAAAGCTATATCCTTAGTTAATTTTGATTGTCATCATGGATTTAAAGGACTGAGCTAAGTTAATATGGATGGACATTCCTCATTTTGACTTTTTTTCAATAATCATGTTGGTGTTGACATTAGGTGTTTTAATTCAATAAAATAATGTACAGGCCTACTTGTCTTTGGTAATTATTTTAAGATAGCGGCAGATGTCTGCCAAGCTTGAGTAGTTTGCATTATGGCCTATTTGAGTAAAATAAAATGTGTCTTAACATTTACATACAAATAGGTGTCTGGGTGAGAATTGTACAAATGTGTGAAGCAGGATTAATTTTGACCTATAGGGCAAAATAATTTGAGTGCAATATAAGATGTATTTATTCATTAAACAAAGAAATTAATACATATGTACATTGCTATGCATTACATAATATGATTTAACAGACACATTGGCTATTACCCGTTAGGGGAAGGGGTAGTCAGACTGCGCATGACAGTATGCTAAAACAGACTTTCACACAAAACATTTGTGCCATATTTGTGAAAATAAGAAACATTCGGTTCCATCCACGTTCGCGGTGCTGATCATGCTTCCACACAGTCCAATGAGTCAAGCGATACGAACACGTCTGCTTTACATTGAAATAACCTTGAACCATCCTGAACAAGTTCGCAGCTCTGCAGATTCGGTGTGATCTCTTTGATACAAATAGGCTGAAAAAAACAAGACATTTTAATCAACATAATGCAACATTAAGCGAATTATGAGAAAGTTCGTTGATGTTCAAGACTTGTGGCTGTTTGAGATTCATTTCCCCAAAATGTGGATTTTGAAAATAACAATTTATGACTATAAACTGATATTCTAATATGTCCTTTTGATTTATTGTAGTTTTCTTCTAATCTAGTCCAAACTTGACTGTATAATGAGGCTGTAGGCTACTTGGTGGTGCGCTGGTGCTGAATGGACAGCTCCATGATGATCCAGTTTCAGGGTATCAAAACTGTTTGAAATATAGTCTACCAAAAAAACAAAACATAATTGGACTACTTTTGATTACTCTTGTGTTCTGTGCCCTGTGCAATGTTTACGCACCTTTAAGCACTTTTACGCACCACAGGAAGTGTCTGTTTCCAATGCACATTGCTCAATTGAACATAAAATATAACCTCTTACCATAGATTTAAGGACCGAATTCAGTCGACTGCTCGGTTCCGAGAGGATGCTGTTCACCGTAGACTCTCCGCTGTCCGCCACCGAATCGGTCTCGGACCTCCTAACATATGGTGATCTCCGGATCCCGGACAGCAAACCCGAAGCTCTGCCCACCGAGTAGTAGCTTGGGCCGGAAACTTGCTTGTACCACGCTTCGGTTGGGTTGCAAGAAACCAGCATGGAAATAGCTACAATTACTAAAGCAAGTTTAACGGACCTCTCCATGTCGAACACTGTGTGAAGTTCTCGCGCTCCTTTAACTTTCTCCCTATAACTTCACCTCAATGAGAACTTGGTATATGTTTTTTTTCTTACTGTCCTCTCTTATATAGTGACCTCGTGATCGTATTTAAATTTCGTCAACTAGGCTACGATAGAGTGGGTGATTCATATTCCGCTTGATAGAATCGTGTGTGGATTGATCCGTTTTACGCGTTGGAGAGCCAGGGACGTAGGCTTGTGGAGTCTGACGGGGGGTGTGGTGTCAGACATGATCTGACGTTTCATTTAGATTAAGCGAATGTATCAGTTCATACAACTGCTGAAGAGTAGTAACGTCAGGTTCTGCACACAGCACATTAACCACTTTCATTTTCTGATGATTTACAAGGTTTACAATTTACAATGTTGCTCAGGTTTCCTATATATTTATTAATATGTTAGGTTTTATTTTATTGGAAACCCATTGTGAAGTTTAGCATATAGCCTACCTAGCCTACGGTAAACCTTTTTTTATATATATATATAGATTTCTCAGTTAGAGTTTTTTCAATTATAGTATAAACTATTCTCTGTTTTGCTAATATTAATTTTTGGTTTCACAAATGTATGGCGCATGTTCATATAGTTGGTTTATTCTATACATCTTCTGTGTGGAATAACGCATAGATTTGGGAATAATTTACTTCTGGTAATGTGAGTCATACACAATAGTTTGCCACCTTGTGGACAATGTACAACATCACACATAATCACTTCAGTGTAACAATATTCTCCTTATTTGGTCTGGACCCCAGCAGAGGTTGTTATTGGCAGTCTACTGTTTTGGCCCTGAGCAGAGGGTACAATCTGGGTCACGCCCTCAACCTAACATACATACAGTATAAGTGGAAATGACTTACAGTGCCTTCAGAAAGTATTCACACCCCTTGACTTTTTCCACATGTTGTTGTGTTAAATTGACTGAGATTGTGTCACTAGCCTACACACACTACCCCATCATATCAAAGTTAATTACAAATGAATTACAAATGAAAAGCTCAAATGTCTTGTTTCAATAAGTATTCAACCCCTTTGTTATGGCAAGCCTAAATAAATTCAGGAGTAAAAAAGTTGCATGGACTCACTCTGCAGTAATAATGTTTAAAAAGATTTTTTAATGACTGTACCCCACAGAGGCCAATCTGTAAGGTCCCTTAGTTGAGCAGCGAATTTCAAACAGATTCAACCACAAAGACTAGCAAGGTTTTCCAATGCCTCCCAGAGAAGGGCACAAAAAAGAAGCAGACATTGAATATCCCTTTGAGCATGGTGAAGTTATTAATTACACTTTGGATGGTGTATCAATAAACCCAGTCACTACAAAGATACAGGTGTCCTTCTTAATTAACTAAGTTGCTGGAGAGGAAGGAAACCGTTCAGGGATTTCACTATGAGGCCAATGGTGACTTTAAAAAAGTTACAGAGTTCAATGGCTGTGATAGGAGAAAACTGAGGATGGATCAACAACAATGTACTTACTCCACAATACTAACCTAAATGACACAGTGAAAAGAAGGAAGTCTGTACATAACACAAATATTCCAAATCATGCATCCTGTTTGCAGTAAGGCACTAAAGTAAAACTGCAACAAATGTGACAAAGAAATTAACTTTATGTCCTGCATACAAAATGTTATGTTTGGGACAAATCCAATACAACACATCACTGAGTACCACTCTTCATATTCACGCATGGTGGTGGCTGCATCATGTTATGGATATGTTGGTCATCGGCAAGGACTATGGATTTTTTAGGATAGAAAGAACCAGAATAGAGCTAAGCACAGGCAAAATCCTAGAGGAAAACCTGGTTCAGTCTGCTTTCCAACAGGCACTGGGAGACAAATTCACCTTTCAGCAGGACAACAACCTAAAACACAAGGCCAAAGATATACTGTTATTGCTTACCAAGACAACATTGAAATGTTCCTGAGTGGCCTAGTTACAGTTTAGACTTAAATCGACTTGAAAATTTATGACAAGACTTGAAAACTGCTGTCTAGCAATGATCAACAACCAACTTGACAGAGCTTGAATAACTTTAAAAAGAATAATGTGCAAATATTGTGCAATACAGGTGTGCAAAACTCTTAGAGACTTACCCAGAAAGACTTACAGCTGTAGGTGATTCTAACATGTATTGACTCAGGGGTGTGAATACTAATGTAAATGAGATATTTCTGTATTTGATTTACAATGAATTAGCAACAATTTCTAAATAAATGTTTTAACTTTGTCATTATAGGGTATTGTGTGTAGGGTGACATTTTTTGTTGTTGATTTAATCGATTTTGAATTCAAGCTGTAACAAAACAAAATGTGGAATAAGTCAAGGGGTATGAATACTTCCTGAAGGCACTGTAGGTGGCACGTCGTGCCTGTGGTAAAATGACCTGATTTGGTTGCGGCGACTGTCTGATGTCAACGGGTGACTCTCACTCAGCTCATTAGCTAGCTGATACACCCAGACTGTTTGTCTTTTGATGACACTTGCAAAGACAGTTTGCCTTTTTGCAGCGCAGCTCCTGATGAGTAACTCCAAGCCCCTAAATGAATTGACACAAAACGTCTGTGTTTTAAACTAGAGGACTGAGGTTCACTCTGCATTTTTTGACTGCTGTATTAAGAACTGTGACTCAAGTGAAGGACCTTAGAGAGATTGCCGTTTGGCTACAGATATGAGTGTTGGGCTGACACAACCCATCTGTATGGAAATGTCTCTGTCTCTACTCATTTTGCCTGGTAAGAACAACGAAGGAAATCAAAAATATAACTCTATGAAGTCATTTATTATATGTATCATGTATAATTAGTGGTATACAATGTATTGTGTCATTTTGGAGTCACTTTTATTGTAAATAAGAATAGAATATGTTTCTAAACACGTCTACATTCATGTGGATCCTACCAGGATTACGGATAGTCCTGAAAGAATCGTGAATAATGATGAGTGAGACCGTTACAGACGCATAAATATCATACCCCCCCAAAAATGCTAACCTTCCCGGTTAGTGTAAGGGTTAGCATGTCTTGGGGGTATGATATTTGTGCACTTGTAACTTTCTCTCTCATCATTATTCACAATTCATTCAGGGCTTTCCATAATCATGGCAGCATCCACATTTATGTAGAATTGTTCAGAAACATATTCTATTCTTATTTGCAATAAAAGTGTAAATAAGAAAAAGTCACTCCAAAATGACACAATATTGCACTATAACTTTTTTTTTTTTGTCCAAATACTTGACACCTTAAAATGGGGGGACTAGATACGTGAAGTGCATTCATTTCTAAATTGTAAAAAATATGAAAATACCTTCAAATAAAAGGTGACATTCTGTACTGTCAACTCACATAAAACATTTGATCTCAAACCCAAATGCTGGAGTATAGAGCTTCACTGTTTAAATACAGTGCCTTGAAAAAGTATTCATACCCCTTGGATTTGTATTACAAAGCGGGATTAACATTTATTTTATTGACTTTGTCAACAATCTAAATAACATGTAATGTCAAAGTGTATTTTTGTTATTTTTTCATATAAATTAAATAACTAAAATATAGTTGTTGCATAACTGTTAATCTCCATGAGTCAATACATGTTATAAACACATTTGACAGCCATTACAACTATGTATCTTCTACTCTCAGAGCTTTAGTCACCTGGATTGTGAAATATTAGCCCATTATTATTTTCCTAATTCTTCAAGTTCTGTAACTGTCACCAATGGCCTCATGATAACATCACTGAAAAGTTTCCTTCCTGTCTTGCAGCTCAGTTCAGAAGGACGACTCTTTGTTGTGTCTGGGTGGTTTATTACATCATCCACAGCATAATGATTAACTTGACCATGCTTAAAGATATATTCAATATCTGATTTATTGTAACCCATCTACCAATCACTGTCCTTCTTTATGAGGCTTTCCAAAAGTTCCCTGGTCTTTGTAGTTGAATCTGAATCTTGAAATTCAATACCTGACTGAGGGATCTTACAGATGTTGTATGTATGGGGTACAGAGGAAGGGTTAGTCATTCAATCATGTCAATCTCTATTATTTCACATAGAGTGAGTCCATGTAACCAGTGAAGTAAAGCACTTAAGTAAAAATACTTTAATGTACTACTTAAGTTGATTTTGGGGTATCTGTACTTTACTATTTATATTTTTGCCAACTTTTACTTTTACTTCACTACATTCCTACAGAAAATAATGTACTTTTTACTCCATATATTGTCCCTGACACCCAAAAGTACTGGTTACATTTTGACAGGAAAATGGTCCAATTCACACACTTATAGAGAGAACATCCCTGGTCATCCATACTGCATCTGATCTGGCGGACTCACTAAACACAAATGCTTGGTTTGTAAGTTATGTCTGAGGGTTGGAGTGTTCACCTGGCTATCCAGCAATAAATAAAACAACAAGAAAATGGTGCCGTCTGGTTCGCATAATATAAGGAATTTTAAATGATTTATACTTTTACTTTTGATACTTAAGTATATTTAAAACCAAATACTTTTACTCAAGTAGTAATTTACTGGGTGACTTTCACTTTTACTTGAGTAATTTTCTTTTAAGGCATCTTTACTTTTCCTCAAGTATGACAATTGAGTACTTTTTCCACCACTGCATGTAACTTATGTGATTTGTTAAGCCAAATCTTACTCTTGAACTCATGTAGGCTTGCCTAAACAAAGGGTCTGAATACTTTTGCAACGAGTATATTTTAGTTGTGACATTTTTATTAATCTTAAAAAATATATATAATTTTTCTTCCACTTTGACATTAGAGCATTTTGAGTAGATTGTTGACAAAGAAAAAATGACAAATACATTTTATCCCACTTTGTAACACAATAAAATGTTAAGCAATTCAAGGGGTTTGAATAATTTAGCAAGGCACTGTAAATACATAGGGTAGGTGAGTGTAAATCAATAAAACATTTATTTTTGTTTTAGGGGTTTTGTGCACCAACTGGCTTGTGGTATATCAAGATGTCTGTGCTGTAAGAGGCTCTTCTGCTGTCATTCTCTGCACATTTCACTATCCTGAGATGCTTGTTAACAAGAACCTTACAGTGGAAAAAGTTATGTGGAGTCAAGGGAGGAAACAGTTTTTTGATGGCCCTTTCATCACTGAGAGTAATAATAGAACTCATACCGCCACCAAATTTGAGTATGTTGGTAACAAAGTTCATAATTGTTCTTTGCAAATCCACCAAGTAGAGCAGAGAGACAGTGGAGAATATGCATTCAGATTTGAAACTAATAACGGCGGCAAGTGGACGGGAAGTGATGGTGCAAAAGTGAATATTTCTGGTAAGTCTGTTTTCCTTAATTTGCTTCAAGCGTGAAATGGGCTTAGCTCACTATTGCGTTGTCTATAGACTAGGACATTTACCGTTTATTCCCCTTCACTTTTAGAGTTGATCATTTCGATAGCAACACCCAAAGAACACGAACCAATAAAAGAAGGGGATTGTGTGAATCTGACCTGTATGAACAACTGTTCATCTGCAGTTATGTGGTTCAGGAATGGAAAACCCCTGCAAGAGGAGTCCTCAACTCTTTACCTCTGTGACATATCCTTTCAAGACTCTGGAAACTACTCATGTTCTCCAAAGCATCACAATAGCCCACTTTCTGAGGTTATCAGGGTCAATGTTGAATGTGAGTAAAGGAAGGTTTATCAACAAGTAACACTGTTTTCTAAAAAGCCACTGACGTAAGATAACAACTAGATGATGTGGTCTGATCTCTTTCAGATGGCCCTAGGAATACCTCAGTCTCAGTCTGGCCGTCGTCTGAAGTATTGGAGAGTAGTGATGTTACTTTGACCTGCAGCAGCAATGCTAACCCAACATTGAACTACACTTGGTTTAAAATAGATGGAGACAGTTGTCTGGAAATGGTATCTCAGGCTGAGCTACAGTTTAATGTTACTCACACTGGTAATAGTGGGAAATACTTCTGTGTCGTCAGCAATAAGCATGGAAGACAGAATAGTGGAATTCTATCTCTGAAAGTCAAAGGTAAGTACAATAACATTTTGTAACCACAACATAAGTTATAAAAAGAGTAACAATTCTAGCAATCAGAAATCTGAACAACTTAAATGCAAAAACAAATGCACTTGTCTTTTCCTAATAGCACTGACTTTGCTTATAACATCTTTATTGAAGAAAAATGTATTTACTATGACTGTGATGTGTGGTTGTCTCACCTAGATATCTTAAGATGAATGCACTGATTGTAAGTCACTTTGGATAAGAGCGTCTGCTAAGTGATTTAAATGTAATTTAAATGATAACGCTTTTGTGTTCATATGCAGAGCATGCAAAGGGGATGAAAGTTGTCACACTCACAATACTTATTGCAGTTCTTGCTGTAGTGCCAATGATTGTCATTGTGCCTATGGTCGCTTGGCATCTTGTTGCTCACAGGTAGGTTTTAACCACTATTTCCTCAAACAAATATTTTTAGCTGATTTACTTTGCATTCTAAATTAGTCATAATCATGCTGCCTATTTCTGTCCGCAGGAAAAAGACTACAGCACCAAAATCAGATACAGAAGAGAACACACGGGTGACAATATGTTTTAAACTATTTGTTACCAGCTATTTGTTACCAGCTATTTGTTACCAGCTATTTGTTACCAGCTATTTGTCACCATCTATTTGTTTCAGCTATTTGTTTCAGCTATACACTTATGTCATATTTGTGCTTTTGTGTTGCAACCACACAATAATTCTTACATTCTTATCCTCAAACTAATTGTGATGATGATAGTCATGCAGGGTCAATGTATGAACTCAATGCATTTGCAGCACAGTGTGGCACAGCTATCACATGTACAGAACATGCAAGCAGTCACTATTTATGCTACAGTCATCAGCATGCCTAGAGTCTTCACCACAAAAACACCCACAACGTTCGTGGTGAGAGAGATGCAAGCAGAAAATCCTGCAACCAGCATTGATCGTAGTTGTATATGTCTGTGTGTGGGTTGGAGCAAGTGTACTGGCTGATTCACAGAGGAAATTGATGTGAAAGTGTGATCATTTACATAAGGAAGTGGAAATATTGTAGCTTAACTTTGTTTTGCCCAGAGTTTAAAAAAACTATTGTGCAGAAAGTTCTGCTGTTCACAAATGCATTGGCAGTATTTTCTCTGTCTCTATCTCACTGTGTCTAGACCACAGAAGTGCATGTAACCAGCCCCACGTCAGACTGTAGCCTGACAGAAGAGCGGAGAGAGGAACCATCTCAACAGGATGAAGTCACCTATACAACAGTGCACACCAACACCAAGCAAAGGGCAAACATGTAAGTAAAGTGATAACTGATTAAACAATACACAAATCAATAGGTGATGTTACCTTAACCAACTGCACTGTGTTTGTGTTCACGTCCTCGTGTAAGACAACAGCAGAACGAGGAAGCTACGGCCATCTACAGCTCTATATGGTAAGAAAGCTACTTTTAAAAAATACACTTAACGTGACAATTTTCTTTAGATTTTCTTGTGATAACCAATAACAATACGTGCGTTTCTGTTTCCACATGTTCAGGGAGCAACAAGCCAAGGAGGACCTCTACAGTGTAGTATCCAGGTACCAACCTGTTATATCCTCTCTGCAACAAGGACAATGACAGTCCTGCGTATAAATGTCATGTTGTTTTTGCCAACAACACTTCTTCATATTCTACTGGTCTACAGCCATGTTTTTAGACCTAGTATAAACCAGTCTTTAGCAACAATGATTTGTATAATAGAAATGATAATGATAACAACAATAGAATTCCACAACCATGATAATGACTGTGTTCTTGTTTGTAGGCCCACTCCTAGGGGGAAACAGGCCCAGGATGACCCAGTCATCTACAGCGCTGCGTTCAGGTAACACATCTCAACTAAGACTTTTTCACTTTGTCTGCGTTTAGACAAGCAGCCAAAATTGTTTTTTTCCCCCTCACGAATTGGTCTTTTTACAAATCAGATCAGCTCTGAAAAAGATCTGATGTTAAAAGATCAGAATTGGGCTGCCTGTCTAAGCGTAGCCTTTATTGCCTTGATGTTTTAAAATAAACAAACATTATGATCATGCAGTACTATTACCGTAAACATAAGGCAGATAGATTCATTTTTACTTCTGAAATTGTGTTTTACAGTGTACATTGACCCATTCATACTTTCTTTGAGCTTTCTTAAGACTTTATTTTGGTTTCAGGCAGTAGTTGAGATGTTGCCTGGCTAACCAAACTCCTTGCTCTGACCAAACGCTATGCCACTCCTACGGATGTTAGTGTTTTCTGAGTCTGGATCTGAGTCCCTTCCTGACAATTTCTAGAATGCAAACACATTCTAACCTCTCTGATTGGTCCCAGAAACCGATGGTTTGGGCCAGAGCCAGATCACACGTGGGTAAAGCGCATAGATAGAGGACTTTTTATCTGTTACATTATAGCGTCTGTGACAGCATGTGCAGCACCATTGAGGCTATCTTCATTTTGAAGTAGTCAATTTTCTTCTTCAGGTTGGCTGATCCCTCCTGATGACCCGGTTGGACATGACTCCAACATGGCCACCAGGAGGGATCAGCCAATAAATGTTGGAAGTCCCACCCAGTTGATTACATTAAAATGGTGGAAGCGTTCAATGGCGCTTTGAAAATTCTTCATTGGCTTTTATACTCTGATTGATTAGAGATGATCCAATTGCTGATGACCTCATTTTGACGTCACCACAAACAACTTCAAAGCTGTCAGTCTGACTGAAGTACGTAGCAAACAGAACGGCTGAAGATTTCAGTTACTTTGAGTCGTCAGGCAAGTTGAGATGGTGAACCTCACACAATGGACCCTGAGGATCTATTAGACTCCACTAGAGGTCAGAACAGAGCCTCTGCATGATGAATGAACTCACAGCTGTGAACAGAGGAAGAGATTATATGATATCTGCCGTACACCTGAGACAATGCAGATGGCCACCTTGGATATCTGCAGTCCACTCATTTAAATATTCCATAAGAATAAAGACTCCAATATATTGAGACATTGTTTCTTTTTGTTTTACTTTTTCAATGTATTTCACCCAGTCATATGCATCTGGCAATGCATTTTACTTCATTTAAAAACCGTTCCTGCAGTCAAACGACCAAAAGCACTCTGATTGGTAGAATGTTAATATTTGTAATAATTTCATAATTAATAAACATATCTGGTGTTCTATTTAAAGATGGTTTGGTTATATTTCAGTCTTCTGTGATGTATATAAAGTGTAATATTGGGATGCAAAATGGAATACATTTCAACTCTATATCTGACATGGTGCAGGTGTCTTCTTTTTTTAAGCCCATAACCATGTGTGTGACGTATATACTTCTGTTTCAAAGTAGATTTGTTTAAGACTACCAAGAAACACTGTGACCCTGATTTAGCCCACTGCAGAAAAAAGTACTTCAACTTCATTGTATGTACTTTATAGCCATCCTTAACCATTATACTTTACAGTCTTAAGTAAAAATGTGTATAAAAACATGAAGCGTATCAATCAAATTTATTTAGGTTGTATTTGCTTATGCAAATTCAAACTAATCCACCACCTTCCCATGTGCACTCCTTCTGTGACCTACAGGGGATGACATAGAAACTCTCCTCTGAAACCCTCTTAAATGACAGATTTCCTCATAGAAATAGATCTAGATCCATCACAGAACATAGTCTTGAATGGGAATGTTCGTTCTAATAATTCCACTTCTAAGACTACTCTCCATTTTCTGAGCTGAAGCATCACCATGGCATTGCCACTTGACCCATGACCTCATCATCTGAAGGTCATTCTGCTCTCCGGGCTCCCTGATCGAGACGGCTGGGTGCAGGGGATAGGACGGCACCTTCTCGAACCTGCGGAAGAGCTTGACCCTGGCTCTGGACACAGAGAAGAAGGAGAGGCGACCGTGGTCACAGTCCACATACAGCCCAATCTTACCAGGGTGCTTCTGAGAGAGGTAGGGCTGCATCTTCCCATCGTGTCCTGAGTTCCCTTTCTTCAGCCTTGCAGTAGTGTTCTCCTGATGTCTGGCTCGTCCCATTTTTCTTGTTCTACCTCCCTCTACTTTTTGATACCTCTTTTCTTTCTCTGTCTCTCTTTTCTGGACCGACTCTTATCTTTTTCAACTCTCTCTTTTCTTGAACCACCTTGCTCTCTTCCTTCTTGCGTCCATAGAGACAATTCCCCACTTCCTGCTGTTCCATCTCTTCCTTCTGAGGGCCTCGAATTTACCTCCTGCCTCTTACAGTCCACCTACGTCCTCTTGGCTAACACTGCTGCAAAAGCCTTTCCAATCGCTTCTCCTGCCCCATCTTTCCCCTGTCCCTCATCCTCCTCCTCTTCTTCTTCCCCCACCGGTCCCCTGCCCAGGATCCTGTAACGGTCCTTAGAGCTGGTACAAGTGACGATGCCTACAGCCCAGTGGCTATTGTTGTCCTCTGGAGGGCTGATATCCCAGTAGTGCTGTCCTCTGGTGAGACAGAGATTTTCACCCTGAAGCCCATCTGAGTGTTGAGCTGGTAGTCCTTCCAGGCCGGCACGCCTGTTTTACAGCTAATTTCCTGCAATTCCACCAATTCTACACAGGTGTAGAGAAATGTTAGCAGTTTTTTTTAGAGTGAGACTAACAAATCAATGGGGGCCCCCTAGTAGATAATTCAACCATGATAACAAACATAGCTGGCCGCTAAACAAACTTAGCAATGTAAAGAATGTTAGCTGACATGGGCCAATCGACTATCTGTGACTGACATAAGAGTAGTACTGCTGATGCACAAACACATTATTTAATTGAGCCTTGTGTAGTCTACTATTCCAACTCACATAAAGTTGCCAGTCTCACATTCTGAAAAAATATATAAAATGCAAATGTTTGGAATGGACTTGACTCAACATTATGACTCATGACATCATGCTGAAGCAAGGACAGAGGATATTTTCAATTGGGTACAAGACACTACCGTCTGTCACATTCTGAATGTTGTGCCCTGTTGATTGTGCCTGTTTTCCCTTGCATACATGAGTAATGGAAATAATCTTACTCCTTATGATCCAAGATAAAACTGATCCTAGACCAGCATTAACACTCTGACATGCTTTATAAATACTGGCCCTGCTTACCTGTGTCCTCGTGACACTGCAGGATGGCGTCTAGCTGGACCACCAAGCCTCCATTCAAGACGAGCAGATTGGACGCCATCTTCTCCACGGCCCGGCTGTCCAGCTGAATGTCAGTGCAAAGAACCTGGTCAACCTCTTCTTTCGATAACTCATCATGTGGTTATGAGGGGAACACAAAGCTAGGTTAGTTCTCCCTCATCCCCCACCCTCATCCCCGCATCATTCTGGTACTCGAATGACACTACTAGAATGACAGCACAAACAGCAATTATGTTACCAAACTTTGCATCGCCACTGTTCTTAAAGTAAATGTGTTTTTGTAAAATATTCAGTGGAAATTGTTAAAAGTAGTCCTTGTGCATACAGTTGTACGGTTTGTTTAACCTTTCAATCATTGGTTTCTGTTTGACAAACATTTTAAAGTGAAAAATCTGAGTCTCAGCATCACTCTGTTATCATGGAATTGCCCACAATTAAGATGCAATGTTCAGTCACCCTTCAGATTTCCATACTAGTAATAGGTGTATTAATAAATCAATGTCTATTCGTTGCAAAAACTCCCCTTCACGTCCCATCCCATCATTGCCAACCCTCAGTTGACGAGCAGCCAAGCTGTATTCTAGATTTACTGTAATATGATGCCAGCATTGTGCAACGTTCTCACTTTAGAGCCTGCTCTGGCCACTTGGCTGGAGGTACAGCAGTAGTAGTAGCCTACTAGGGTGGTGTAGAGACAGCTGAGTCACAGTGATTGTAGAGAAAACGTCTGGGGTAGCTGTACACATAGTACCCCCCATCCACTCTGGGTGTATGGGGAAATCCCTGGGCTAGAAGCCTGATCTGTGAGATCAGCTGTCATAAGTGGATGCTGCACAGTGTTCACCCTCACCATTACAAACGAGGACTTGTGCCTCAAAAATGCATTGTTATTATAATGTTGATGCAATGAAGTCAGATATCTTATTTCCTTGCATCTCATTCATGTTGACTCCATTGAACATTAGTTGGAAATTGTGTTGCTTCAGTCAAAACAGTTGCAATGGTTCAATTAACCCTGCCAAATTCTGATTCAATAATGGCACAAAAAAAGCTAATTTTTAAAGGTGGTTAAAGCATTGCACATTTAACTTGGCATGCAAGTTGATGCCACATAACCAGAAAAGTTTGCTTTAATGGGCATGGGGGCCCAAACATACAGCAGCTGCTATCAGTTCTTGATTATGAACCTTTATTAATTCACTTGGGGAAAGAACAATGGCAAAGTATTATATGACCTTTACAGTTGGACAGTTTAAGGGCAAGAACATGCCATGTCATTCGGAAAACCCCCACCATGTAGCTGTCCTCGCTTGCAATGCATGTGATAAATTGGGAACTCACTGAATATAATAGTTGGACAGTGTACACGGATTAGCTTGTTGACGCCCATTTCTCACAAAACGAAAGTGTAATTCTACTTCACCCATTTCGTGGAATGGTGAAACAACAGACTCTCGTGTGATAAACACAGGTAAATGTATACAGTAGCAAAGCTATTTTCAATTACCTACCGTTAGCTAACTTTAGCACTGAGGTAGGCTTTTCGCTCCGGGAGACCTGTCCACGTTCCCGGAGCGAAGAGACTAGCATTTAGGTCAGATGGCGTGGACGGCTATGCCGGGCAACTCAATATGGCTAGCTAGGTCACGGTGTACTATGTAGCTAGTAGTAGCTAACAACTGTGTAGGCTATTTACCAAACTAGTTAAATGGCAACTGCTTGAATCGAGGCAGTGCAGGGTTGGTGTCATGGCATAATTATCTACATGTCAGATAGCAATACAGAACAAACTGCTGTAAATTGTCATATCGGTGACGGGGGTTTGACATTAATTTGTAATCGTTTAACGTTATATGGGAGATAGCTAGCTATATGTTAATATTAATCTGTGGCCGGGCTTTTTTTTTAGCTAGTTAGGCGCTATCTGGGTACCAGTCGTTTCAGGTAACAATCTACTCTTTGTCAGTATGCATGTTCAGCAGTAGCTGAACAGAGCCGCGCCAGGCTAGCTAGAAAGCTTGCTATTGATAATGTCAGTGCATTTCATCGTCATTTCCGAGGAGCTTTTGCATTCGTCAATTGTAATAAAGTTGGCTAGTTAATTATCCAGGCACTAGGCTGTTGTGTAGTTCTCTAGAAACGAAAGAGGAAGTGGCTATCGCGAGTGTAGCAGAGGATTCGTTTGGGATTGGATAATATATCAATCGCAGGGTGGGCGTGGGCAGCGATTGAGCATTCAGGAACACCAACATTGTACTTACTGTACTGACAACTTTCGGCTTTTCCCAAGGTAAACAGGAGCTAGCTCGGTTGCAATGTTATATATTATAATTACTTTGATACAAATATTAATGAAGGAAAAGCAATGTCTAGTTCAATCATGCAGCTTGCATTAGCTAGCTAACTAATTTAGCTACATGAAAAAATATGTTTGGGACTAGAGCCATAACGTTAACAGTAGCTATAGCTTGGACTGAAGATAACTTACTGTATGGATTTGGTTTGGGGCAGTTATTATTGTCTGCCACAAAACGGATCCTAGAATATTTGACTGGCTTTAGTTTAGGGACGTGGCTATACCTTTAGCTGGCTAGTTGTTTATCACATTTCATTGAAATTCAAGAAGGTTTAAGTGAAAGTGAGATATTTGGTCCCGAGCTCTGTGTCATACAGATACAAACAGTGTTCCCTCTGAAATACAGACGCCATTGAAACTTCAAGATGAAGTGCACAGGTTGTGGCCATGTTGCGTTTGAGAAAACGGCTAGATTCTGCAGCCAGTGTGGCCATCAGCTATCTGCACAACCAGTCACCAAGGAGCCAGGTCAGTACTGCCCTGTAATGTTATGTTATATAAATAAATGTTCTTACTGTTTTACTTGAAGAAAGTAAATGGGTTTTTGTAAAAATGTCTGTGGAAATTGTTAAAAGTAGTCATTGTGCCTAGAGTTGTATGGGTTGTTTTACTTTGCAATCATTGGTTTTTGTTTGACATTTTAAACTGAAAAATCTGTCTCATTGTCACTCAATTATCGTGGAATTGCCTGTATACAGTCATCATTAAAAAAACAAATTCTGACTCTGACCCTCTTGTCATGTAATCAAACTTGTCTGTACGTGAGTAAAATAACTACTAACTGTGTATCTTTATGAAGGCACATTTATTGCTAACTTCACATTGCAAGCCACATGAGAGAGAGATGCCTTCCTCATGAACCCCTACATTCCCACAGGCCCTCATTAAACATATGCCCAATCAGGATGCAGTATGCAAATAATACGACACCTCCATCAAATTATGATTTATTTTACAACTGTAATGGTGAATGAAGAAAGAGGGTGATATATATTTTACATTTAAACTTTTATTTAACTAGGGAAGTCAGTTAAGGTCTCCCAAGTGGCGCAGTGGTCTAAGGCACTGCATCTCAGGGCAAGAGGTGTCACTACAGTCCCTGGTTCGATTCCAGGCTGTATCACATCCGGCCGTGATTGGGAGTCCCATAGGGCGTCGCACAATTGACCCAGCATCATTTGGGTTTGGCTGGGGTAGGCCGTCATTGTAAATAAGAATTTGTTCTTAACACGGAACCCAAACTGGCTGCCATCGTGCATAAATTGATTTTGTCCCCCCACACCAAACACGATCACGACACTCAGGTTAAAATATCAAAACAAACTCTGAACCAATTATATTAATTTGGGGACAGGTTGAAAAGCATTAAACATGTATGGCAATTTAGCTAGCTAGCTTGCACTTGCTAGCTAATTTGTCCTGGGATATAAACATTGGGTTGTTATTTTACATGAAATGCACAAGGTCCTTTACTCCGCCAATTAATCCACACATAAAACGGTCAACCGAATCGTTTCTAGTCATCCCTCCTCCAGCCAGGCTTTTTCTTCACTTGACTTTATATTGCGATTGGCAACTTTCATAAATTAGGTGCATTACCGCTACTGACCTCGTTCGTCCTCCAATGAGGAGATGGCACATGGGTACCTGCTTCTATAAACCAATGAGGAGATGGGAGAGGCAGGACTTGCAGCGCGATCTGCGTCAGAAATAGAACTGACTTCTATTTTAGCCCTTGGCAATGCAGACGCTCGTTGGCGTGCGCGAGAAGTGTGGGTACAATAATTTAATAATATAGATTTCTAAATTTATTTTGCAACAAGCGGTGTAGTCAGCCTGTTATTAACTGACTTGCTTAGTTAAATAAATCAAATTACACATTGTTATTTACAATGACGGCCTACACTGGCCAAACCCGGACGAAGCTTGGCCAATTGTGCGCCGCCCTATGGGACTCCCAATCACGGCCGGATGTGATACAGCCTGCATTCGAACCAGGCTGTATGTAGTGACGCCTCTATCAATGAGATGCAGTGCCTTAGACCGCTGCGCCACTCGGGAGCCCCAATAGCCTACACCAATGTTCCTTCTAAGCTGTGCGCAGCTCCCTTCTTACTGCTATGCAGATGAAATAACAGTGCGCACAGAGAAGCACGAGATTGAACTTTACTCAACTTTCTAGAGTTTTCCTCTTTAGTTAACACTATCAACGTTTCACTCTGCTGTGGGACTTGTGCTCAAATCAACACTATATTAGACACTTTCAATGTAACATACCGAAACAAAATTAACTATGCAAGAGTTAGTGCGAGAGATTTAGGCAGTGCACATTGGAGAAGGATTCGATTGCATTGACATGCAGAACTCAGGCCCTTACTCTACACAGACCAGTGCGTCATAACCAATCAGCGCTGTAGTAGGCCTAAATGCAAATAGCCATGACATCTATGGATCTGTGCAATTCACCTAGAACTGGACAACATGAGCTATCTTGATTAGATGCGCTTGTTTTGAAATGAAAGCGAGAGCTGCATGTAGCCACCTGTACACATTTGTTCATATTCTTTGCTAGTTAATAAGTTATTAGCCCAGTTATAGCTAATTTCTAGTCAACAATGGGGAGTGGTTGCTTCCTACAAGAGCACAAAATGTGTGCATTTCTAGCCATCTTTGAAAATCAAGTCAGGTAAAGATCATTTTTTCTTTATGTCTTAAAGGGGCAGTGTTGTATTTTGAAATGGTCTTGAATCAGCTAAGTAGGCAGAGCGTAGCTTATTTTGTCTGATTCTCTGTAATAAATGGTATGGGAATAATAATGAGTTTTATTTTGTAAAGTGGTTTCTTGCATCAAACACCACAACATTTTCAGGCACCTCCTTGTCTGAAGGACAAGTGGATAAACAGGTTATTGTCAAGCCCTGCATGTTTTTTTCAGTCTCATGGAATGTAGGCCTACATTGAACACCACACATTGGTTGCTACTGTAGTCTGAACGATAGAACAGCTATTTTCATATTAAAATGTTATGGGATGCATTTTTCTCAATTGTTAACTAACTTAAAGCAGTAAAGCCTCAGTGTTCACAGTAAACGCGCACCAGAAGTTGCACAGAATTTTCACAATGTTCAAGTTTGTGCTCACTAGACCTGAAATTTGCTTAGTGCAGAACATGTTTTGAGTGAACATTGGCCGCCTACACCAGACAACTGAGGGAATTCTGATCAAGTTGACAATGTAATTCACAAGCGCTAATGCAACTGATGATTTTTTGTTGTTTTTCAAATGCAGACAACACACTGGAGAGTGTGAATGAGAAGACAGAAATGGAGAGTGATGTGTCAACCCTGAATAACCGGGAAACTAACACTTCTCCGAAGCGGCCCAATGAAGAGCCCAACAGCAACCCTAAGAAAAAGGTGGATAATAAAACCAACATGTTTTTGAGAACTTCCTCGTTCTAATTTCAGATTTTTAAAATGTATTATACTGTGTTTGAAAACATTTTTATCTGAAGATGTTGTTTTATCAGTCACTAAACTGTGTCAATAATACTGTCCAGTTATAGAAACTGATCACCTAGCTTGTAGGCCCCCAGGAAGAGTAGCTGCTGCTCCTGCAACAACTAATAGGCATCCTAATAAAACACTAAATGTAAGTCATGTTGTTTGAGGGAAGAGTGGATATACTAAGATTTGTTCTCTTTTTTCAACCTTTGGCTCAATCAGAGAAAAAAGAGGAAGAGGAAGAAGAAGGACGGCAGCCCTGGGTCATTGGACTCTGACCAGCTGACCTCTGACCTGTCTGACATCTCCCTTGTGGGCAGCCATGTGAATAACAGGAAACAGGAAGTTGCGGAGTCCTCCGACAGCGATGCCAGCGCCATGGACGAGACACCCAACTCACTTCATGACACGTCTGCCTTAGTGGAGAAACCAGCCAGTGCATCAGCATCATCAGCAGCACCCAGTACAGTCAGTCCATCTGGGAACACGTCTGACAATCAAGATCCTCCAAGCACTGCCTCATCACAGCCTGAGGCCAGCGCAGAGAGCCAGCCTGCCGCAGGGAAATATCAACAGAGCAGTGAAGAGAAAGACCTATCTCAGTCACCTACAAAACAGACCTCCAAGTCGGCTCCGAATGACACTCCTGCCTATCTCACCGACTCGGCTGGCAAATCCACCACCACCATCCCTCCTCTTCAGTCATCCTCAGTGGTATCGGCGAAGACCACTGACCAGAAAGCTCCAAAGGCTGCTGACGCGAAGACCGCTGTCCAGAAAGCTCCGAAGGCTGCTGACGCAAAGACCGCTGACCAGGAAGCTCCAAAGGCTGCTGACGCAAAGACCGCTGACCAGGAAGCTCCAAAGGCTGCTGACGCAAAGACCGCTGACCAGGAAGCTCCAAAGGCTGCTGACGCAAAGACCGCTGACCAAGAAGCTCCAAAGGCTGCTGACGCAAAGACCGCTGTCCAGAAAGCTCCAAAGGCTGCTGACGCAAAGAGCACTAAGAACAAGAAAGACGTGGCCAACTCAAAGCAGACGAACCTGGACCAGAATGCGAACGTGAACCAGAATGCTAAGCAGAACCAGACCAGACAGGACAAACAGAAAGGGACAGATGATCAGCAGAACCAGGACTCGAAGCAAACCACCGCTGGAAATAAGATGGTGTTAGGCTCTCAGAAGAAATCAGAGGTAATGTAGCTGCTTGACATTACAAAATACACCGAGGGTACAAAACATGCTCTTTCCATGACATAGACTGACCAGGTGAATCCATGTGAAAGCTATGCTCCCTTGTTGACTTCACTTGTTAATCCACTTCAAGCCTTGAGACAATTGAGACATGGCGTGTGTATGTGTGCTGTTCAGAGGGTGAATGGGCAAGACAAAATATTGAAGTGCCTTTGAACGGGGTATAGTAGTAGGTGCCAGGCGCATCGGTTTTGACTGTGTAAATGAACTGCAACGCAGCTGGACATTTTAACACTTTGTAGAGTCCATGCCCTCACAAGTTGAGGCTGTTCTTTGGGCAAAAGGGGGTGCACAATATAAGGCATTCCTAATGTTTTGTACACTGGGCCAATTGTGCGCCGTCCTATGGGACTCCAGGCCATGGCTGGTTGTGGCACAGCCCGGAATATGAACCCAGGTCTGCGATGCAGTGCCTTAACCTGGTTCTCCTGAGTGGTGCAGCGGTTTTTCTTTATCAAATCAAATATATTTGTGTTGCTATGATACGGGCTAGTATTTATTTCCATAAGGTAACCCTAACTTAATATAGCCGTATTATAAACCTGTATTATGGCAACATTTTCCATCATGTGTGCTAATGAACTATATTTGTCAAAAATACTGCTTAGACTAGGTTATTATGGCTGATGTAGTTTCTTTTGTCTAAGGGTGTTGGGGGAGCTTGTTACCTTCCCTGACTTGCTGTGTGTTTGAGATCAACTACATTGTAGTCAGACTGCGCAGAACCCCTGATCTACAAATCACCTTTAATTTTAGTCTTGAGTAATTATATTCTGTGCTTCACCCTGCTGAAACTCATCCCCTCAAACACACTATTTACATTTTAACATTTGACTTACAATCAGCACATTCAGTTAAGATTGATATAACAAGCACATATCAAAGTCATTTCAAGTGAAACCTTCCTCATAAAAGCAGCTATCAGCAAAATCCGTGCTAGTAAGAAAATATAAGTTCCAGTTTTCACACAAGCAAGATGAGTAGAGTAGTAAGGTGTTTTGTTTTTTTCTTACTAGGTGTAGGGCGCTAGGGAGGTCAACCAAGTTACTGAGAGACCATCTCTTCAAAGAGCACCTTGGTTGACCTCTGGCCGGGTGGAGAGCAGACTGATCCTCAAACTGTTTCTCGTCATGCCAGGTGGTGAGCAGACTGATCCTCAAACTGTTTCCCCTCATGCCAGGTGGAGAGCAGACTGATCCTCAAACTGTCTGTTTCTCCTCATGCCAGGTGGAGAGCAGACTGATCCTCAAACTGTCTGTTTCTCCTCATGCCAGGTGGAGAGCAGACTGATCCTCAAACTGTCTGTTTCTCCTCATGCCAGGTGGTGAGCAGACTGATCCTCAAACTGTCTGTTTCTCCTCATGCCAGGTGGTGAGCAGACTGATCCTCAAACTGTTTCCCCTCATGCCAGGTGGAGAGCAGACTGATCCTCAAACTGTCTGTTTCTCCTCATGCCAGGTGGAGAGCAGACTGATCCTCAAACTGTTTCTCCTCATGCCAGGTGGAGAGCAGACTGATCCTCAAACTGTTTCTCCTCATGCCAGGTGGAGAGCAGACTGATCCTCAAACTGTTTCTCCTCATGCCAGGTGGTGAGCAGACTGATCCTCAAACTGTTTCTCCTCATGCCAGGTGGTGAGCAGACTGATCCTCAAACTGTTTCTCCTCATGCCAGGTGGTGAGCAGACTGATCCTCAAACTGTTTCTCCTCATGCCAGGTGGTGAGCAGACTGATCCTCAAACTGTTTCTCCTCATGCCAGGTGGAGAGCAAAGGCTCCAGTGTGGACCCACAGGTGAAGGTGGAGAACATGGAGGTCCAGCAGCAGCCTTCCCGTGGGGGAGGAGACGCCTCCTCACCTACACCACAGAGCCCAGGCGTCAAGAAAGAGAAACAGAAAGACAACAAAAGCGACGACTCTGAAACCAAGGGTCAGGATGTTCCACCACCAAAAAGGTATTTACAAATCGTGTGTTGTTCATAACAGAAGTCACACAATTTTAACATGAAGAACCTAAAAGGCACACTTTTCTTGCATTGATAAACATCTATAGGTGCACAAAAGCACTTTCGAAGACACCCACAACCCGCACAGCGCTACTATCCATTGTTGTCTGTGTACACAATGTTGTGCTTATTTCCAAACACGTTTTTGAGAGTGGAAATCCACTCTAACTACAGGTACAGAAGCAAAGAAAGTATTCATACTCCTTGACTTATTCTATATTTTGTTGTCTTACAGCCTGAATTCAAAATTGATTCAATAGAAATATTTTCTCACCCATCTACACACAGTACCCCATAATGACATTAAAAACATGTTTTTACACATTTATTGAAAGGTAAATACAGAAATATTAATTTACATAATTATTCACATCCCTAAGTTAATACTTTGTAGAAGCACCGTTGGTGGCGATTTCAGCTGTGATTCTTTTTGGGTAAGTCTAAGAGCATTTCACTCATCAAGCTTTGTCAAGTTGATCGTTACTTGCTAGACAGCCATAGATTTTAAAGATGATTTAAGTGAACTGAAACAAGGCCACTCAGGAACATTCAATGGCGTCTTGGAAAGCAACTCCAAGTGTATATTTGGCCTTGTGTTTTAGGTTATTGTCTTGCTGAAAGGTGAATTTGTCTGAAAGATTTTCCTCTAGGATTTTGCCTGCACTTATAGCTGTATTCTGTTTCTTTTTATCCCAAAAAACTCTAGAACTTGCCGATGACAAGCATACCCATAACATGATGCTTCCACCACTGTGCTTGAAATTATGAAGTGGTACTCAGTGATGTGTTGGATTTGCCAGCAACATAACACTTTGTATTCATAACACTTTGTATAAAGTTCAATTCTTTGCCACATTTCTTTGCAGTATTACTTAAGTGCCTCGTTGCAAACAGGATGCATGTTTTGGAATATTTTTGTATTCCGTACAGGCTTCCTTCTTTTGACTCTGTCATTTAGGTTAGTATTGTGGAGTAACTATAATGTTATTGATCCATCATCAGTTCTCATATCACAAGCATTAAACAACCTCTAAATGTTTTAAAATCACCCTTGGCTTATGGTTGAATCCCTGAGCAGTTTCTTTCATCTCCGTCAACTGAGTTAGGAAGGACGCCTGTATCTTTGTAGTGACTGGGTGTATTGATACACCATCCAAAGTCTAATTAATAACTTCACCAGGCTCAGAGATATTTAGCATCTGCTTATTTTTAACCAAGTGGTGCCCTTTTTTGCAAGGCATTGAAAAACCTCCCTAGTCTTTGTGGTTGAGTCTGTGTTTGAAATTCACTACTCGATTGAGGGACCTTACAATTCTTACAAAAATCGTGTTCACCACTATTATTGAACACGAGTCCATGCAACTTATGTGATTTGTTAAGCACATTTTTTACTCCTGAACTTATTTAGGCTTGCCATAACAAAAGGGCTGAATACTTACTGACTCAAGACATTTCAGCGTTTTTAAATGTATTATTCATTTCTACAATTTTCTACCAACAAAATTCCACTTTGACATTATGGGGTATTTGTGTGTGTGTGTGTGTGTGTGTAGATCAGTGACACAATCTCAATTGAATCTATTTTAAATTTGGGCTGTAACACAACCGAATGTGGAAAAGGTAAAGGGGTGTGAATACTTTCTGAAGGCCCTGTATGAGGAAGGGTGGAGAGGGGGATTGAACCCCAGTCTCCGGTGGGGGAGGTGCTTGTGCCCGGGAGTATTACATAGTCGACCATGGATCTGCACATTTCAAATCACTTTTATCAGTACCGATCACGCACACCGCCACTTAGCTAATACAATACTCATCTGATTAATTTTGTTTGGTCCAATTTCAGGATCCTTCCAGGGAAAAAACAGGTCTCTGCAATTGAGAGACTCACAATCTATTTCCACGCTGTCCTCTCAAAGGATTTCAAGCTGAACCCGGACGAGGACCGCATCTTCATCAGGGCTGGGGGGAACATTGGGAACTGGGATACCGATACCGTTGAGCTCACTGTGTCTAAGTAGGTTTTTATATACATGTATCGAATGTATCAGCCGTCAAGACAGTTTAGCCAAATATGTTGAATATGTATTCAATAGGAACCTGCTTATAATGTTCAACAATGTTCCCATCTATCTCACATAGAAAACAACAGACTGGTGGTGGGGGTTAAATGTGTATGATATGTAACAGAGGATAAACCAATGCATTACTTCTACAGGAATCTTGGAGAGCATGGGTTCCTAGTCGAAGGGAGCTTGATCACAAGCAAATCTAATGCAACCGTGTCCATACCATACAAGTACCTCGTCTACAAGCTTAAAAAGCAAAAGTACGAGTATGAGTACATATACAAACTGGATTCTACCTACCCCACCACCAACAGATGTCTTTTTGTCAAATCCCATCTGCTTAATGAAGAAGGTGGGTGCAGTTGCTATAACAATTTCTATAGTAGTTCTTTATTGTAAGTCACTGATTTTAAAATGTTCCATTTACTTCATGTAAGTTAAAAACCGTGTTGATTTTTTATCATACATCTATTTGGTGCTGCTCGTCTATTTTGTTCACACTGTCTTACATGTGAGGAAATTGTCTAAAATCTATGTAAATATATTAAGCAATGATTTTGGTTGGTTTCAGGGGACTGGCATCAGTATGATGACATCATCTGTGTGGAGCCATCCAAGAACGTGCTCAAGCGGCTTAAAGACGCTTTTTGGTCGGATCAAAGGAAAAGTGTCATCGAAGGCCGAGAAATCGCAGGGAAGATTATGCTGGAGAGTATATTTGACCTCCTCAGGAGCTGGACTGACATTAACTTCAAGAGTTTCCTCAATCAGCTGAATCAGTTTTACCAGATCTATGGGAACCCGTTTGTCTATGAGGAGACACACAAGAAATGGTACTCCTTAGACTACGACGAAAAAGATGTAAGTACAATTCTTAATGTCACACCGGCTCTGGAACTCTCTCCTTCCACCTCTCTGGAACTCTCTCCTTCCACCTCTCTGGAACTCTCTCCTTCCACCTCTCTGGAACTCTCTCCTTCCACCTCTCTGGAACTCTCTCCTTCCACCTCTCTGGAACTCTCTCCTTCCACCTCTCTGGAACTCTCTCCTTCCACCTCTCTGGAACTCAGAATCCTTCTCCATCTTCCAGTCCTGCCTAAAGACCCACTGCTTCACACTGGCCTAGACGTACCCCCCCACCTACCTGAATGCTAAATGCATGCACGGATGTTACCCCCCGCCCCCTAGCTGTTAGGCTTTTGCTTGTTTTGCGGTCTCCTGCCCTGCATCCTCTTCTTATTTATCCCAGTTATTGTGTTGCTGTTAGAAGTGAAATGAGAGCAAGCATTTCACTGTGTCTATTTGCTTGACTTGTAGAAAAGATGACAGCCGCTAATATGATTTTAACTGCCCAATAAACGTGCGGACGCTGCACAATGCTGTAAATGTGTAGAGGTAATATTGTGTGTGGGAGTTTCATTTCTGGAATGATTGCTGTTTTTTCACATGTATTTTTCATTTGGTTGTCTTATTGTATTTTTCTTTTGTATATGGAAGGGAAAAGCAAATGGATGAGTATTGAGTTGCAGTGTGCAACCGTCCCCAAAACAAATCTGTTAACATTCACTGTTTGTTCTTCCTCCCAAAGGTCAGGAAGCTGCTGAAGCAGTTCATGCTGGATAACGTTGTTCCTCAGCTGCAGAAGGAGGGTGAGGGGAAAAGCTGCTTCATCCAGGACCCCATGAGGGCAGCCGTGGTCATGCTGTACGTGTGGAAGCAGTTCGGCCTCAGGCTGGACCACGGAGAGTCCACCCGGCTCTGCACCGCCCTGTGCTTGCCCAAGCTGCCCAAAGACTCCTTCCTGCAGTACTGGACCGACTTCGCCCAAGCCGTCTCCGGTCTCAAAAAGTGGGTTTTGGCGTCAGGATTTCTGCTTATTTTTTGCCTATTACAGACATTATGATTTGTTTATTTTTATACAGGATGTAATCATTTGTATTATTCAAACTGAGTAATATTTTATACACATTTTCTCATAACAGTTTCTAACAAAGTGCTTGTTAGTGGATGAGTTCTCATTACATTTTTTGGTACAAAAAAATGCTGATGTATTTATTTTTGTGTGAAAATCAACCTATTTTTCTCTGCACTAGCTTGCCAGACATGTTGGTGGCTCTGATCAACAGTGTGAAGACTGAAGGGCCCCGGTGGATTTTGGTGCTCCCCCTGCTCCACCTCCTCAAAGGATCCTCCAAACCGTTCACACCCATATCTACCACTGTCACCACCAAGTACGAGCAGTCCTGGGCGGGCCTCCAAGGCCTCAAAGCAGACAAGACACTCAACAGCCAGGACAGGAGGTACAGTACTTCTATTCTCCCCGTGGTATTAGAAAATCATTCCTATTGTCTCACTAGATCACGCTAAAGGTTTGGCCTTTCGTAATTATGTCCTGTTCCTTTTTTGGTAAACAAACAAATTAAATTCCCTCTAGAAATTCCTAAAAATGATATATATTATACATATTGCCGTCGTGAAAGTATTCAGACCCCTTCACTTTTTGCACATTTTGTTACGTTACAGCCTTACTAAAATTGATAAAATGTTTTTTTAAATCCTCAGCAATCTACACACTATCCCATGATGACAACGCGAAAAAACAAGTTTAGAATTTTTGCAAATGTACAAATAAAAAACAAAACACACTACTGTTCAAAAGTTGAGTCACTTAGACATTTCCTTGTTTTTGAAAGAAAAGCACTTTTTTGTCAGATACTAATTCATTTTCTTTTTGGTAACATAATTGCAAAAAGGTTTTCTAATGATCCTTTTAAATGATGATCCTTTTAAAATGATAAACTTGGATTAGAACATAGGAGTGATGGTTGCTGATAATGGGCCTCTGTACGCCTATGTAGATATTCCACAATAAATCAGCGGTTTCCAGCTACAATAGTCATTCACAACATTAACAATGTCTACACTGTATTTCTGATCAATTTGATGTTATTTTAATGGACAAAAAAAAGTACTTTTCTTTCAAAAACAAGGACATTTAAGTGACCCCAAACTTTTGAACAGTAGTGTACCTTATTTACATAAGTATCCAGACCCTTTGCTATGAGACTAGAAAATTGAGCTCAGGTGCACCTAGTTTCCATTAATCATCCTTGAGATGTTTCTACAACTTAATTGGAGTCCACCTGTGGTAAATTCAATTGATTTGACATGATTTGGAAAAGCACACCTGTCTATACAAGGTCCCACAGTTGACAGTGCATGTCAGAGCACTGGTTCCAAACTTCTTCCATTTAAGAATGATGGAGGCCACTGTGTTCTTGGACTTTCAATGCTGCAGAAATGTTTTGATACCCTTCCTCTGAGACAATCCTGTCTTGGAGATCTACGGACAATTCCTTCAACCTCATGGCTTGGTTTTTCTCTGACATGCACTGTCAACTGTGGGACCTTATACAGACATGTGTGTGCCTTTCCAAATCATGTCCAATCAATTGAATTTACCACAGGTGGACTCCAATTAAGTTGTAAAAACATCTCAAGGATGATTAATGGAAACAAGGTGCACATGAGCTCAATTTTCAAGTCTCATAGCAAAGGGTCTGGATACTTATGTAATTAAGGTATTTCTGTTTTTTATTTTGAATACACTTGTAAAAAAAATATAAAAACCTGTTTTCGCTTTGTCATTATGGGTTATTGTGTGTTGATTGGTGAGTAGTTTTTTTAAATTTAATACATTTTTGAATAAAGCTGTAACGTAACAAAATGTAGAAAAAGTGAAGTGGTCTGAATACTTTCTGAAGGCACTGTATATCATTTATATTTTTTATTGATATTAATTGGTGATATCCCTTCTTTTTTCCCTCCTTTGTTTTAGAGCGATGTTGAATCTCATGAAAAACAATGGCCATCTGGTTGAGATGGACAGACTAGTGTCTCGGTCCTGGATGTGTCTGCTGCCCATAGAGGACCTGATGGAATGCAGCGTCCTCATCAACGTGGACCTGCTGGACCTGCTCCATGTCTTCACTCTGAGGGCCCCTCAAGATGTCACCTATAGCAACAAGCAGGTGAGCTGGACACTAGTTTCCCCCCTGACTACAGGGCTTTTTCAGCATACTCTCGCCTCTGTCTTTCTTATCTCTTTCCTAGCCAATAAACCCAGAATGTTTTTAAAAGTATTATAGAGCATTGAAGGTTTCAAATCTACTTGTTTTTTAACAATGTGTTTTTTTCTGCCCTGCAGTATGTGTCAGACACTCTCTCACATATTCAAAGCAATCTCATCGAGGAGAAATACAGGTGATTGACTTACTGTAACTCATTTGGTTCACTTGTTTCCTTTTGATCTTTGATGATAGTTATTGTAAAACATCCGCTGTTTTTTGTGGTTGCAGTTGTTTTAGTGAGGCGTATGGCAGAGAATGCTTGGCAACAGCAGTGAAACTTTTTGAGAAGATCTGCAAAGGAGTCCGATCCACTTCAACCAACACTCAGAACTTCACAGACATCCCTGTGGCATGCATGAACACGGTTGTGTCTGTATCTGAGTTTGCCCGGGCCTTTGAGTCACAGGTATGCGGAGTTCAAGTAGAAAATGTCTGATGACTCATTTAGACTTTGCCCAAGATAAGCGGTTGGCCAACAGTATGTATGGACTGACTGTCTAGATAACAAGGTTATGTTTTAAACAGAAAATCATGAAGAAGACGTGTTTGATTCTGACCACTATCTTGTATTTCTGGGAATTTTCAGGGACTTCACAATACTATATTATCATAATACATAGGTGCCGATACGATATGTATTTGGATTCTATATGTTTCATGATTCTTTATTGCGATTCGATGTTCCAAACATATTGCTCACTATATGTCTGCTGCAGAGCGATAAGAGAGAGCATGAGAAAATGAGTTTTGATCAAGTCGGGGAAATAAAAGTGCTAAAAACATGTTGGTTCACTATTTAAAAAGAAGATGGAGAACAAGCTCTAAATGGAGAAATACCAGAGTTTTGGTGCAGGTACAGCTGACTAGTTCAGACTATAGAAAAATATTTACTAGAAAGGACATTCCCATTTAAGTCAATTTAATGACCGGCGGCCATATTGAGTGTACCCATGAGTGTTCCAGTCAAATTGCTGTGGTTTGATGTTCTTTGTCCCTTCTAGTAGTTCTATTTCTATGGGTAAGACATTTCTGAAAAAGGATGGAGATAACTTATCATTCCTTTCAAGGCAACTAAGGACGTGGAAAGAGAGCATATTCATGCCAAGGAGCTGGAGCTGCTATCCGAGGCGATGGTGATCGTCAGATCCTGGATCGGCAAAACCTTCAGAGACCGGTTGCTGGCCAGGGGTATGACCACCTTGTACCTCAGTGTCAATGTCACCACAGAGATAGAGGTGAGGAGAAAATAATACATTTCTGTTGTGCATATCATGACCATGATTTTTTTTTTATGTGTAGTTCTATATCGTTTAAAAAAACACATTTTTATGACGATGCTCTTTTTTATTTGCCAGATGTGGAACAACATAATCTCTCTCAAGTTCGCCAATGACGATTTCACAAAAGAATGGAGACAAACGTTCACTAGGGACTTGGAGGGCAAACTGAAACAGGTATGAAACTGCCACACATACAGTATAATTGAGACCTGACTGAAATAGCCATTGGTGAAATAACGGAAATACCTTTTCTGCATTTCTAGGAGTCTCCTCTGGATCAGATAGAGATCTACTGTTCCAAGATTGAGGTCCTGAATGAATCTCACCCTCACGTAGCCAAGAGTATCGAGAAATGTGCCCTGGAAGCTGTCACCTCACTGTGCCAGGTAAGTAGACTCATGGTAACACTTCAAGTAAATACAGATTCAAAATACTGTACCAGTCAAAAGTTTGGACACACCTACTCATTCCAGGGTTTTTCTTTATTTTTACTATTTTCTACATTGTAAAATAACAGTGAAGACATCAAAACTATGAAATAACACATGGAATCATGTAGTAACCAAAAAAGTGTTAAACAATTCAAAATATATTTGAGATTCTTCAAAGTAGCCACCCTTTGCCTTGATGACAGTTTTGCACACTCTTTTTGCATTCTCTCAACCAGCCTCATGAGGTAGTCACCTGGAATGGATTTCAATTAAAAGGTGTGCCTTGATAAAAGTTAACTTGTGGAATTTCTTTCCTTTATGCGTTTGAGCCAAACAGTTGTGTTGTGACAAGGTAGGGGTGGTATATAGAAGATAGCCCTATTTGGTCAAATACCAGGTCCGTATTTGACAAGAACTGCTCAAATAAGCAAAGAGAAATGACAGTCCGTCATTACTTTAAGATACGAAAGTCAGTCAATCCAGGAAAACCATCAAGCGCTATGATGAAACTTGCTCTCATGAGGACCGCCACAGGAGAGGAAGACCCAGTGTTACATCTGCTGCAGAGGATACGTTCATTACAGTTAACTGCACCTCAGATTGCAGCTCAAATAAATGCTTCACAGAGTTCAAGTAACAGACACATGTCAACATCAACTGTTCAGAGGAGACTGCGTGAATCAGGCCTTCGTGGTCAAATTGCTGCAAAGAAACCACTACTAAAGGACACCAGTAAGAAGAAGAGACTTGCTTGGGCCAAGAAACATGAGCAATGGACATTAGACTGGTGGAATTCTGTCCTTTCGTCCATCCAAATGTGAGATTTTTGGTTCCAACCGCCGTGTCTTTTTGAGACGCGGAGTAGGTGAATGGATGATCTCCGCATCTGTGGTTACCACCGTGAGCATGGAGGAGGAGGTGTGGGGATGCTTTGCTGGTGACACTGTCTGTGATTTATTCAGAATTATAGGCACACTTATCCAGCATGGCTACTACAGCATTCTGCGGCGATACGCCATCCCATCTGGTTTGCGCTTAGTGGGACTATCATTTGTTTTTAACAGGACAATGACCCAAAACACACCCCCAGGTTGTGTAAGGGCTATTTGACCAACGAGATTGATGGAGTGCTGCATCAGATGACCTGGCCTCCACAATCACCCGACCTCAACCCTATTGAAATGGTTTAGGATGAGTTGGACCGCAGAGTGAAGGAAAAGAAGCCAACAAGTGCTCACCATATGTGGGAACTCCTTCAAGACTGTTGGAAAAGCATTCCAGGAGAAGCTGGTTGAGAGAATGTCAATAGTGTGCAAAGTTGTCATCAAGGCAAAGGGTGGCTACATTGAAGAATCTCTAATTTAAAATATATTTTGATTTGTTTAACACTTTTTTGGTTACTACATGATTCCATATGTTATTTCATAGTTTTGATGTCTTCACTATTATTTTACAATGTAAGAAAAATGAATGAGTAGGTGTGTCCAAACTTTTGACTTGTACTGTATTGTGTGTAACAGTGATAACACCAAGTAAAACTGAAATGATAACTTAAAATATAAATATCCATTAACAAACTTCTTATAGCTTAGACTCATTTCCACATCCTGAACACATACTACTTAAATAAAAACATAGCCTTTTCTTAGTAAAACGCAAAAGTAAAAATGAAATAAATACAGTAGACTTTCCACCATATAGTTATATTTTAGGAACCTTTTATAAGCAGGTATGAGCCCATATTAAACTCAACCGCTTCTGAATGAAATGGAAAATAAACCTTGATGAAAAAGTTGGCTAATACACAAACCTAATCTCTTATTTTAGGAATTCATATCCTGTACAAATCTCAATCTCTTCAATGTTTTTTCTTCTCACACAGAGCAAGTCTGAGGGTAAACTCTTTGACCGGTTGAAGATAAACTGGAAGTTTGGCAAACTCATCTCAGCCATCATCCAGAAGTCCTGGCCGAGAAACGAGCGTGGTGATTACCACGAAGACGAAGACGTGGTCTTTCAACACCTGCTCTCCTGGACAGCCGCCAAGAACATCTTCCAGCTACACGGTACTTCCATCAGTCTATTTACTGTACTTCCGTCAGTCTATTTGCTGTACTTCCATCAGTCTATTTGCTGTACTTCCGTCAGTCTATTTGCTGTACTTCCGTCAGTCTATTTGCTGTACTTCCATCAGTCTATTTGCTGTACTTCCGTCAGTCTATTTGCTGGCTGTACTTCCGTCAGTCTATTTGCTGGCTGTACTTCCGTCAGTCTATTTGCTGTACTTCCATCAGTCTATTTGTTGTACTTCCATCAGTCTATTTGCTGGCTGTACTTCCGTCCGTCTATTTTCTGGCTGTACTTCCGTCCGTCTATTTTCTGGCTGTACTTCCATCAGTCTATTTGCTGTACTTCCGTCAGTCTATTTGCTGTACTTCCGTCAGTCTATTTGCTGTACTTCCGTCAGTCTATTTGCTGGCTGTACTTCCGTCAGTCTATTTTCTGGCTGTACTTCCATCAGTCTATTTGCTGTACTTCCGTCAGTCTATTTGCTGTACTTCCGTCAGTCTATTTGCTGTACTTCCGTCAGTCTATTTGCTGGCTGTACTTCCGTCAGTCTATTTACTGGCTGTACTTCCGTCAGTCTATTTGCTGTACTTCCGTCAGTCTATTTACGGTACTTCCATCAGTCTATTTACGGTACTTCCGTCAGTCTATTTACTGGCTGTACTTCCGTCAGTCTATTTACTGGCTGTACTTCCGTCAGTCTATTTGCTGTACTTCCGTCAGTCTATTTGCTGTACTTCCATCAGTCTATTTACGGTACTTCCATCAGTCTATTTGCTGTACTTCCATCAGTCTATTTACGGTACTTCCATCAGTCTATTTACGGTACTTCCGTCAGTCTATTTGCTGTACTTCCGTCAGTCTATTTGCTGTACTTCCGTCAGTCTATTTGCTGTACTTCCGTCAGTCTATTTGCTGTACTTCCGTCAGTCTATTTGCTGTACTTCCGTCAGTCTATTTGCTGTACTTCCGTCAGTCTATTTGCTGTACTTCCGTCAGTCTATTTGCTGTACTTCCGTCAGTCTATTTGCTGTACTTCCGTCAGTCTATTTGCTGTACTTCCGTCAGTCTATTTACGGTACTTCCGTCAGTCTATTTGCTGGCTGTACTTCCGTCAGTCTATTTGCTGGCTGTACTTCCGTCAGTCTATTTACTGGCTGTACTTCCGTCAGTCTATTTGCTGGCTGTACTTCCGTCAGTCTATTTGCTGGCTGTACTTCCGTCAGTCTATTTGCTGGCTGTACTTCCGTCAGTCTATTTGCTGGCTGTACTTCCGTCAGTCTATTTACTGGCTGTACTTTCGTCAGTCTATTTGCTGGCTGTACTTCCGTCAGTCTATTTGCTGGCTGTACTTCCATCAGTCTATTTGCTGTACTTCCGTCAGTCTATTTGCTGTACTTCCGTCAGTCTATTTGCTGTACTTCCGTCAGTCTATTTACGGTACTTCCGTCAGTCTATTTACGGTACTTCCGTCAGTCTATTTACGGTACTTCCGTCAGTCTATTTGCTGGCTGTACTTCCGTCAGTCTATTTACTGGCTGTACTTTCGTCAGTCTATTTGCTGGCTGTACTTCCGTCAGTCTATTTGCTGGCTGTACTTCCATCAGTCTATTTGCTGTACTTCCGTCAGTCTATTTGCTGTACTTCCGTCAGTCTATTTGCTGTACTTCCGTCAGTCTATTTGCTGTACTTCCGTCAGTCTATTTGCTGTACTTCCGTCAGTCTATTTGCTGTACTTCCGTCAGTCTATTTGCTGTACTTCCGTCAGTCTATTTGCTGTACTTCCGTCAGTCTATTTGCTGTACTTCCGTCAGTCTATTTGCTGTACTTCCGTCAGTCTATTTGCTGTACTTCCGTCAGTCTATTTGCTGTACTTCCGTCAGTCTATTTACGGTACTTCCGTCAGTCTATTTGCTGGCTGTACTTCCGTCAGTCTATTTACTGGCTGTACTTCCGTCAGTCTATTTGCTGGCTGTACTTCCGTCAGTCTATTTGCTGGCTGTACTTCCGTCAGTCTATTTGCTGGCTGTACTTCCGTCAGTCTATTTGCTGGCTGTACTTCCGTCAGTCTATTTGCTGGCTGTACTTCCGTCAGTCTATTTGCTGTACTTCCGTCAGTCTATTTGCTGTACTTCCGTCAGTCTATTTGCTGTACTTCCGTCAGTCTATTTGCTGTACTTCCGTCAGTCTATTTGCTGTACTTCCGTCAGTCAGTTTAAGCTGCTGTATGGTCCCGAAAGACTCTCCTCTTCTGGCCGTCTTTGGCCATCACTGTGTCCCAGCCCTGGTGATGTTTTTGGAGTTCAATTGTATGTGGTGTTTTAATAGTTTTTGTGATCTCAATGAGACTTTTCTGGTTTCAAATTGAGAGTCCTGTAACTGCCTCAAGCATTTAACCCATCTTGTTTCAGTATCCAGCTGCTTTTACCCCATATTGTAATGTAAATCCTATGTGGTTTTAGGTGCAGATGAAAAGCTGATTGAGCAGCTCTCTGAAGAAGCCAGGGACAGGATGGCCGTAGCTATCTCGTCCTTCACTGCCATCTCCAACCAGCTGGTCCACGGAAACATCCGGATCAAACTGCTCAACTCCGTCTTGGAGAAGAGGGATACCTTCACAGAGCTGCTGAAAATAGGTAATGAAAGGTTGTGTTTTTTAGGGTTGAGAACGTTCATTACGTTTCCATCTTTTTCAGAAATCCTGGTTGGAAGATTCTTTCATTTGGGAAATCCTCAACCGGGATATAAAAAAATTATATTTAAACTTTTGGAACATTTCCATAATTTTGCAACCCAAGTTCTTTGTTCATATGAAAGGATTTCATAATATCGATGAAGGCTGTCTTTTTTTATTAGTCTTAGTGCTGTTTGCTTATGAAATGTATGTTTGATCTAAATGCAGACTGTCTTTCGGAGAATGAGCGCTACAAGGACAGCGCCCCCATGAAAAGGCTGCTAATGTGTAGGCAGGAGGAGGTGAAAGCTGTCTACCATGAGAAGGAGCTGGTGGAAGTCCTGCTTACTATGAGCCGCAAACTACAGGAACATGTCGTAGGTAGGTGTGTTTGTGTGTGTATTCGGTCAAAGGTCCACACAAAGCTGCTACGCAGGTCTGTGTTTGTGAGAAGTCAAATGGGTGAATGAAAGTAAAATCTTTTGAGGGACGGTTGCGTTTGGCCAGTCTGATCAGTGGTCCTAATTGTTTTCATGCTTTATCCCTCTGTTGCAGTTCAATTTGAAGGCTTGGAAGCAAGACTTCAGACCAACATTGAGGCAATGACCCTTGACCAATTCATGGAGGTCCATGCATTCGATCAACTCTCTTCTCCAACGGACGGTGTAGTCACCTTCTTCGAACTTGAGGACGACGTGAGAGAGATGGCAGAGGTTCTGCACAGATTTAAAGACAGCTACATCTTCAAGTTGTGCTGGGAGACACAGGCCCAAGACCTTGCCAGAGGAGATACATATGATGAAGAACCTGAGGAATCGGTTGACTACTTTGTAGGACCAGTCGAGATACACAGTGATATTTTTCTTCCTTGCTACGCGAAGTACGATAAGATCTACAAATGCCTGAAGAACGGCAGCCTTCGGCTCGAAGAGGTCGATACTCTCTTCAAGGCCTACAGGGGCAAGTACGAAGAGCTGGCGCAGGACTTTGATATCATGTGCAGAAACGACAAGTCGGATAACAAACAGTGGATCCAGAGAAGGGTGCAGCAGATTGAGCAGTACCACGAGCTTCACCTGGCTGTGGAGTCTGCTCAGGTCATCATGTTGGTCAAGCAGACGCTCAACCTTCAAGGCAACTTCCAAGTCCTGCAGACACTGCTAGAAGTTGTGAGTTGGTGTGAATTTCCATTTAATTTATTTATCACGGGTATAAAACAAATGTCAACTTGTTTTGAGCACATTCACTGACGTAGCTAGCTAGCTTGTTACCTTGGTAATAAACTTATTCTAGCCAGCCAACTGTCCTAAACTACCGCTCAAACAAAAAATGTTAGCAAGTTTGCTTTTGCCACTAGGCAACATTGTATCAGCTTTCTAGCAACTACTGTCCTGGCCACCACTGCTGAAAATGACAGTGCTCGTCTCAAGGTGGTTTTACAAATTAATGCTAGCTAGCTCACAAACTGCATCGCGCCGATGTCGCGCTACACTTGAATTAAAAAGGTCATTTACGTTTGAGCTGACACCCGTGGCGTTTACCATAAATATTATCTCGTAGAATGTCAAGGACATTGTCAGGTGCGCTGTCGGCGCAGTGTGATTTGTTTGAATCCTGGCCAAAGTTGCCAGGATGTGTGTTTGGTTTTCTGTATGGAACTAAACCAATCAGAACCAAGTATTCAGCCAGTACTGGTAGAACAAACAATACTCAAACAAATTCTGTATTTCTCTGTTGTCAGACGCATGAGGACTTTAAGAGGGAGCACCTGGATCGTATTGACAATGACCTGATGCAAACAAAGCTGGTTCTGGTGGACATCACAGAGCCCCGCAGACTGTGTCTCCAGGAGCTCGGCCTCAGGAAAAATTTTGTTATCTGGGTTAAAGAGGCTCTTGAAGGTAAATTGGGTGATCATCTTTACCTTCAGGAGACTAACCTGTCAGTAATCAGTCACTAACTGTATCTATTGAAAATAGACAGTCATGTTTCGTGTAATTATATTTAATGTGATTATCATGAGGTCTCATGTTATTTGTTATACTGTATCTGAACTGCTTGTCTGCCCATTGTGGGATAAATGTAGTGCTATTGGATTAATCAGTCTGTTGTGCTCTATTCCAGATATCAACGAGCTTAAAGTGTTTGTTGACCTGGCTTCCATCTCTGCTGGGGAGAATGACCTCGACGTGGACCGTGTGGCCTGTTTCCATGATGCTGTCCTGGGTTACTCTCCGATGCTGTACGAACTGAAGCCAGACTCCGGTTTCCAGGCCTTCAAGGAGGTGCTGAAAAAGCTGTGGAGGGCATTGGATAATGACAACAACCTCCCAAAGAAGCTAGTGAGGAAGTTTTATGATATTTAACTTACTTTCAACCTACCTTAAATATGCCAAAACTTCAAAAAGTTTCCTATCCCTTTAAAAGCGGAAAACTACCTGACTGTGAATGTCCTTATTGCAGCGTGACACAGCGCGCCACCTGGAGTGGTTGAAGACTGTGAAGGACAGCCATGGATCTGTGGAACTATCCTCTCTCTCCTTAGCATCAGCCATCAACAGTAAAGGGATCTACATCATCAGTGCCCAGAACCAAAAGAAGGTAGGCCTGAAAAACAATCCATAGAATATACAGTTGTTAGTTTCAACCATCTTTAAAAGTATCAGCTGTTACTCATGTTCATTTTAGCCAGATCTTTGTTCCAACTGATTTACCGAAGCTTTGAAGTTCGGTTAAAACGTTTACCAATCCAGTGTGTAGAATGATTCTTCAGTGGATTAGAATAATTATATCATAGTTCTACAGTGCCATGCTTCAACATAATTTTTGTCTTTTTTTCTTTCCAGTTGAGCCTGGACACGGCCCTGAAACTGCAGATCCCAGAGGAGCACGACGAGGGCCATGAGATGCGCCGTTACTCCCTGGAGGACCTGAGGGAACTGCAGAACAAACTCATGCTCATGTCTGGGAAAGGCGACCAGGGCCAGTGTGAGGTGGACCAGTTTGCAGAGGTACTGTAGTGTTTTTCTTTCTTTAATTGAACCTTTTCTTTAACCATGCATGTCAGTTAAGGTTGAAGCCTCTAACTTCAAGGTGAGCTTGGTAGTCATATAGTTATAGAAGAGAGGAGCATTTGGAATGGGCCGTTATAAACAAGGATTCACTTTGTGTTCTTTTCCTCAGGTTTTCGCCAGTGTCCAGAGGCTAGCTGTGGCATTCATTGCCCTGTTCACGGCAGGGAACCCCCTGTTCAGACACTGGGAGGCCAACATCAACTGTAGTTCCCTCAGCCAAGACGCCGGCATCTTCATGGACTTCAACCTTGGCAGCATTGTCAGTGAGATTATGGTGGATGGCAGCATCGTGGAGCAGCTTCCTGAGCTGTGCAGGAAGATGGAGAAGTGTCTGAAGTACTGGAACGACTTCATGGACAAACAGAGATCCCACAATTACTACCTGAGCTACTACACTGCCGAGCAGATCGTATACCTGTGCAGTAAGCTGACTCAGCAGAATGTGTCGAATTTGGAGGAACAAGTTCTCATGATGCTCTCCTTTGTCAAACCCAACTGCACAGCTTCCAATCTTAGGCAAACCTGGCACACACTGCAATACGAGATCCTCACTAACCCACCTGTGCAAAATGAGGACGTTGACTTCCAGACTTTTGTTGAGGTGCCGAGCGGTGTACAGGGAGGTCTGGATTTCATTGGAGAGTTGAATCTCTCTTCAGACAATCTTCCAAGTCTTGTGGAGCATATTAGCGGCTCAGGAAAGTTGGACTTGATGTGGAACGCCTACATGAGAGACATGAAGTGTTTCCTCCCAGACACTCTCGACGTCCGAAGCTTCGGAAGACTGCTAGAAATTCTGGCCAACATAAGTGATGAGAATGAAGGAGACATGACTGATGAGAAGAAATACAAAAGCATTGAAAGATTGATGCCCAAGGGCCTGGCTATCGGAAGTCCAAACCTCATAGTTTCCCCACACGACGAGATCCTGACGTCTTGCATCTCCATTTACATGAGCAGCAAACACGAGCCGCTGCCCACATACGACGAGGTCCTATTGTGCAACTCCTCCACACCTTACGAGCAGGTGGAGCTGTTCCTCAGACGCTGCCTCACTGCCTGCTACAGAGGAGAGAAGATTTACACCATGCTCTACGGCGATCAGCTGAGCTACGAAGTCAGCTCCAAGGTGGAGAGCTTTTTCCAGCGAATTAAAATGCAGAGCAGGAAGGACTACAGGCTCGTGATCATCTGCAGCTCGGACAGAGAGCATGCCTACCTTCCCTCGGCCTTCAGCCAGTACAGGTTACACATGGTGCCCCAGGAACCCCTGAGCAGCATCCAGAGATACCTCAACAAACACTACACGGTCCCGTCAGATCAGAGCAGTGCTGCTGCTGTGTTCAAGGACAGAATGTTTGTTGGAGTTGTGTCGTCCAGTAGAGCTGGAGTTGGTGAGTATGTTTGGCCTTCAGTTTATGTATACTCCTGTGTTGATCATTGAATTGGTGGTTTGATATATCCTACTTATCCGCTGGATTTATTCTTAAAATACTGACATGTTCTTCACACTTTCAGGTAAGTCCCTTTATATCAAGAGGCTGTATGAAAAACTGAAACACTCCACCAAGAAGCCGTCACTGCTGAAATGCATCCGCTTGATCGAGCCAAGGGTTGATGAAAATGTTATTGTTCAGTCCCTGCTGACTACCCCCAAGTCGAAAGAGCTCATCATCTTCCACTTCGATGTCACATCTTCGGTAAATATACTGTAGCCTATTGGTCATTATTATTTGTTTAGTGATAGTTTAAACTATTTTTTGATAGAATATTTATCCATGTAGATTCGTTTTGTGATATTTTGATGAAATTCAAATTAAAAAAATGTTTTATCAACAGGTGCGGAAAGGCCTCTATGAGTTTCTCTTTAAACTGTTGGTCTTGGGATATTTGATGGATTCTGAGGGAAGGATGTGGAAATGCAGCAACAAGCAGCTTTATGTCATTGAGATCCTACAGTCAACAGTAAACTTGCCCAGAAATGGCCCAAGAGCGGTAAATATTTAGTCTCTTGATGTTAAATCCCATACATTTTGATTGTGATAAGAGAAAAGCACACTCACACTTTTGTTCCTCACACTTTATTTCTTTACAGAATGCAAGTGCCAACTCCACATTCCTGGATGTGTTCCCAAATGTCTTCTGCCGCCCACCAAAAGAGGTTCTAGATCAGGAAATGAGGATGCTGGAGGACCCCTCCGTTGTAAAGCTTGAAGACCCATTCATGGATGACAAAGAGTTCAGGAGTGAAGCATACCAACGACCCTACCAGTATCTGACGCGTTTCCATAATCAAATTGACCTGGACACCTTCATGTACAATGGGGTGGAAGGCACCTATGTAGAATGTCTACAGATGCTCTTTATGTTCTGTGGCATAATGGACCCATCGTGGGCCGAGTTAAGGAATTTCGCATGGTTCCTAAACCTTCAACTACGAGACTGTGAGACGTCAGTCTTTTGTGATGCCTCTTTCACCGGGGACACCCTCCAGGGATTCAAGAACTTTGTGGTGGACTTCATGATTCTGATGGCCAAGGACTTTGCCACACCGTCCCTCAGTATCTCTGACCAGAGCCCCGGGAGGCAGCAAATGGACCTGACTGGGGTCAGCGACGAAGACTTGGCACCCTTCCGGATCAGAAAGCGATGGGAGTCAGAACCACATCCGTACATCTTCTTCAACGATGACCATGTGTCCATGACCTTCATTGGCTTCCATCTTCAGCCCAACGAACAGAACTCTGTTGACGCCATCGATCCATCCACAAGAAGGGTGATCAAAAGAGACATCATGTCCAGAGAGCTGTATGAGGGTCTAAAGCTACAGAGAGTCCCTTTCAATATCGACTTTGACCAACTGCCCAGAGGGGAGAAGATTGAACGCCTTTGCAACGTCTTGGGAATCCAGTGGCCTCTTGATCCTGACGAAACGTATGAGCTCACCACTGACAATATACTGAAGATGCTGGCCATCCACATGCGGTTCAGGTGTGGCATCCCAGTCATCATCATGGGGGAGACAGGCTGTGGGAAGACAAGGCTCATTAAATTCCTATGTGAGCTTAGGAGGAGCGGAGTGGCCACGGAGAACATGAAGCTAGTCAAAGTTCATGGTGGAACCAGCTCAGACATGATCTACACCAAAATCCGGGAAGCAGAAGCCATTGCGGTCACCAACAAACAAGAATACGGCTTTGACTCTGTCCTCTTTTTTGACGAAGCCAACACCACGGAAGCCATCAGCAGTATCAAGGAAGTCCTCTGTGATAATACAGTGGAGGGAGAGTGTTTGGTGCCCCATTGCGGCTTGCAGATCATCGCCGCATGCAACCCTTACAGAAAACACACTGACGAGATGATTCAGAGGTTGGAGTCTGCTGGACTGGGATATCGAGTCCGAGCTGAAGAGACTGATGAGAAGCTGGGCTCCATCCCTCTCCGCCAGTTGGTATACAGAGTCCAGGCCTTGCCCCCCAGCATGATACCTCTGGTGTGGGACTTTGGCCAGCTCAATGATCACACTGAAAAAATGTACATCCAGCAGATTGTCCAGAGGGTGGTTGAGACCAACACGATCGATATACTATACACCAGGTTGATCGCGGAAGTCCTGTCTGCTTCGCAGAGGTACATGCGGACAAGGAAAGACGAATGTAGCTTCGTAAGTCTGAGGGATGTAGAACGTTGCATGCAAGCCTTTGTGTGGTTCTACAAAAACCATGCGATGCTGCTTGCTGAGCTAAATCATTATCAGAGAAATCAAAACGCAGAGAGGAGTGAGAGGAACCAGAGGGAGCCAGAAGCAAGAGACCCAGTCTTGTGGTCTGTAGTGATGGCTCTGGGAGTATGCTATCACGCCTGCTTGGAAAACAAGGACAAGTACCGACAGAGAATCTGCAAATACCTCACTGAAACCTACACCCCATTCAAAGTGATGCAGGAGATCTCCCTCATGCAGGATCTCCTTCTGAGCGGAGTGCCCTTGGGGGAAACTATTGCACGAAACAACGCTCTGAAAGAGAATGTCTTCATGATGGTTGTCTGTATAGAGCTTAGAATCCCCCTCTTCTTGGTGGGGAAACCTGGGAGTTCAAAATCTCTGTCTAAAACCTTGGTGGCAGACGCCATGCAGGGCCAAGCCGCACACTCTGACCTCTACAAAAGGCTTAAGCAGATTCACCTGGTGTCCTTCCAGTGCAGCCCTCACTCCACACCGGAGGGCATCATCAACACATTCAAGCAATGTGGTCGCTTCCAGGAGGGGAAGAACCTGAAGGAGTATATATCTGTGGTGGTGCTGGATGAGATTGGCTTGGCTGAGGATTCTCCCAAAATGCCCCTGAAAACTCTCCATCCTCTGCTAGAAGAGGGATGCATCGATGATGAGCCACTACCTCACAAAAAGGTTGGATTCATCGGCATCTCCAACTGGGCTTTAGATCCTGCGAAGATGAATAGAGGCATTTTTGTCTCACGTGGCGACCCCGACGAGAAAGAGCTGATTGAGAGCGCTAAAGGCATATGCTCGTCTGACACAATGATTTTGGAGAAGGTCAGGGATTTCTTCCAACCCTTTGCCAGGGCCTACCTAAACATCTGCCGTAAACAGGGGAAAGGTTTCTTTGGTTTGCGTGACTACTACAGCTTGATAAAGATGGTTTTCGCAGTGACCAAGGCTTCCGAACAGAGGCCTAGTGCAGAGAAGATCGTGGAGGCGGTCCTCAGGAACTTCAGTGGCAGGGACGACGTGGATGCAGTCACAGTCTTCACCCAAAGGCTCCAGAAGATACAGATCAACCTGAATCTGGAGAGCATCAGCACCATAGATCTTGTCAGACAAAACATTTCTGCGATTGGCCAGGAGGACGAGTGCCGCTACTTGCTTGTTCTGACCAAGAACTATGCAGCACTACAGATCCTGCAGCAGACTTTTTTCTCTGAGAGCTGCCAGCCAGAGATTATCTTCGGGTCTAGCTTCCCCAAGGACCAAGAGTACACCCAGATCTGCCGCAACATCAACAGAGTCAAGATCTGCATGGAAACCGGTCGAACCGTCGTGCTCCTGAACTTGCAGAACCTCTACGAAAGTCTCTACGATGCTCTGAACCAGTACTACGTCTGCTTGGGAGGACAGAAGTACGTTGACCTGGGACTGGGGACACATCGTGTCAAATGCAGAGTACACAAAGACTTCAGGCTCATTGTCATTGAGGAGAAAGAGGTGGTCTACAAACAGTTTCCAATCCCTCTCATCAACAGGCTTGAGAAGCACTATCTGGACATCCATACAGTTCTCAAGGAGGAACAAAGAGCAGTTGTTGTGGAGTTGGAGAAATGGGTTGGGCAGTTTGTGGCCCTCAATAACCAACACTCCATGGCCCCCCAGACATACAAGTACCTACCTCCTGACGTTTTCATTGGCTACCATTCCGACACGTGTGCTTCGGTGGTCCTCCAAATGACAGAGAAACAAAGGGGAGAGACAGACATTTCCGACCCCCAAAGAAGAGTCCTGGACGAGGCCAAACTGATCCTTCTGAACTGTGCCACTCCGGACTCGGTGGTTCGGCTGGACTGCACTGGTCTCCCCAGGGTGGAGAGTGAACATCTGGCCAGGATCTACTTTGAGGACCAGAAGCACAGCTCTTTGGCCGACTTCATCTTCTCTCACACTCAACAGGACGAGCAGTGCCATTCCTCCTTCACAGAGGTAACAATTTGTTATATAATTGTTTTACCACAATCAAATGTAGGCTTTCAATATTCCAAAAATTCTTAGTTTTTTCAGAAATCTTGATTGGGGGATTCCCGTAATCAGGAGGGAATTCTCCAACCAGGATTTCTGAAAACCCTGGCAACTTTGGGATATAACTCTTATTAAACGTTTGTTTATATAGTCCTATTTTTATTTTTTTTTACTTTCCAAGGTGACTACCTTTTCCAGACTTTTAACAGCATCAGATGTTGGACCACTGGAAGAGGTTGTGACCAATGTCGAGCTTCTCTCTCTTCAGCAGTTTGACACGGAGCACTCCTTCCTCAAGAAGATCAGGTTTGACACCTTTTAGTTCATCCTCATCATGCTTTATTGATTGTCCATTAGCCGTTGAGTTGAAACCTTTTGGTCAGGTTAAAAACATTGCTCTCTTCTTAGTCATTTCCTCACATCTGGAAATGGGAGAGAGAATACATCTGGCAACAAAATACTGATCATTCAGTCAGATTTTGATGAAGCGTCGCATAGTGCAAATCTCATTGCCTCCGCCAAGTAAGTGAAGTCCGGAATACATGTAATTTGATAAATAATACATTTTAAAAAACTAAATCGGATTATATCTAATAATTTATCTAATTAATTTCAGATATTCTGCCATCAATGAAATCAACAAATCAAGGCAAGAGGAGATGGGAGGCAAGGTCTTCGTCTACTTCATTACTAAATTGCCGAGAATGGAAGGAGGGACATCCTATGTCGGATTTCATGGAGGTGAGCTTATCGTTGGTTCAAACATTTTACAACTTTAGAACATGTTGAAATGGGATACGTACACAAAAGATCATCTGAGATTGAAAACTTTTGTAAAAAAAAACGTTTTCTTTTTTTGAAATCCAATATAGACCCCTGGAGGTCGGTTCATATTGATGACCTCAGAAGATCGAAAGATATTGTGTCAGATATCAAAGCCTTGAGAAACCTTACCATCAGTCAACTGTTTGAGGAGAAAAAGGATGAGCCTGAAGGTGAATGACCTTTTACACTCGTATTGATGATAATGGCAAAATGTCTTCGTACTGATACACTTCTTCATAAAAAATGACCTGTTGACATAGTTAAAAGAGCCTTCTATGTTTATGCACAGCTATGGAGGTAGATGACATGTACACTGAGACAGAGCAACAGGAACATGAAGACCAAACAGTGAGTTTTACACTATTACTTACCCGTCAGTGTTGTGATTGGCTGTGATATTTGCCTATTGATTTCTCTCGCCAGAGGGGCATCCGTTGTCAAAATGGGATTGCCTTTTCTGACTTCGTGGCCGTGTTATTTAGTGCAAATCGCAAATGCAATTTCCTGTTTTCTAAAATTTCACACTCAATTTCAGTTTGTGAGAAAACAAGCACTGAAATTGCACAAACAGCGTAGAAATCATCATATTTTTGGTTGAAAGATCCTATACGACAGGTCTACACTATTTAGCATTATAAACTGAGATACAATCTAATGCTTTAAAAGAGGATGCAGTTTTTGATGTTAGACTTTAACATTTTAATATTTAGGTGTTATTATTTGCTACAATATTGTTTTGGCATTCTGTATGATGGACTTCCTCTTGTAAAAGCCTTTTCCTCTTGCAGTGTTTTACAGTAATACTGCAAAAATTCAAATAAATCCTGTTTGTAGCACCATGTAAATATCATGTGTACATAACCCATGTGGTTTTACTGTACATAACCCATGTGGTTTTACTGTACATAACCCATGTGGTTTTACTGTACATAACCCATGTGGTTTTACTGTACATAACCCATGTGGTTTTACTGTACATAACCCGTGTGGTTTTACTGTACATAACCCATGTGGTTTTACTGTACATAACCCATGTGGTTTTACTGTACATAACCATGTGGTTTTACTGTACATAACCCATGTGGTTTTACTGTACATAACCCATGTGGTTTTACTGTACATAACCCATGTGGTTTTACTGTACATAACCCATGTGGTTTTACTGTACATAACCCATGTGGTTTTACTGTACATAACCCATGTGGTTTTACTGTACATAACCCATGTGGTTTTACTGTACATAACCCATGTGGTTTTACTGTACATAACCCATGTGGTTTTGGAACACCTTCCTCATGTTTCATGTGTCTTGACCATGTTCCTACTGCAGAGCTGGGGGAGTGTTGTGGACACCACGGCGCTGGTACGTAGCTGTGTGCAGAGTGCAGTGGGCATGCTCAGAGACCAGCTGGAGGGCGGAGTCCGTAGCACCAGGAGAGTGGAGATCCTGCTCACACTCCTGACTGACAACCAACAAATAAGAGGTAGGATAACTACTATAGTACTAATTGTTTATTTTTGGGGATTTTTAAAGTGACTTGGAGATTCTTCTTGTAGTAATAAGCGCTATATAAAATGAATCTATTATTATTGCTGTTTAGGCCAATTCTTAATAACTGTTTACCCATTGGTGTGCTATATCTAAGCTGTAGTGCGTGCTAGCGCCGGAGAAGTTTGAAAATTGAGAGACTCAATAAGGATCTCCATACTTCTCTGGCATTACCATATCCAAGCTTGCATGGATACAGCACTACAATGGGTCATCATTGACATGCACTCCATTCACAATGATACTACTCAGACTATGAATTGTTATGAACAGCTGAATTTCTGAGGACCGTGAAGAGACGTCTTCACTCGTTGCTGTCGACCCATGATGACAACACGCTCAAACTGTGCTCAAATAACTGGGTCATCAAGGAGGCGTCCAACATTGACGCACTGCAGGAAGGAGGGACATTCAGGTGAGTGACCACTATGATTTCAAAACCTCTTATACCAGTACAAATCCTCATTGTTTGCTAAATTCAAAGGGACTTTAAAGATTTTTAACTAACTCTTTAAGGGACATAAGATATTTTTGATTGGCCAAATAACCATACATTTTGACTTGCACCATATTGCCCATAAACAGCTCTACTAAACTGGTTTTCTACTTTTTTGTACCAGACACACCCTATGGAAAAGGGTGCAGGCTGTGGTTATTCCCTTCTTGGCCCAGCTGGTCTCTGTCATCGACCGCGACCGCAACCTGGACATTCTGCTGGACTCCAACTCTGGAGAGGCGGTTAAGAAACTCTGGTTGGACATCTTTGGGAACGACAAACTACTCGAGGTTCCCTACACAAGACTGGACCTCAAGTAAGTACTGTACTGTCACAGCAATGGTTATGTTGTTGGACTTGAGAGCATAGAAATAGAAAGACAAGAACAGACATTTCTAATCAAGTTGTTGTTCTGCAATGGGTGGACCGGCGGCCATATTGAGTATTCCAGTCAAATTACCATGGTCTGAGGGGCTTTGTCCCTTCTAGTAATTATATTTCTGTGTTCAAGACTAGAGATGCTTTCTTCTGTCAGCTCTGATTCTAGAATGTCAGTGAATCAACAACTTCCTCTCTCTTTCCACTCTATATTAACCCCTCCCTCCCTGTCCCAGTTCAGAGTCAAAGACCATCCTGGTCCAGAACTACATTGGGCTGGACAAGAACATCGGCTGCATCATGCCCTTCAGCTGGAGGATCAGGGACTACCTGGATGAACTCTGGGTCCATGCTCTCCAGCATGAAGGTAGTGGGTTATGACAATACCTCATACATCTAACTTATATGTCAGGGATCATCAACTAGATTCAGCCGAGGGCCCTTTTTCTTTTCTTTTTGAGTGGATGTTGGGGGGCCGGATCATAATTACAAATCATTTGTAGACTGCAAGAAGCCCAAACAGATATGTTTGACTAAAACATAATCATTTCAAACCTTGCTTATATTTGTATACAATCATATGTCTCTCTGTGTTGCGTGAGAATACTTTGGAACAAATTTCTTGAATTAAAATCACTTGGTGCTGATTTCCTGGTGTTTTTAAAGTCTTAAGTCCAATAATGAAAATACAAAAGTATTAGATTTTTTTAAAATTAATTAGTTTTATCTGAACTTTCGGGCCTCCAGTTGGGGAACCCTGTTATATGTTGTAACCAGGGGTTGTATTGGAGGATCATTCATTTATTTAGTGAATAGGGCATTACGTTTTGACCAACGTTCAGCATTGTTTTACTGCTACATCCCTGGTTGTAGTCTATGTGTTGTGTTCCATAATTCTTCAGTACTAGGTCTCTATCTAGGAAGGATGTTATTTTCTCTTCATTTAACCTAGTTATGGTGTTTCCCTCTGGGATGTTCAGGTCACACTCAGGGCCAGTTTGAGGAGTTCTTTAGGAAGACCCCACTGGGCCGCTACATCTCAGAGGCAGACCCGGAGATGCAGGCTGAGTTCTTCCACAGGTACCTGCAAGATTTCATCTCCATGACCATGAGTGTGACCTGTCAGGAGGATCTGCAGGTAATGAGTTTCCTTCTTTTACTTTCAACATTTATATAATGATGTCATTAGTCTGTTTTTATGGATCCCAGCAATCATCATCCTGACTGGACAGTCCTGGCTAGATAAATATGAATTGAATTGTTATTTCAAGGTGTTAATTATTAGTTTGTGTGTGTGTGTGTGTGTGTGTGTACGCATCCATACATCCTAACCAACCATCCAGCTCCTTTGCGGTGCCTTGACCTGTTGTGTGAACGAGCTGCGGCTGCGTCACGATGACGTCATGGGGAAGGAAGTGACCTCGCTGCCCTGGGTCCACGCTGCCTACCATGAGTTTAAGAACCGCCTGCAGAACCTGTCCAGGATGATCAGCATGGAGCCCCAGTTGGCCCAGGTCCTCCGGGGGAACACACATGCCAGAGAGGGGGATGAGCTGGTCAGTATTACTGGGAAGCTACACTGGGGCGTTGGGGAAACACTATGTTCTATACCAGCTGCACTGGAGTCCTAACTGTTGGCGAGCGCAAGCAGAGCCGCGATGGTTCTAGGTGTGAAAATGTTGAAATTAAAACCAGGAGCAGGACATTATGAGCCGTCCTCCCCTCAGCAGCCTCCACTGAAGTCTAGTATAGCAGGCCAGTTCTGTGTTAAAGGCATTCTTCATTTTATTTCAAACAATGATACTTTTGTTTTCTTCCAGTCTTTGAATGCTGGTAGAGATGAAATGTAAGGTAAATATTTGCGTTTTATCTCAAGCATAGGGGAGATGCTTGCTGGAATATCACTCCTTTATGCTGTGTGGCTTGTGTTGTATTGGGACACATACTTGTGTTAATATAAACCATTTTCAGGAACAAGGATATCTTCAGTATATTCCTCTGCATTGTGTCATTTTGCATTGACCATAGCCTTGTGTGCCTGGCATCTATGTTCTCCTCTGCCAGGATGCGGATCAAATGTGATAACGCCATGTCTAGCTACATGAGACTGCGTTACCCCTCAAAGCATGCGTTAACTCCCCAGGTGCTGGACGTGTATGCGGCCGTGGCCTGTGTAGAATACCTGGAGCCCCAGGCCCTGGACACGGACGGCCAGCGGCTGGTCTGGCTCAGACAGGTCAAGAGGCTCCAGGTTCCCATCGAGTTGGTCTGCTCCGAGGAGAATCTGAGACACTATAAGGACAGGAGCATGGCCATGGTCCACAGAGTTCAGTGAGTTAACAGGGATTCTATTCAATCTCAATGACAGGAACATGAATGGCGAGGTTGACACAGTGACATTGACATGGCCGGTATATAAACTGACTCTATTTATCAACTGTTGTTTTTTGTTTGTCGAATTGTCCCTTCAAAAGTCCCTTTTATTTAAATTAGATTTAAAATAAGTGTAAAGCTGTCCAGTCATCTGAAGGGCAGTTTTGTATTATTTGGTAGCTGCTAAAACTTTAGAACAACAGAATGCCAGTTGTATTATTTTGTGTGACTTGTTTGTTTTGTTGTTCCTGTAGGACCGGGTGGAACCGCATCGTCACCTTGTCTCTGTTTGTGGAGCACATGTTACTGGGCATCGAGGCGGTGGAGAAGAAGCTGAAGCCTCTGGTCTTGGAGCACACCAGAGGGTTGTGCCAGGTCAGTGTGGTCTGGGGTCATATCTAAAGGAATGCTGATGTCAATTGAGAATCTCCATCAAACATGATTTAAATCCAGGATTGGGCTTATTCTGTCTGGGAAACCGCCTTTTAGTGTATGCATAGTACTGTATAGTGGCGCAGCGGTCTAAGGCACTGCATCTCAGTGCTAGAGGCTTCACTACAGACACCCTGGTTTGAATCCAGGCTGTATCACAACCGGACGTGATTGGGAGTCCCATAGGGCTGCGCACAATTGGCCCAGGTTTGGCGAGTGTAGGCCGTCATTGTAAATAAGAATTTGTTCTTAACTGACTTGCCTAGTTAAATAAAATGGTGCCCTTCAGTGATCTATTTTAGTCACTGTATGCGGAGGTAACCACACCACTCCTCTGATTTGCCTGGGCTAATATCAGAATAATATACTGAACAAAAATATAAATGCAATATGCAACAATTTCAAAGGTTTTACTGAGTTACAGTTCACATAAGGAAATCTGTCTATTGAAATAAATTAATTTAATCTATGGATTTCACATGACTGGGAATACAGATATGAATCTCTTGATCACAGACACCTTAAAAATAATGTGGGCATCAGAAAACCAGTCAGTATCTGGTGTGACCACCATTTGCCTCATGCAGCGAGACATCGTCTTTGCATAGAGTTGATCAGGCTGTTGATTGTGGAATGTTGTCCCACTCCTCTTCAATGGCTGTGCGAAGTTGCTGAATATTGGTGGGAACGTGAACACGCTGTCGTACACGTTGATCCAGAGCAGCCCAAACCTGCTCAATGGGTGACATGTCTGGTGAGTATGCAGGCCATGGAAGAACTGGGACACTTTCAGCTTCCAGGAATTGTGTGCAGATCCTTGTGACATGGGGCCGTGCATTATCATGCTGAAACAGGAGGGGATGGCGGCGGATGAATGGCATGACAATGGGCCTCAGGACCTCGTCACGTTATCTCTGTACATTCAAATTGACATTGATAAAATGCAATTGTGTACATTGTCCGTAGCTTATGTCTGCCCATACCAGAACCCCACGGCCACCATGGGCACTCTGTTCACAACGTTGACATCAGTAAACCGCTCACCCACACGATGCCATACACGTGGTCTGCAGTTGTGAGTCCGATTTTGAATGTACTGCCAAATTCTCTAAAACACCGTTGGAGGAGGCTTATGGTAGAGAAATGAACATTACATTTTCTGGCAACAGCTCTGGTGAACATTCCTGCAATCAGGATGCCAATTGCACGCTCCCCAAAACTTTTGACGTATGTGCCATTGTGTTGTTTGACAAAAGGCCACTCTAAAATGTGCAGGTTTATTGTCTCCAGCACAAGGTGTACCTGTGTAATGATCATGTTGTTGAATCAGCTTCTTGATATGCCACACCTGACAGGTGGATGAATTATCTTGGTAAAGGATAAATGCTCGCTAACAGGGATGCAAACAAATTTGTGCCCAAAATTTGAGAGAAATACGCTTTTTGTGCATATGGGAAATGTCTGCAATCTTTTATTTCAGCTCATGAAACATAGGACCAACACTTTACATGTTGAGTTTATCTTTTTGTTCAGTGTCCATTTTCCTTTCCTTTCAAAATGGCATTTGTTGTCTTTGTTCTATCAAGATCCTGGAGAAGGACTCTGACCTGAAAATGAAGAAGCCGTTTGAGGCAGTGATCGGTATACTGAAAGCCTGCAAAGACGGAGCAATGGAGTGCATTTTCAGGTACGGATTCCCTTTCCTTTCTCATCTTTCTGGAAGTGTATTTCTATTGGAATCCTGATCCAGCAAAGCAGAGATTGGCTGGTATTATACCACAAAGGAAGCATATTGCTGGATCATGATTGGACTCTGACCACTAAAACCTCAGGGCCTTACTTATAGTGGGTATAAACAAGGACCTGGACTTTTTCCTGGTCACATTCACATAACAAAGAAAAACTCAGGGCCTTCATTATAGTGTACAGTCGTGGCCAAAAGTTCTGAGAGTGACACAAATATTAATTTTCACAAAGTCTGCTGCCGCAGTTTGTATGATGGCAATTTGCATATACTCTAGAATGTTATGAAGAGTGATCAGATGAATTGCAATTAATTTCAAAGTCCCTCTTTACCATGCAAATGAACTGAAGAGATAGAGGAGAGCGGTTCAATTGTTGTGAAGAAGGCTTCAGGGTGCTCAAGAAAGTCCAGCAAGCGCCAGGACCGTCTCCTTAAGCTTATTGAGCTGCGGGATCGGCGCACCACCAGTACAGAGCTCAGGAATGGCAGCAGGCAGGTGTGAGTGCATCTGCACGCACAGTGAAGCGAAGCCTTTTGGAGGATGGCCTGGTGTCAAGAAGGGCAGCAAAGAAGCCACTTCTCTCCAGGAAAAACATCAGGAACAGACTGATATTCTGCAAAAGGTATAGGTATTGGACTGCTGAGGACTGGGGTAAAGTCATTTTCTTTGAGAAATCCCCTTTCCGATTGTTTGGGGCATCCGCAAAAAAGCTTGTCCGGAGAAGACAAGGTGAGCGCTACCATCAGTCCTGTGTCATGCCAACAGTAAAGCATCCTGAGACCATTCATGTGTGGGGTTGCTTCTCAGCCAAGGGAGTGGGCTCACTCACAATTTTGCCAGAGAACACAGCCATGAATAAAGAATGGTACCAACACATCCTCCGAGAGCAACTTCTCCCAACCATCCAGGAACAGTTTGGTGACGAACAATGCCTTTTCCAGCATGATGGAGCACCTTGCCATAAGGCACAAGTGATAACTAAGTGGCTCGGGGAACAAAACATCGATATTTTGGGTCCATGGCCAGGAAACTCCCCAGACCTTAATCCCATTGAGAACTTGTGGTCAATCCTCAAGAGGCGGGTGGACAAACAAAAGCCCACAAATTCTGACAAACTCCAAGCATTGATTATGCAAGAATGGGCTGCCATCAGTCAGGATGTGGCCCAGAAGTTAATTGACAGCATGCCAGGGCGGATTGCAGAGGTCTTGAAAAAGACTTATGAAATGCTTGTAATTATACTTCAGTATTCCATAGTAACATCTGACAAAAAAATCTAAAGACACTGAAGCAGCAAACTTTGTGGAAATTAATATTTGTGTCATTCTCAAAACTTTTGGCCACGACTGTATAACTAGTGTCTAGCTCTATAATTTTAACAAACTCAGCGTCCTGCATGCTGTATGCTTAACTTGCATACCGATATCTTGTCCGTGTCCAGGTTTGGCCTCCAGCCGTGCCCTGTGTGTATGAGCGACCCCCATGACCCCCTGAGCCTGCCGTGTGACCACATCTACTGCCTGGTCTGCATCAGACAGTGGCTGGTCCCAGGTCAGATGTTCTGTCCTCTCTGCATGCAGGCTGTGCCAGACGACTTCGCTCTCAGGCCCTCTGAAGACATAAGGTGAGGGCGGACCCTCATGTTGATTAGTACATGACTAAGGTTATTAGACATACTGATGGGTCTGTTTGTTATCTGAAGAAGATAACCTCATGGAAATAACTCTGACTTTATTGTGATTTAATCCTATTTTAGTGTTCTATTGTTGATTAAGCTTCAATTCATTCATTCATTTCCCTGCCATTCATTAGTTTCACTGCCATTCACTTATTCATTCATTAATTTCACTGCAATTCATTAATTACGCAATACCGTTTTTTTGTATGCATTTTAGGCTCACCAGTTTTAAATGCTTTCATACTGTTAGGTTCTAAATTAACCTTGTAAAAACTCATGGACGATTAGTAAAGCTCAAACCAAGTTTACAGCTGCATAAGACAAAGACATATTTCCACCAGTGGTAGTATATATACCCTAGTTTGGGTGGAGTCTCCTCCTTCTCTTTATTGCTAGGCAGGAAGTTAAGTGATGCGGGCCATAAACTGTTCCTTCTCCCTTAATGTGACCTGACCCCCTTCCTCACTAAACCGCATCTCTCCACCCTCCTGCAAACGTGATTGCCTTCCATTTACTCAATACATTCCAAACTGAATTGCCTCCGCCATATGCAGTCCTCCTACAGATACCCATTAACTTCTGGTGTAGAAACCAGACTATGGCGCTCAATATTTCAATAGGATACCTGATAATTAACACTATTTAAAGTTTAGAGTCAGAACCCATCAATACTGTAACGGAATGTAATTAAGTATGTAATTAAAGTAATTAAGCATGTGTCGGTTCATTGCATTGTTTGTTGGTCACTGTTGTGTCAATCATGTTATTACACAGAGTTCTGATCAACCAGACAGCCCGCTTCAGGAAGCAGTGCAACGCCTTCTTCATAGACCTGGTCTCAACAGTGTGCTTCAAGGACAACTCTCCCCCCTGCAGTGCCATCATCCTCCACCTGCTCTCCTTCCTCATGGTGGAGGTCCACTCTGTGCCCATCATCAGAGGTGGTGAGTGGGTGGAGATGGGGGTGTGGGCGGTGTGTGGGCCACTGTGTGTTTGTCTTGTTGTGTGTGTGTGTTGTTGTCCTCACAATCCTCTTCCTCTTTGCCAGCTCATCGTCAGATTCTGACCAAGGCCCTCTCTCCCTTTGACGACTCTGTTGACAAAAACCCAGTAGTTCGGTCGGTTGTTCTCAAACTCCTGCTCAAATACAGGTGATTACGTGACTAGTACTGCTAGACTACTCTTTCATTCATGATTATCTTGTAATCATGTATATCAACATTTTTCAAATGCCCCTCACCGTTTGATTCAATTCATGTTTGTTTTTGAAGCTTTGATGACGTGAAAGACTACCTGCAGCAGCACCTGACAGCAGTTGAACAGAGCAACATCTTGGAGGAATCAGACAAGAAGGAACTGTATTGTCTGTATATCAACTGTCTGGAGGTAGGTGTACATATGGCCCATTGAATGGAGGTAGGTGTATATATGGCCCATTGACTCATATGTCTGGAGGTAGGTGTACATATGGCCCATTTGAATGGAGGTAGGTGTATATATGGCCCATTGACTCATATGTCTGGAGGTAGGTGTATATATGGCCCATTGACTCATATGTCTGGAGGTAGGTGTATATATGGCCCATTTGAATGGAGGTAGGTGTACATATGGCCCATTTGAATGGAGGTAGGTGTATATATGGCCCATTGACTCATATGTCTGGAGGTAGGTGTATATATGGCCCATTTGAATGGAGGTAGGTGTACATATGGCCCATTTGAATGGAGGTAGGTGTATATATGGCCCATTGACTCATATGTCTGGAGGTAGGTGTACATATGGCCCATTTGAATGGAGGTAGGTGTATATATGGCCCATTGACTCATATGTCTGGAGGTAGGTGTATATATGGCCCATTTGAATCTACAGTAACATTTATGTGGTTGGTGTATGTAAAGAGTTATGCATCAGTAATTGTTGGTGTGAAGAGATATCGGCTAAGTACATTGACTTGACTGTTTGGAGTTGATACAAAATCCTAGCCTTAAAAGTAATACATAGTGTCATGCTTGAAACTCAGTCTTTACTGATGTGGATTTAGTTATGTCAATGGCTACATGTGCTATTTCAGTGAATAATGCTATTTCAGTGACGCGTGCTATTTCAGAGGTAGGTGCTATTTCAGTGAATAATGCTATTTCAGGGATTTGTGCTATTTCAGTGAATAATGCTATTTCAGGGACTTATGCTATTTCAGTGACGTGTGCTATTTCAGTGAATAATGCTATTTCAGTGACGCGTGCTATTTCAGTGAATAATGCTATTTCAGTGACGCGTGCTATTTCAGTGAAATAATGCTATTTCAAACAGCTACATGTAGAGTTTTTGCATTGTAATTTCAGAAAATGTCCATAATATTCTATCTGCAGTAATAGTGGAATGATAGTGTTTCACACACAAAATAGCATTCTAAAATGCAGACTTGCTATTTGACAACAAAAGCCAGATGGGAAAACTGCACTCTCCCTCTTACATCGAAGTCACTAAAAGGCGTGGTCATCTCCTCATCGAGCACAACGAACAATGGCAGACTGGGGCAAGCGGCCAATGTAGAAATCGCTTTGTCATTGTCTGGTTACTGAAATTCCATGCTCAATTTCAGTATATGTGAGAAAACAAGCACTGAATAGTGTAGGGAATCATTGTACCATCTAAATCACTGTGAAATATGTTTTCAATTACCAAAACTATTATTTTTACGGCTGTTTTGAAGTTGATGGACGTAACTGAAAGTAAAATAGTCTTGCTATCAAGGATCCTTGGGAAGTCAGATGGCACTAACCTCTCCACCGTGTTGTGGGGAAATGGGATGCGGGGCAGGGGAGGGAATTGTTTATATTGAGCCTAAGTGTAGTTGCAGTTCACCAAGCTTCTACATGTAGCATCTTTCAGTGAAATGCTTTTTCAGTGACATCATTGTCACACCCTCCTCTCCATCCCAGGATTCCATGTTTGAGCGGATGCAGTGCCACACGGCGGCGGAGCAGCAGGCCTGCATGCAGGATGAGAGGGTCTTCCTGGGGGACTTCCTGCAGTTGGATGCCGGCCACGCAGCCACCGTAGAGTACCTGCAGCAGGTGGCCAGGGTGCGCATGGGGCTGGACAGGGCTGCAGACCTGCTGGTCCACATGCTGTCTGCTGCCACAGGTACGTACGTCATCCTGGATCCTGTTCAGTAGGGTACAACTAGTATTGGGTCATTTCAAGTAGTCTGCCAGTATCACTCCATTTAATAAAGTTTTTTTTCTTCCATTTTGTTCCTATTGAACACTACCCTTGTTTCAAAATGATACTTGCTGGTGTAGGTCAACTGTCGTACAATATATATCATTGATTTGATAGACTATTCAATGATTTAATTAATACAGTAGGACGGCAGGTAGCCTAGCGGTTAGATTGTTGGGTCAGTAACTGAAAGGTTGCTGGTTTGAATACCTGAGCCGACAAGGAAGAAAATCTGTCGATGTGCTCTTAAGCAAGGCATTTAACCTTAATTTGCTCAAGGGGCGCCATACTACTATGGCTGACTCTGTAAAACAACATATCTAACTTCATCTATCCAGTGTATGTGACTATTAAACCTATCTATTTAAAAAATGAGTATATGTTTGCCTAGATATCCTAGTCCTCCTCTCAATCAATCGTATGTGTTCATGTGACGCTTCCCTCTCCCATTATGGTCCAATAGGATCGCAGGAGGAGTCTCCTAACGGCGTTGCGGCCTTCCTGACCAGTGTGGTAGAACTGTGTAGACGCAGCGGGAATGACTGGTACCGGGTCTACCTCATCCGTAAGATCTGCAGCCAGCGCGGCGTGGAGTTTGTTCAGACACTCCTGAAGGTGGCTGACATCCGGTGGTTGTTCCCTGCTGAAGTTCTGCAGCAGGTAATGGTGGCCATTTTGTCTTTCTTTATAGGAGAGTAATGTAGGGAGCAATAAGATGTCAGTACCAAGCTGGAAGTGGTACAGGGATAGTCAACCTTTTAGCTTAGGGTGTTCTTATTCCATCCATAATGTTTTTAAGTTTGAATTTGTTAAATGGGTATTTAATATCTAGAACCTCATGGCTAGCATTTTTGGAGTATTTTACAAAGTATTCCTGTATTGATGTGATGATATAAAACATATTTCATACCATTTTAACCACTCTTGCTCTCTTCTGTTGTCCTTCAGAATGAAGATGGCAGCCAGATAGACCAATATCTTGTGTGTGGAGAGCATTACAAGACGATCCGAGATGCTGTTGCCAAGGCAATGATGGAAGGCAAACTCGAGGGATTGGACAACGCTTGTGAGGTATTGTTGTAGTTCTACTTTACTTCATAACTGAAACACCTGCAGAACATTTTGCATAAGCTTGTGATTTGATTTTGCTTGTTCATTTGTATGTTCTTTCTATCAGATATTCTGTTTTTAAAGTGTTAAAGGCCCAGTGCAGTCAAAACATGATTTTCCTGTGTGTATATTTCCACACGGAGGTTGGAATAATACTGTGAAAGTGATGATAAGGCCCTATTAGTGTGAGAGCTGTTTTTCAGCCTGTTTTGGTGGGATGGAGTTTTGGCCTTCCATGGTGACATCACCATCCAGTAAATGAGTTAATAGACCAATAAGAAAGAGTTCCAAATCTCTGCCAATAACAGCAAGTTTTCAGTTTTTCCATCCCCACTCAGACCACTCCCCTCAGACAGTCCGAGCAAAATTATTGCTTGAGAAATTGCTCTGTGTTAAGAAGCTATTGTTTCTTTTTGACAATTTTAATTAAAAACAATCATAGTAAGGTACTTCATTGTTACCAATAAATTATTTTGATATTGGGGGATAAACACTGCATTGGACATGTGTGTGTGTGTGCAGGGCTGTAAATGTCCTCCACAGAAGAAGGCAGTCTACCTGCTCCTGGCCCTGTTCAGAGAAGTCACCTCTCTCTACAGATCAGCCAATGACAGCTTCCATCCTAAACCTGTGGTAAGAGTCCTTATACAAAGACAAAATACTGTGACGTAGTCCCAATTCTCTCCTTCCTACCCTTCACTGATTTGAAAGAAAATGACTGATATAAGACATATGGTGGAAACTCCTACTAGCCCATGTCACCACCAATCAAATGCTTTTAGATTTGCGGGAAGTAGTGAATGAGTACACATATCAAGAGAAAGGAATATTATTTTCTGTCTCCTCAGCTTCCATACTTCACCTGTCTCTTTAACAGTGTCTTCACACCTAAATCTAACACTGTATCCCTCCAGCAATGCCAGGCCCTGTTGGCATTCATCCAGGCCTCCAAGGTGCTGGTCAGCCCAGAGGTGAGGGCCTTCGCCCAGGCCCTGGTGGCCAACCGGCTGGGGCCCCTGGAGGTCCGTCCCGGGGCCTCTGGGGCCCAGTGTGTGGTGGTGGAGCTGAGCGTTCACCTGGCTGCAGTGCTGCTCTGTGGGAACCAGGGTCTACTGACGCCCCTCCAGCAGCTGGCACTACTTCCTGCCAACATGCAGGTGGGAACACTGTAGCTGCTGAAACACTGTTTCCTATGTAGTGCACTACTTCAGTTTTGATTATAGTCCATAGGGTAAGGACTAGTTAAGAACTCCCCTCACCTGGTTGCCAAGGTCTTCATTTGACATGAATAGAAAGGAAATAACAAAAACCAGCTTACACACAGTCCTACAGGAATTTAGTTTGACAACCCTGGTCTGGAAGGAATCCAGGCTAAACCCTTTTCACACTACTGAGCCGAGCCAAGCTGTACTGGGCTGGCCTGGTATGCATTCAACACTTAATAGAATGGTGCTGAAAAGGTAACCTGTGAAAATAAATATCAATGCCAGCGCAGTATGGTTTGGCTTTGCCCTGTAGTCTGAAAATGGTTGGTTGATTAATTATTAAAATCCTTAAAAAGGCCTATCCACCACATCAGTGAAGTATCAGTCAATACAGTCCGTAGAAAGCAACAGTGTTCAACACATTAACGCCAGTGACTTATCTCCAGGGTGGTCCTAGTATCCCGTTCTGTTCATGTATAGTCCAGCTAACATTGATGTTTGTTCCTGTGTGTCTATAGAGAGCCTTCCTCCCCACCATGCCAGAGGACATGCTAGCAGTGGCTCACAAAGCTATGGGGCAGCTGCAGTGGTACTGTAAGTATAGTAATGGCCACAACAAAGGATGTGTGCATTTTGAAAGATTTAGCAGATTTAACTGTCTAAAATGTGAAGTCGTCAAGCTTTTCTTCTGCTCTTCCACAGTTTGTCCCAACAATCACCCGTGCACCATCGGTGAGGTACGTAACATTTGAGTTTTGAGTTTATTCTGAATAATCTTATCTTTGGCCCTAACTTTCAGTTTAAGTACTGTTTCTCAGAATCTCTCTCTCTCTCCTACCAATCTGTCTGACCCCTCTAACCACAGTGTGGCCAGCCCATGGAGAGGAGTCGCTGCCTGGACTGTGGCCTTGAGATTGGAGGGGACAACCACATAGCAGTCCCTGGCTTCCAAGCCGTTCAGATTCAGTGAGGAGGATTTTTATGGAATTTCTAAAAGACAGTTGATAATGGCTTGAGCAGGTGCTGCACTGTGCAGACTTCGGTTCAAACAGTATTTTATTTTATAAAAATTGTTTAGCTGTGCTTGATTGAGCTGACCTGGCACAATGGAACCAATGGTATAGTCCCCAAAGTACACACCCCGCCCATCTGGTCATCCAAGCAGGCTCATACTATTTGAACCCAGGTCTGGTATCATGACAGCACTGGAGAATGGAGAAAAACAAATGTGTTTTTTCCCCTTCTTCACAGGGGTGACCGCACCCAGACCGGCCACATCCTGGGAGAGCCCAGGCGGAGAGACAACCTGGACATGCAGGACACCAAGAACATGTCCCCAGTGCCCTTTAACCTGCTGCGCCTGATCACACACATGGCCATGCTGCTAGGGGCCAGCAGTCACCCCCAGGTATGTACACTAGAGCAGGGGTTTTCAAACGTCTCCTTGTGAACACACAGCTCTTCCATGTGTTGGAACTATTCCAGCGTTAACACACCTGATTCAACTGATCAACGAATCATGCCAGCAGCATACCACCCTGCATACCACTGCTGGCTTGCTTCTGAAGCTAAGCAGGGTTGGTCCTGGTCAGTCCCTGGATGGGAGACCAGATGCTGCTGGAAGTGGTGTTGGAGGGCCAGTAGGAGGCACTCTTTCCTCTGGTCTAAAAAATATCCCAATGCCCCAGGGCAGTGATTGGGGACACTGCCCTGTGTAGGGTGCCGTCTTTCGGATGGGACGTTAAACGGGTGTCCTGACTCTCTGAGGTCATTAAAGATCCCATGGCACTTATCGTAAGAGTAGGGGTGTTAACCCCGGTGTCCTGGCTAAATTCCCAATCTGGCCCTCAAACCATCACGGTCACCTAATAATCCCCAGTTTACAATTGGCTCATTCATCCCCCTCCTCTCCCCTGTAACTCTTCCCCAGGTCGTTGCTGCAAATGAGAACGTGTTCTCAGTCAACTTACCTGGTAAAATAACGGTAAAATAAAAATAAATAAATAAAATAAATCAAGCATTTAGTGCTCTTGAGTGGCGCAGCGGTCTAAGGCAATGCATCTCAGTGCAAGAGGCGTCACTACAGTCCCTGGTTCGAATACAGGCTGTTTCACATCTGGCCGTGCGCACAATTGGCCCAGCGTTGTGGGTATGGCCGGGGTAGTCCGTCCTTGTAAATAAGAATTTGTTCTTAACTGACTTGCCTAGTTAAATAAAGGTAAAAACATTTTTTACTTATTTTTGTTGATAAGGTGAATTAGAGTTAGTTCAGGGCCACAACAACTAAAGTGTGAAATGTCTGAGGAGGTTGAAAACCACTGCACTAGAGGTACCTGCTGTACATGGATGGATGGGGTCATTGGTTTGACTGTTTTCCAGTGGTGACCGTTACATCTCTTGAAGGACACTTGCCTCAAAGGAGTCTCTTGATCTCTCTCTTTTTCTCTCTCTCTGTCTCCGGCTCTCTCTCCTCACTCTCGCTCTCTTTCATCTCCACTCCCTCCCTTTCTCACTCCCTCTACCCTCCCCCTCTTTCTCTCTCTGTAGGTCATCGGTGCCATCATCAAGCCCCCAGTGCCCGACCCCGGTGCGTTCCTGTGGGCCCACCTGTTGAAGGACATGGAGCAGGTGACCAGGTCGCTGGGCAAGGGGTCTGACGACACGGTCAACACCGTCCACCTGGTCATCAGCAGCCTTCTGGAGCCCCACCAGCCTGGCCAGTGTAAGAGACCAGAAACACCTCCATGTCCTCAATAGGTTTACAATCACTAAAAACAAGCATCGCCTTAGGCCGCTAATACTGTCTGATTTATAAGTCAACTAAGCATGCTAACGGTGCTATTAAATTAGCCATCCCTTATTAAAGTTTTAGAATCATATGTACATTCTTTACCATTATTGTTGTTGAATCATTGTCTGTGATTGATATCAGACGCTGAAAGTTTCCTTCACTCTATTCTGCTTCTCTCTCCAGGGCCTGTTCCCTATGACAACCTGCTCTCCACCAAGGAGGCCCGAAACGGCTGGGAGACCACCGTCAGCAATGACATCATCACACCTCAGCTGAAGGTACCAACTAATTACATCAGTCACCATATGATTCAGTTCATCATCTCTAAAATAATAAATTACGTTAGTACCTTTTTAATACAGTCAACAATATTTGTTTTCTTTCTGTGGTCCATCTATAACTGTCGTGTTTATTAGAGCACGCAACGGAAAACATTTTAATATGTTTGCAATGGGATTTTCTTTTTTGCATTTTCTTATTGGACAAGTCTAGGTAGTCCCTCTCTTATTTAATGTGTTTTCTTCTGTTTAATGTTTAATGAACACCGCCCTGAATAACAGAATCATTATCTAAATGAGACCCTTTCTTCCCCCTCTGTCTCTCTATCCCCTCCTCCCATCTCGTCTCCAGCACCTGGACAGGCGGCTGAAGGAAGTGAACGCCTTCGTCCGGGCCGACTTACGGGTCTCCTCCAACCCTGTGATGAGGCTGGTGTTCGGGGACCCGCGCCTCTTCCTGGCCTCTCTGCCCCGGGAGTCTCTGATCCACAGTTCGGCTGTGTGGAGCTGCAGGGAGCGGGTGTCTCTACTCAGCCTCACCCACATCGTGGAGCAGCACAACGGCAGGGACACTCTGCCCATGCTCTGGCGGTTCCTGCAGAGGGTAAGAGCTGAGGCACCGCTGAACGAAACCTTGGTCTTATTCATTAGTGCACAGCGTAGCAAAATGTTTTGCAATGGAACCTGTCTTATTGGACAGGTTCTTGTAGTCTCCTTGTTCCGGTAATCATGGTCACATCCACATTAATGTAGAAGTGTTTAGAAACATATTTTATTCTTATTTACAATAAAAGTGACTCCAAAATGACACACTACATTATTACCATTAGTTTCTATTGGGCACAGAATAATCTGAAACACAACCAAAACATTCATTATAATGTTAATAATAAACATGTTTACAGTCTCATTGACAGTCACAATGTTGGTCAGACCTTCGTTCTGTGCAGTGTGATTAGCAGTTTGTTTGGTTTACCGTACCCTGTGATTGGTTGCCGTAACATCACACCCCCTGTGATTGGTCTGGTGACAGGAGGCAGAGCTGCGGTTGGTGAAGTTCCTTCCTGACATCCTGGCACTGCAGAGAGATCTGGTGAAGAGGTTCCAGAACGTGACTGACCTCACCTGCCGTACCATCGCTGACTTCCTTCACAGCCAGAAAGCAGGTACTAGTTTAAACCATACTTCTGGGTTAGTCACAGTACTGTACGTCCAACTGAAAACTATCAGTGGTATTGTTTGTTTTATTGGCATGGTACAGCGAGCAGATATATCATTAGTTTCACTCTACTGAGGCCAGCCGAGCTAAGCTGTAGTGTAGTGGCCTGGTTATGCCTCCACCATACAGGCTGGAAAGTCAAACAGAGGAGTCGGCTCAGTACAGTTCAGGCCAGAACACTAGTGTCAAAAGGGTATTCCAGTTGTTTTACAATATAGGCTTCCATGAGGATTATTATGTTTGTTGTCACAGCCTCCCTCACAGCCTGGTACGAGGAACGGGTCAAAATCTTCCTGACAACATGGAATCAGCTCCGGGTCTCCCTGGCAACCAACGGTATGAGCACAGATAATCGTAGCACAACTCTAGGTCTCTATTATTAAAGGAATAATATAAATATATACAATATTTTAAAATATGCTCTTTGGAGGGGCATTCATGCATGATTTCTTAATCTGCTATTTTGTGATTATAATCTGTGTTTTGGCTGCTCCAGGTGAGATTAAAATCCCTGGCGAGTTCTGCCGGGAGGACCTGGACCTGACCAGTGACTTCCTGGTTCTGTTGCCACGGCGACAGGGTCCCGGCCTGTGTTCCACGGCGCTGGTCAGCTACCTCATCGCCCTGCACAACGAACTGGTCTACTGCGTGGACAAGCACACTGGAGAGGAGACCAGGTGAGGGTGCTGTTGTCCTATTTACTTTACACTCATCTGGGGCCGTATGTAACCCAGCATCTCAGAGTAGGAGTGCTGATTCAGGATCACAATAAGATCACGTGGATGGGGGGGACCTGATCCGGGACCAGCGCTCCTACTCTGATACATATGGACCCTGGTCTCATTAGGCTTGATTGAAAAAATGCTGTTTGCATGGTTGGTCTGAGATGTACAGACAGAAAGGGAAGGGGAAGGGGATACCTAGTCAGTTGTACAACTGAAACGTGTCTTCCGCATTTAACCCAGAGAGGTGGTCCACGTCATCGGCTCCCAGGGAGCAGTTGTTGTTGGGGGTTAACTGCCTTGCTCAAGGGCAGAACGGCAGATTTTTCCACCTTGGAAACATCGGCGCTCGAGATTCAAACCAGCGACATTGTGGTTATTGGTCCAACATTCTTAACCGCTAGGACAGTGGTTCCCAACCTTTTTCAATTACTATACCACCAAATGTAATTTTACTCTGCCCAGAGTACTCCTAAAGTACCCACTTGTGCATTTTAAAATGTAGGACTATGGTCTCATGAGTCTTCTTTAGTCCCCCCTCTGATGGTCCCAGTACCCCTTGTTGGGAACCCTTGAACCCCTGCTGAACTTATAGAAAGCAGAAGCAGACATGGTTGATCTCACCCGCTTACACACATTCTTACACACACAATATGGTCATTTAGCAGACCCTGTTATCCAAAGGAACTTCCAGAACTGTCAACATTGACACATACAGTATATCAGTATATGTGACCATGCAGGGCTCAAACCCACAACCCTGGTGTAATGTCAGCACCATGATGTCTACCCCACCGAGCCGTTGGAACCACATTAGTTCACTCTTCCCCTTTCTCTCCCCCAGCTACACGGTGAGTCCGGCGGACCTGAGCGACCTGCACGTGATCCGCTACGAGCCGGAGAGGGATCTGCTGCCCTTGGTTCTGTCCAACTGCCAGTACAGTGTGGAGCGTGGCCAGGAGGCCCTGCACGAGTACGACCTGCCCAAGATCCAGCAGCAGATCCTGGCCCGCTTCCTGCAGGGAAAGCCACTCATCACCCTCAACGTGAGTCTGTATGTCTGTCTGTCAGCAGTCGGTAAGTCAAATGTACAGTTCTCGGCATTGACAAAGTTACTAAATGCCTGTGCTGCAGCAAGGTCAATCAATCAAATGTATTTATAAAGCCCTTTTTACATCAGCCGATGTCACAAAGTGCTGTACAGAAACGCAGCCTAAAACCCCAAACAGCAAGCAATGCAGGTGTAGAAGCACGGTGGCTAGGAAGAACTCCATAGAAAGTCCAGAACCTAAGAAGAAACCTAGAGAGGAACCAGGCTATGAGGGGTGGCCAGTCCTCTTCTGGCTGTGCCGGGTGGAGATTATAACAGAACATGGCCAAGATGTTCAAATGTTCATAGATGACCAGCAGGGTCAGATAATAATAGTCACAGTGGTTGTAGAGGGTGCAACAGGACAGCACCTCCGGAGTAAATGTCAGTTTTCATAGCCGATCATTCAGAGTTAGAGACAACAGGTGCAGTAGAGAGAGTCCAAAACAGCAGGTCCGGGATAAGGTAGCACGTCCAGTGAACATGTCAGGGTTCCATAACCGCAGGCAGAACAGTTGAAACTGGAGCAGCAGCATGACCAGGTGGACTGGGGACAGCAAGGAGTCATCAGGCCAGGTAGTCCTGAGGCATGGTCCTAGGGCTCAGGTCCTCCTCCGAGAGAGAATTAGAGGGACTTAAATTCACACAAGGTACATTGTTTAATGTGACAAACTCTCTCGTAGGGTAACGCCAAATTCATTAGCAATCGTCTAACAATAACAAATGTAATGAAATACATTTTTGAAATATGCTCTTAAATGGTGCAACTACATCCACGTATAAACATATTTTTTACTGAAGTTAGTGTGCGGTAGAGGTTCGACCAGAACTGTATAGATTTCTCTTTTTACAGAAACACTTATGTCACAAGCTGCGTTTTCACATTCTGATTTTTTTTTCACTGATAGTTTTTTTGACCAGTCATATCAGCTCTAAAAAAGATCTGATGTGATTGGTCAACAGACCAATTAGAGTAAAAAAGATCAGAATGTGTCTGCCTGTGTAAACGCAGCCAAAGTGAGATAAAGACAAGAGTTACTATATGACCGTGTATTACACGGGTTTTGATGTGTTGCTTACCGCCTCATACAGGGAATCCCAACCCTGGTGAACAGACATGACCGCAATTATGAAAATATCCTCAAGGACGTGAAAGGAAAGGTTCAACAGGTAAGTCACAATAACTCTGGTGACATGTTGTCACATGGTATGATATGAACGGGGAAATCCGGTATTGGTTCACTACATCCAATGTTGGAACACAACCCTGGCATGAGGTTGAGTTTATCCTGTTCTACGCCTGGTCCACGTCTCTGTCATTTCCCTTTGTGTCCCTAGGAGCCCCTGCCCATCCTGACCCTGTCGGCGCTGGCCGGGGAGCTGCAGTCGTACAGCGAGGTGTGTGAGGCGCTCTCCACCGTGGAGGTGGCTCTGGGCTTCCTGGCCATGACGGGAGGCGAGCCCCAGCTGCAGCTAGAGCGCTACCTGGAGGAGGTTCTGCAGATGGGAGACCAGACTGGCCCACACATCCTCAAGGTCAGCCCCCTTCCTCCGTCCTCCGTCTGAAGCAGTGACATACCTCGGTGTCCTACACTCTGTTTCTTCCTCTGGTTTAGCAGCTAGCTGAGAGCCTAAAGCCTGATTGTTTCACTGCTCTCTCCATCTAGCTGGCTCCTCATTGGCTTCCTTACAGGAACCAGTAAACAGATGGATACCCTTAAGAGAAACGTAGTGACTTAATGTTCTGTCTTGTTGTCGTCAGCTTTTTGGGGTATATAGCTAGCATATTATCAATTAGTATCTAGCCTAATTTGGTATTAATTGTAGCCGAAAGTGAATACAACACATCCTTTGGTAAGGTGAGCTCTTTCAAGAAAGAACCCATTAGCAGGGATTTCATGTTTTCTGACCATGTGATTAGAGGTTATATTAAACTAAGGGATAGTTCACCCAAATGACAAAAGTACATGTTGGTTTCCTGACCCTGTAAGCAGTCTATTGACAAGGTAAGACAGCATTGCATTATTTGGTTTTGTTTACCTGGCCACTGTTTCAAATGCTAACCTTTTTAGCACAAATCCAGTGCAATGTTGCCCTGAGCAGGTGTAGTCTGAAACACTGTGTTGTCCTCATGCAGGCCCTGAGCAGGTGTAGTCTGAAACACTGTGTTGTCCTCATGCAGGCCCTGAGCAGGTGTAGTCTGAAACACTGTGTTGTCCTCATGCAGGCCCTGAGCAGGTGTAGTCTGAAACACTGTGTTGTCCTCATGCAGGCCCTGAGCAGGTGTAGTCTGAAACACTGTGTGGCCCTGTGGCAGCTCCTCACCTCCCTCAAGTCTGAGAACATGCTGCGCCTCAAGAGGGTAAGACGACGAGACAACACATATTCACCCAGACAAGTCTTCACATGATTTTGTTAGGGTCATGTTTTTTTACACTGGTTATGAAGTTGTTTGTCTGGATTGCTGTTTGTGTGGGTGAGATGTACTTGTATTACTTACAACATAAGTTGTAACATTGTGACACTAACTTACAAAATTCAGTTACACTAACCTTAGTTACACTAACTCATAAAATTCAGTTACACTAACCCTACAAAATTCAATAAAACTAACCTAATCTGATAAATAGCAAATGATCATAATGTCATGTTACACCCTAGTGTATATCTATTAGAAGTTTCACTAAACCCCCCCTCTCCATTCCTCCTTCCCTCTCCATCCTCAGGACCCGTTTGTGGGGGTGTCAGAGGAATACAGGAATCCCCTGGGAGATGAAGAGCGGAGGCTACTCACTACGTTCTTCACCAAGAGCAGCGCTGATTCGCTCCTGCTGGAGATGCACGAGTTTCTGCTGCTGGTCCTGAAGAGCCCCCGTGCCCCCGACACATACAGGCCTGACTGGGGGTAAGCCAAGGGGATAACAGCTAGCTGGCCTGGTGTAGTCTCTCTTGACACTCTTAGCGGTTACATTTTTGATATTGTAGTATTGTTTACATCACATGAACATCATGTACAGTACCAGTCAAAAGTTTGGACACACCTACTCATTCAATTTTTTTTATTTTTTTTCTTCCTACATGTACATCACAACTATGAAATAACACATATGGAATCATGTAGCAACCAACAATGTGTGAATATGAAAATATTTTTTTTGATTCATAAAAGTAGCCACCCTTTGCCTTGATGACCGTTTTGCACACTCTTGGCGTTCTCTCAACCAGCTTCACCTGGAATGCTTTTCCAACAGTCTTAAAGGAGTTCCCACATATGGTGAGCACTTGTTGGCTGCTTTTCCTTCATCCTGCTGTCCTACTCATCCCAAACCATCTCAATTGGGTTGAGGTTAGGTGATTGTTGAGACCAGGTCATCTGATGCAGCACTCCATCACTCTCCTTCTTGATCAAACAGCCCTTACACAGCCTGGAGGTGTGTCTGGTCATTGTTCTGTTGAAAAACAAATGATAGTCCCACTAAGCGCAAACCAGATGGGATGGCCTATTGCTGCAGAATGCTGCGGTAGCCATGCTGGTTAAATGTGCCTTGACTGTGTAAATCACAGACCGTGTCACCAGCCAAGCACCATCACATCTCCTCCTCCAGGCTTCCCGGTGGGGACCACACATGCAGCGATCATCCTTTCACCTACTCTGCGTCTCACAACGACACGGCGGTTGGAACCAAAAATCTCAAATTTGGACTCATCAGACCAAAGGACAGATTTCCACCGGTCTAATGTCCATTGCTTGTGTTTCTTGGCCCAAGCAAGTATCTTCTTCTTATTGGTATCCTTTAGTAGTGGTTTCTTTGCGGCAATTTGACCACGAAGGCCTGATTCACGCAGTCTCCTCTGAACAGTTGATTTTGAGCTGTCTGTTACTTGAACTCTGAAGCATTTATTTGGGCTGCATTCTGAGGTGCAGTTAACTGTAATGAACTTTTCCTCTGCAGCAGAAGTAACTCTGGGTCTTCCTTGAGAGACGGTTTCATCAAAGCTTGAAGGTTTTTTGCGACTCCTCTTGAAGAAATTTTCCAGATTGATGTCTTAGTAATAACAAGCAGTGTTATAATAACACCAGTAATAACACCAGTGACTAGATCAATAAAAAAGTGGTCAGATGAAACAGATGCTGTTTTGTTAGCACAGACTGGAATATGATCCAGGATTCCTCCAATGGAATTGATGAGTACACCACATCAGTCATTGGCTTCATCAATCGATGACGTCGTCCCCACAGTGACCGTACGTACGTACCAGAAGCCATGGATTACAGGCAACATCCGCACTGAGCTAAAGGCTAGAGCTGCCGCTTTCAATGAGCGGGACTCTAACCCGGACGCTTATAAGAAATCCCGCTATGCCCTCCGACAAAACCATCAAACAAGCAAAGCGTCAATACAGGACTAAGATCGAATTGCACTACACTGGTTATGATGCCCGTCAGATGTGGCAGGGCTTGCAAACCATTACAGACTACAAAGGGAAGCCCAGCCGAGAGCTGCCCAGTGACATGAGCCTACCAGACGAGCTAAACTTCTTCTATACTCTCTTCGATGCAAATAACACTGAAAGATGCATGAGAGCACCAGCTGTTCCAGAAGACTGTGTGATCACGATCTCCGCAGCCGATGTGAGTAAGACCTTTTAAACAGGTCAACATTCACAAGGCCGCAGGGCCAGACGGATTACCAGGACGTGTACTGCGAGCATGCGCTGGCAAGTGTCTTCACTGACATTTTCACCCTCCCCCTGTCTGATTCTGTAATACCAACATGTTTTAAGCAGACCACCATAGTGCCTGTGCCCAAGAACACTAAAGTAACCTGCCTAAATGACTACCAACACGTAGCACTCATGTCTGTAGCCATGAAGTGCTTTGAAAGGCTGGTCATGGCTCACATCAACACCATTACCCCAGAAACCCTAGACCCACTACAATTTGCATACCGCCCAAACAGATCCACAGATGATGCAATCTCTTTTGCACTCCACACTGCCCTTTCGCACCTGGACAAAAGAAACACCTATGTGAGAATGGTATTCATTGACCACAGCTCAGCGTTCAACACCATAGTGCCCTTAAAGCTCATCAATAAGCTATGGACCTTGGGACTGAAAACCTCCCTTTGCAACTGGATCGTGGACTACCTGACGGACCGCCCCCAGGTGGTAAGGGTAGGTAATAACACATCCGCCGTGCTGATCCTCAACACGGGCCCCTCAGGGCCAAGTTCCTTGGTGTCCACATCACCAGCAAACTAACAACATGGTCCAAGCACACCAAGACAGTTGTGAAGAGGGCATAAAAAAAACTATTCCCCCTCAGGAGACTGAAAAGATTTGGCATGGGTCCTCAGATCCTCAAAAGGTTCAACAACTGCACTATCGAGAGCATCCTGACTGGTTGCATCACTGCCTGGTATGGCAACTGCTCTGCCTCTGACCGCAAGACACTACAGAGGGTAGTGTGAACGGCCCAGTACATCACTGGGGCCAAGCTTCCTGCCACCCAGGACCTCTATACCAGGCGGTGTCAGAGGAAGGCCCTAAAAATTGTCAAAGACGCCAGCCTCCCTAGTCATAGACTGTTCTCTCTGCTACCGCACAGCAAGCAGTACCAGAGCGCCAAATCTAAGTCCAAGAGGCTTCTAAACAGCTTCTACCCCCAAGACATGAGACTCCTGAACATCTAATGAAATGGCTACCCAGACTATCTGCATTGCCCCCCGCCCCCTCTTTTACACCGCTGCTACTCTGTGTTGTTGTCATGTATGCATAGTCACTTTAATAACTCTACCTACATGTACATATTACCTCAACTAACCGGTGCCCCCGCACATTGACTTTGTACCGGTATCCCCTTGTGTGTGTGTGTGTGTATATATACAGTATATCACAAAAGTGAGTACACCCCTCACATTTTTGTAAATATTTGAGTATATCTTTTCATGTGACAACGCTGAAGAAATGACACTTTGCTACAATGTAAAGTAGTGAGTGTACAGCTTGTATAACAGTGTAAATTTGCTGTCCCCTCAAAATAACTCAACACACAGCCATTAATGTCTAAACCGCTGGCAACAAAAGTGAGTACACCCCTAAGTGAAAATGTCCAAATTGGGCCCAATTAGCCATTTCCCCTCCCCGGTGTCATGTGACTTGTTAGTGTTACAAGGTCTCAGGTGTGAATGGGGAGCAGGTGTGTTCAATTTGGTGTCATCGCTCTCACACTCCCTCATACTGACTGGTCACTGGAAGTTCAACATGGCACCTCATGGCAAAGAACTCTCTGAGGATCTGAAAAAAAGAATTGTTGCTCTACATAAAGATGGCCTGGGCTATAAGAAGATTGCCAAGACCCTGAAACTGAGCTGCAGCACGGTGGCCAAGACCATACAGCGGTTTAACTGGACAGGTTCCACTCAGAACAGGCCTCGCCATGGTCGACCAAAGAAGTTGAGTGCACGTGCTCAGCGTCATATTCAGTGGTTGTCTTTGGGAAATAGACGTATGAGTGCTGCCAGCATTGCTGCAGAGGTTGAAGGGGTGGGGGGTCAGCCTGTCAGTGCTCAGACCATACGCCGTACACTGCATCAAATTGGTCTGCATGGCTGTCGTCCCAGAAGGAAGCCTCTTCTAAAGATGATGCACAAGAAAGCCCGCAAACAGTTTGCTGAAGACAAGCAGACTAAGGACATGGATTACTGGAACCATGTCCTGTGGTCTGATGAGACCAAGATAAACTTATTTGGTTCAGATGGTGTCAAGCGTGTGTGGCGGCAACCATGTGAGGAGTACAAAGACAAGTGTGTCTTGCCTACAGTCAAGCATGGTGGTGGGAGTGTCATGGTCTGGGGCTGCATGAGTGCTGCCGGCACTGGGGAGCTACAGTTCATTGAGGGAACCATGAATGCCAACATGTACTGTGACATACTGAAGCAGAGCATGATCCCCTCCCTTCGGAGACTGGGCCGCAGGGCAGTATTCCAACATGATAATGACCCCAAACACACCTCCAAGACGACCACTGCCTTGCTAAAGAAGCTGAGGGTAAAGGTGATGGACTGGCCAAGCATGTCTCCAGACCTAAACCCTATTGAGCATCTGTGGGGCATCCTCAAACGGAAGGTGGAGGAGTGCAAGGTCTCTAACATCGACCAGCTCCGTGATGTTGTCATGGAGGAGTGGAAGAGGTCTCCAGTGGCAACCTGTGAAGCTCTGGTGAACTCCATGCCCAAAAGGGTTAAGGCAGTGCTGGAAAATGATGGTGGCCACACAAAATATTGACACTTGGACATTTTCACTTAGGGGTGTACTCACTTTTGTTGCCAGCGGTTTAGACATTAATGGCTGTGTGTTGAGTTATTTTGAGGGGACAGCAAATTTACACTGTTATACAAGCTGTACACACTACTTTACATTGTAGCAAAGTGTCATTTCTTCAGTGTTGTCACATGAAAAGATATACTCAAATATTTACAAAAATGTGAGGGGTGTACTCACTTTTGTGATATACTGTATATACACTGCTCAAGAAAATAAAGGGAACACTAAAATAACACATCCTAGATCTGAATGAATGAAATATTCTTATGAAATACATTTTTCTTTACATAGTTGAATGTGCTGACAACAAAATCACACAGAAATGATCAATGGAAATCAAATTTATCAACTCATGGAGGTCTGGATTTGGAGTCACACTCAAAATTAAACTGGAAAACCACACTACAGGCTGATCCAACTTTGATGTAATGTCCTTAAAACAAGTCAAAATGAGGCTCAGCAGTGTGTGTGGCCTCCACGTGCCTGTATGACCTCCCTACAACGCCTGGGCATGCTCCTGATGAGGTGGCGGATGGTCTCCTGAGGCATCTCCTCCCAGACCTGGACTAAAGCATCCGCCAACTCCTGGACAGTCTGTGGTGCAACGTGGCGTTGGTGGATGGAGCGAGACATGATGTACCAGATGTGCTCAATTGGATTCAGGTCTGGGGAACGGGCGGGCCCGTCCATAGCATCAATGCCTTCCTCTTGCAGGAACTGCTGACACACTCCAGCCACATGAGGTCTAGCATTGGCTTGCATTAGGAGGAACCCAGGGCCAACCGCACCAGCATATGGTCTCACAAGGGGTCTGAGGATCTCATCTCGGTACCTAATGGCAGTCAGGCTACCTCTGGCGAGCACATGGAGGGCTGTGCGGCCCCCCAAAGAAATGCCACCCCACACCATGACTGACCCACCACCAAACCGGTCATGCTGGAGGATGTTGCAGGCAGCAGAATGTTCTCCACGGCGTCTCCAGACTCTGTCACGTCTGTCACATGTGATCAGTGTGAACCTGCTTTCATCTGTGAAGAGCACAGGGCGCCAGTGGCGAATTTGCCAATCTTGGTGTTCTCTGGCAAATGCCAAACGTCCTGCACGGTGTTGGGCTGTAAGCACAACCCCCACCTGTGGACGTCGGGCCCTCATACCACCCTCATGGAGTCTGTTTCTGACCGTTTGAGCAGACACATGCACTGACCAGCCTTTCTGCTGGAGGTCATTTTGCAGGGCTCTGGCAGTGCTCCCCCTTTCACAAAGGCAGAGGTAGCGGTCCTGCTGCTGGGTTGTTGCCCTCCTATGGCCTCCTCCACGTCTCCTGATGTACTGGCCTGTCTCCTGGTAGCGCCTCCATGCTCTGGACACTACGCTGACAGACACAGCAAACCTTCTTGCCACAGCTCGCATTGATGTGCCATCCTGGATGAGCTGCACTACCTGAGCCACTTGTGTGGGTTGTAGACTCCGTCTCATGCTACCACTAGAGTGAAAGCACTGCCAGCATTCAAAAGTGACCAAAACATCAGCCAGGAAGCATAGGAACTGAGAAGTGGTCTGTGGTCACCACCTGCAGAACCACTCCTTTGTTGGGGGTGTCTTGCTAATTGCCTATAATTTCCACCTGTTGTCTATTCCATTTGCACAACAGCATGTGAAATTTATTGTCAATCAGTGTTGCTTCCTAAGTGGACAGTTTGATTTCACAGAAGTGTGATTGACTTGGAGTTACATTGTGTTGTTTAAGTGTTCCCTTTATTTTTTTGAGCAGTGTGTATATATATATATATATGTCTCGCTTTTGTTATTTTACAGCTGCTCTTTAATTACTTCTATTTCTTATTCTTATCCATATTTTTTTTTAACTGCGTTGTTGGTTAGGGGCTCGTAAGTAAGCATTCCACTGTAAGGTCCACACCTGTTGTATTCGGCGCATGTGACTAATAAACATGTGATTTGAATGATATTTCTTGTTGCTTATTTGAACTGTTCTTCTTTTACCAAATAAGGCTATCTACTGTATACCACCCCTACCTTATCACAACTGATTGGCTCAAACGCATTAAGAAGGAAAGAAATTACACAAATGATATTTTAACAAGGCACACCTGTTATTTGAAATTAATTACAGGTGACTACCTCATGAGGCTGGTTGCGAGAATGCGAAGAGTGTGCAAAGCTGTCATCAAGGCAAAGGGTGGCTGCTAGAAAATATATTTTCATTACTTTAACACTTTTTTTTGGTTACTATATGATTCCATATGTGTTATTTCATAGATTTGATGTCTTCACTATTATTATACAATGTAGAAAATAGTCAAAATAAAGAAAAACCCTTGAAATGAGTAGGTGTGCTAACACTTTTGACTGGTAGTGTATATGTTTCATAAGGGCCACAAACATCTCCGTGTGAGGCATGTTTGATGAAAGTAAAAATCACAAAAACATACACACACAAGAAAGTTGAACAGGTGTCCATTATCCTCTCCTCCATTGTCCTGCAGCCTGAAAGACACCCTGGTGTCCTACATGGAGCGGAAAGACCTTGACGTTCCCCATGACGTGGACGAGTTGTTCCCCGGAGAGATCAACCTGGCTCAGTACATAGAAGCCTGGAAGTTCACCGTGGCCTTCAAACAGGAGCGCTGCCAGAGATAGCTCAACCACCTCCTCACTGATTTTACTCTGCCTTTGGCTATGTCCCACATGGATCCCTATTCCCTACATAGTGCACTGCTTTTTTCTCCCTGAAGAGTCAAACATCATTTTCATACTTTTATTGGTTTTTAGACAGGACAGTATGAAGTCAGGGGGACAGACTATGTTGGAGGAATGACAAGTCGGAAGGGAGCATAGCCAAAGCTCCAACCCCCAGACTCCGCCAATGTAGTGCACTACTTTTGACCGACCAGGTTGGGGTGCCATTTCAGATGCAGACTTTGTACAGACTTTATAGTACCAGTATACTGTATGTAAGGGCCACAGATATGTTTACAATCACGTTTAAGAATAGACTTATATGATATAGATGCATTTGTTTTACACAGTGGAACATGCAATGAGTGCCTTTTGGGAAATGCACTTGTAAATTAAGTTTCAAAGTGCCAGCAGGCAGGTTCTACTCATGTACAATACCTATAAACTGTATAATTCTGGTATCTAAAAGGTCAAATGTGATTTGTACAATGACTGAAGGGGAGGAAATTACGAAAGCTGTAGTTAGCAAATATTTGTCCATTTGTTTTATTAGTTGATAAATATGCAAATCCAGTGGAGGCAGCTGAGAGGAGGATGGCTCATAATGGCAGGAACGGAGCGAATGGGATGGCAGCAGACACATGGAAACCACCTGTTTATGTATTTGATACCATTCCACCTATTCCTCTCCAGCCATTACCACAAGCCCGTCCTCCCCATTTCAGGTGCCACCAACCTCCTGTAATGCATAAAATGTTTGATTGCTGATGGTCTTGTGTGCATTTTTCCAATGTGAATTTCTCTGTCACGTAGTGGAGGGAAAGACTGAATTCTATATCGCTAGACATTTGGTCTTCGACTCAGGGATGCAACCAGGTGAGATGTTGGACTATAAATCTGGTGTCTGACATTTTTATCTTAACCAAACAGCAATCAAGAAAATAATCAAGATTTATCATAGGTGATGTTATCTAATGGGGGAAATGAGTTGGCACATTTCTGAAGCTACCTTGTTATTAATATCTACGGTGTCCCCAATGGAAAAGTAGGTTTTAAAATTCACTTTGGCCGTTTAGGGCCACCGTAGATATCTATTTACATGGCTTTGCCTCAAGTGGTATGTTTTGTTCTTTCATAACGGACTCATCCTCAATCATCTACTCAAAAATGGCATGACAGTTTCCACTTTCAGAATCACTGCCTTGCAGAATAAACCATGCCCATTGTATTTTGCAGTTTAAGTTCCTCTTGTTGAACTTAAAGTTGGACCAAATGTTGTTTCTGTGTTCCATTTTATTGCTGAAGAGCGTGACATGCAGTGATTATTACGTGAAAACAAAATAAATTGTTTGCCTCTCAGCAAATTTTTCTTTGTTGGCAATTTCCTGTTCTTTCTTGCACCACTAAAGACTGTTAAAAATGACAGTCATTCGATCAAAGAACAGTGTTAGGTTCAGGACTGTGGGTGTAGCAAATTGCATTTAAAGTGACTGTCCCATTTTTGAGAGTTATAATCAAATGTATCTTTTTGTGATGTGTAACACATACGTGAAAAGAAGATATTACAAGCATCATTCTTTTTTTACTGACCAGGTGGTCTCCATCAGCCCAAAGTCAAAATGCAGGCAACAAACTGTTCTATTTCTATATTTAGCACACGAAGCAGTCACACATTTGGACAAATTTAAATGATATTTATTAGATTATAATAGTTGAAGTAAAATCTAAAATCAAAGTTTATTTGTTATATATGCACAGGATACATGTGTACACAGTACAATGAAATGCTTAATGGTTTACCTCAACATTGCAACAGAAGTAAAATAAGTAGAATATAATGGAAAAGGAAGAAATGGCAAACACAAAAAAGTACTAAATCCATAAGCCTCATTATGAACACGAGAAGGCAGTTTACCTCTGATTATATGAACATTATATCAGTGTTATTCAAACTTGTTTAGTAGGGACCCCACTTTAAAAAATCTGTAAACGTTCAATTTTACATCAACCAATATTACATTCATTCCATTTAATTTATTATAAAAATTAAGAGAACCAATAAATATTAGAACTGTTACGATTAACTCCCCCCCCCCCCCACATTTTTTTTTTAAAATAACACAAAATAAACTGTCTTTAATCAACTAACTAAACTGACAAACAGTCCTGTCAGGTCTGGCAATGTTGGGCAATGTTGGTTTAGAAACTGTGCTGCTACTGTACTAGAATTGGGATTGTTTGCTTAAATGTTTTGTCCTGAGAACTATAACAAAAAGAGTAAACGGAATGGAAGTCATTTTCCGATTAAAGTCATTGTGGGAAATTAAGGTGTTGGAACTCTGCATTCAGCTATGGCATGCTAACTAAACATTCTCATTTGGCTAGCTACTGATTTCAAAAGTTAACTGTAACTAAAACATCTTGCAGTACTGTGAGTAGGCTATTTTGAGATTGGTTATGCAAGATGTTATTTTTCAAATGATATTCATATTGTCCCATACAATAATCTATATTCTTGTTTTTTATTGTATTTGTAGGTGGGGACCCCACTGCATTTCCCCCGCAACCTTGACTCCACTAGGCGTTGCGACTTTTACTTTGAATACCACCAAATTAGATGAAACATTATGGGCAGGGTTTCACAAGGCCACATTAAAACAATATCCAGTTCTAAAATGGCATAACAAAAATGCACATTCCTGCCAGAGAACCTGAGATGGTTAAACTGCTCCTTTATCTCACAATTGAGTTTAGCATGACATGTCAAATGTTAATAAAATGACAAACATTAATTTCGTATTACTAAAGCACTTCTATTTACTTATTGTAGCATCATCTCAGGTCACAGCTTCAGTGCCTGTTGGGCTTTGAGACAAATATCAGCTGCCCTCTGTCTGAAAACAGCCTGACCGATGCCCAGGTTTAAAGTGGTGCCGAACTTGTAGAGAGAGATTACTGTGTACAAGATATTATCGTCAAAGGATGCAGAGGAAAGAACCTTGCTTGAGTAATGAATGAAAATCCACAGTGCGGTAAAGAAGAAGAGAATTCCCTGCAGGATACCAGAGATGGTGACCCTCATCTGACTGTGCAGTCGGGGAGAGGAGAAGGGGCTGCCACTCTCTTTCATGCTCTTCATGTGTCTGTGCAGGTAGCACACCGTGGCACAGCTTGAGCCGACCATCACACAGAGGTAAAAAAGCATGTAGATAATTTTCAATGACTGACTTGCTATCAGTGTGTGAAGCAGGACTGTTAGAGAGGCAGCATCAGTGGCGTTGGCTGATGTGGTTGTGTTATGAAGCAGCACCTTTTTGGGAGAGGTATTAGCAGTGCCATTCGTTGATGTGAAACCTGTGCTATTGGTAGGTCCTTTTCCTGAGGAATAAAATTCTCCTGTAGCCCTAACAGCAAATTGAAAAATAACAAACACCCTGTCTCCAAATAGGCCCCAGTAGATGATGCTTTTGATGTTCCTCTTCACCCAGGTGAAGAGAGCTCGCTGGGCAGGGACGATCTGGGTGTAGTAGAAGAAATTCAGCCATACAGATGTTGACATGCTGGTTGATGCCATGTACATCATTATTAGGTAAGAAGCAGAGTAAATCTCAGAACTGGCGGAGACCATCCACAAGCATTGTGCTGCAATGAGAGAGACCAGGTAGAAAGTGGTACAGAATACCATAGATCCCAGCAGTAACGTCACAGGCTGTTTGAGTCCCTGACTGCCGTGCGGTGGACAGAGCATGCAGAAGATGAAAAATATGTTTGCAATGATGTTGAGAAAGGTGAGAGGTCCGTTGACTATTGTGAATGACAAGTTGTCCATCATGATACGTGTCATTTTTTAAGAGGTTTTTGTTTGCAGGGATAGCCTATATTCTCTGTCAGTGTCTGGGGTTCAAATACTGGACACCCAATCCCAGCCTGGTGTCTGAGACACCGGGAAAACAAACTCAAATGTAGCGTAACCTATTTACATTGCAGATACATGCAAATGATTGAGGTGTAACGTCAACACAAAAAGCAACTATTGCGTAAGTCACCTGCATCATTAGCATAATTATGCTACCATTAGTGGCAGAGAAGGATTCAACCTAACCCGGACTGTAAAAGCAATTCGTAAATGCTTTGTCACGTACACGTATTTTGTAGATGTTATTGGAAGCGCAGCAAAAATATTATGTTTCTAGCTCCAACAGTGCAGTAATACCTAACAATACACACAAATTCCCCAAAAATGTAAAGAAAGAAATTAAGAAATATCAGAACGAGTCAGTCGGGAATATAAATATATACAGAGTGGACAAAACATTAAGAAAACCTGCTGACTAGGTGAGTCCAGGTGAAAACTATGATCCCTTATTGATTCAATCAGTATAGATGAAGGGGAGGAGACAGGTTAAAGAAGGATTTTTAAGCCTTGAGATAATTGAGACATAGATTGTGTATGTGTGCCATTCAGAAGGTGAATGGGCAAGACAAAATATTTAAATGCCTTTGAACAGGGTATGGTAGTAGATGCCAGGCACATTGTTTTTTGTCAAGAACTGCAACGCTGGTGGGTTTTTCACGCAACAGTTTCACGTGAAATCAATAACTAAATAACAGATGGGTCTAATCCTGGATGCTGATTGGTTAAAACCCCATTACCACCGTTGTCTAGTCCACAAGTTACCACCAGCTAAATCTATGACATTAAAACACCTTTTTACTCTGTTCCATCTGACTGTGCATTCCACTGTCTCATCAGCCCTCAGTTGATCTCCAGTTGTCACATAGACTTCGTCTTGGGCCTAACAACACCTAACAATGCAGCCGTGGGAAGCCTTGGAGTCAACATGGGCCAGAATCCCTGTGGAACGCTTTCGACACCTTGTAGAGGTGTTCTGACGAATTTAGGCTGTTCTGAGGAACAATATTTCAACTCAACAGGTGTACTTAATTTGTTGTACACTGCTCAAAAAAATAAAGGGAACACTTAAACAACACAATGTAACTTCAAGTCAATCACACTTCTATGAAATCAAACTGTCAACTTAGGAAGCAACACTGATTGACAATAAATTTCACATGCTGTTGTGCAAATGGAATAGACAAAAGGTGGAAATTATAGGCAATTAGCAAGACACCCCCCAAAAATGAGTGATTCTGCAGGTGCACATTTGTGGCCTGCTGGAGGTCATTTTGCAGGGCTCTGGCAGTGCACCTCCTGGCACAAAGGCAGAGGTAGCGGTCCTGCTGCTGGGTTGTTGGCCTCCTACGGCCTCCTCCACGTCTCCTGATTTACTGGCCTGTCTCCTGGTAGCGCCTCCATGCTCTGGGCACTACGCTGACAGACACAGCAAACCTTTTTGCCACAGCTCGCATTGATGTGCCATCCTGGATGAACTGCACTACCTGAGCCACTTGTGTGGGTTGTAGACTCCGTCTCATGCTACCACTAGAGTGAGAGCACCGCCAGCATTCAAAAGTGACCAAAACATCAGCCAGGAAGCATAGGAACTGAGAAGTGGTCTGTGGTCACCACCTGCAGAATCACTCCTTTTTTGGGGGTGTCTTGCTAATTGCCTATAATTTCCACCTTTTGTCTATTCCATTTGCACAACAGCATGTGAAATTTATTGTCAATCAGTGTTGCTTCCTAATTGGACAGTTTGATTTCACAGAAGTGTGATTGACTTGGAGTTACATTGTGTTGTTTAAGTGTTCCCTTTATTTTTTTGAGCAGTGTATATACATTATATGTATATGATGGTGTGTATAGACAGTATGGACAGTATATGAACAGAAAAGGTGTGTACAGCAGTAATTACGTAGGATGAGCCTTGATTTGAATACAGTGTATACATATGAAGTGGGTAAAACTGTATGTAAACATTATTAAAGTGACCAGTGTTCAATGACTATCTACATAGGGTAGCAGTCTTTAAGGTGCAAGGTAGAGTACCGAGTGGTAGCCGGCTAGTAACAGTAAGTAAGTTTAGGGCAGGGTACTGCGCGAAGGCTGGCTAGTGTTGACTATTTAACAGTCTGATGCCCTGGAGATAGATGTTTTTCAGTCTCTCGGTCCCAACTTTGATGCACCTGTACTGTTTCCGCCTTCTACATGGTAGTGGGGTGAACAGGCCATGGCTCGGGTGGATGAGGTCCTTGACACTGGGTGCTGTAGATGTCCTGGAGGGCAGGCAGTGTGCCCCTGGTGATGCGTTGGGCTGATCGCACAACCCTCTGGAGAGCCCTGCGGTTGCAGATGGTGCAATTGCCATACCAGGCGGTGATACAGCCCGACAGGATCCTCTCAATGGTGCATTTGAAGAAGTTTGTATGGTGCATTTGTAGAGGTTTGTGACGGTCTTAGGGGCCAAGCCAAATTTATTCAACTTCATGAGGTTGAGGGGGCACCACACTGTCTGTATGGATGGATCATTTCAGGTTGTCAGTGATATACATGCCAAGGAACTTGTAGCTTTTCACCCTCTCCACTGCGCTCCCATCGATGTGGATGGTGGCGTGCTCTCTCTGCTGTCTCTGCTTTTTTGTTGACGTTGAGGGAGAGGTTATTTTCCTGGCACCACTCCACTAGGGCCCTCACTTCCTCCATGTGGGCTCTCGTTGTTCTTGGTAATCAGGTCTACCACTAATGTGTTGTCTGCAAACTTCATGATTGAGTTGGAGATGTGCATGGCCACGAAGTCATCGGTGAACAGGGAGTATAGGAGGGGGCTGAGCGCACACCCTTGTGGGGCCCCCGTGTTGAGGATCAGTGTAGCGTAGGTGCTGTTGCCTACCTTCACCACCTGGGGTCGGCCCGACAGGAGGTACAGGATCGTGTTACACAGGGCAGGGCTCATACCCAAGGCCCCGAGCTTAGTGATGAGCTTGGAGGGCGCTATGGGGTTAAAGGCTGAGCTGTAGTCGATGAACAGCATTCTTACATAGGTATTCCTCTATTCCAGATGGGATAGGACAGTGCGATGGCGATTGGGTCATCTGTGGATCTGTTCGGGCGGTATGCAAATTGTAGTGGGTCTAGGGTGTCGGGTAAGGTGGAGGTGATATGATGCTTAACTAGCCTCTCAAAGCACTTCATGATGACAGAAGTAATTTAGTTATGTTACCTTTGCCCTCTTGGGTACTATAATTGGGATAGGGAGAGATTGAATATGTCATTAAACACTCTAGCCAGCTGGTCTGCACATACTTTGAGCTGTCAGTCTTGCGAGGGCTAACACGCTTGAATGTCTTACTCACGTCGGCCACGGAGAACGAGAGCTCACAGTCACCGTGAGTGGCGGTGGCCTGCACTGGCGGCATTGTGGTTTCCTTGAAGCGGGCGAAGAAGGTGTTTAGCTTGTCCGGGAGCAAGGCGTCGGCGACATGGCCAGCTTTCCCTTTATAATTCATGATTGTCGCTGCCACATATGCCTCGTGTCTGAGCTGTTGAATTGCAACTCCACTTTGTCCCTGTTCTGTCGTTTTGCTTGTTTGATTGCCTTACGGAGGGCATAGTTGGTCTGTTTGTACACGTCCATGTTCCCAGTCACCTTGCCATGGTTAAATGTCTTTCAGTTTTACGTGAATGCTGTGCTCTACCCAAAGTTTTTTGTTTGGATAAATTCTAATCGTCACAGTGGGAACAACATCTTCTATGAATGGGATGTTGTTCCCACAAGGCTAAGTTCTTCGTTAGAACCATAGGATCCTATGGTTCTAAGATGAACTTAGCCTTAAGATGCTTTTGGGAAACCGGGCCCAGGGCAGTGGGATTTTCGAATAATACCCCCTACTGGCCCTCCAACACCACTTTCAGAAGCATTTTACCTGGGGTATATTCATTACGGAAACTGTTTATCGCTTAAGATCCAAATGGAAGCAAACCGAGCAAAACAAAAGTTTCTATTACGTTTGCATCTGTTTAAGAAACCTTTTTACTACAGAATGCATACACCCCTGGATTGACCTGGCCCAACCCTGCTTATCTTCAGAGGCATGCCAGCAATTGGAAGCTGGTTGGTATTTCCATCTGTTTTTGATATGCAAACAGGTTATGGAACATTTGAACCCATTTTCATACTAGCATACAGACTATTTCCATTTTAGAAGAGAGATGCCTCCGTAAAAGCAATCAACTTGAGATTTCAAGAGCCTTTCAGAAATGTTGTTGCAGTCCCTACGCCACCAATCATAGCATATTAGCTAATTTTACACATGCAGGAATGTTATGCAATGTTCGGTAACACTTTGATGCGTACACATATAATGCCTTATAAGTGTATACAGCTATAGTGCCTTAAAATACTCACTATACGATATAACTGCTTGTATAGCATCCTTGAGACATTGTATAACATATAATGCATTACAGCCCTACTAATCAGAAAATGGCCTGTCACAGGTGGCATAATGCTTAAAAGGCACTATGCCACAAGGTCATTATACAGCGTCTTAATTTCAAAATGAATTATGAATCTCTATGAAACACTTAATGTGTTTTTGTTACTTTAAATAAAGGGATTCAGTTAATTATAAAACACTATAATAGGTATTCATGGGTTGCTTGGTTACATCGTTGACATTGTTATGAACTTTCTACAGAGGCTGCAGCCATATGTGTCCAACTGATGACTGATGCCCAGTCATTCTGAACGGTTGCTAATGACTGTTTAATCTAAATGACACAGTGCTAAAGTAGGCAAATAATTTTTAGAAAACAACTTTGCCATCATTAGCCACTATAATGCACTTTTGGTGAAATCAAAAGTTCATTTGGAAAAACTCCTGGCAGACTATAGTGTAGTAAAGTAATGCTTCACTGAATCAGTCTGAAACTTTGCACACACACTGCTGCCATCTGGTTGCCAAAATCAAAATTGCATCTAAACTCCTATCTGATATTATGACCTTTCTCTTGTATTTGAATAATGATGAAAAAAAAACATGTTTTTTTGTTTGTATTATGTTTTACCAGATCTGATGTGTTATATTCTCCTACATTAATTTCATATTTCCACAAACGTCAAAGTGTTTCCTTTCAAATGGTATCAAGTATATGCATATCCTTGCTTCAGGTCCTGTGCTACAGGCAGTTAGATTTGGGCATGTCATTTTAGGCCCAAAAACATGGTACGATCCTTATGAGGCTACATGTAGCTAGCAGACAAGCTGCAGACGTTATAGAGCTGGAAGCTAGTTAGCAGATGTACTTTCGGTGAAATCTTCAACATCGCCCATTGACAAATGTCACGATCGTTATAAGGAGTGGACCAAGATGCAGTGTGGTATGTTTCCATCCTTTATTTGGAAGAGAAACTAAAAGAACAAAAACAATAAAGCGAACAAACGAAACGTGACGCTCAGAGTAGTGCTAACAGGCAACTATACCTAGACAAGATCCCACAAAGCACAATGGAAAAATGGCTACCTAAATATGACCCCCAATCAGAGACAATGATAAACAGCTGCCTCTGATTGGGAACCATACTAGGCCAACATAGAAATATAATTCACATAGATAACCCACCCTTAATCACACCCCGACCTAACCAACATAGAGAATAAAAGCTCTCTATGGTCAGGGCGTGACAACAATGCTTTGAGTATAACGTTCATTCGGGCATCAGTCCTCAGTAGAACATTCCAAACAATATTGTGATGAAATATGCAACCCATGATTTTGTAGGTTTAAAATGTAAGTAAATTGTGGTCATTTCCACAATAGACAGAAAAACACACACACAACTTAGACTTTGAGTTAATATGTGATACTCTTTCTAAAAATGTCTATATACTGTATATCTTTAACTATATCTTGAGGCTCAAGTCTAGATACAGAGCTAGATAAATCACAAGCTAGTCATCGGTGGGGCTACTCGGGCTCAGACCTAGCCTCTCTAAACAGTTAAACCGAAGATTTTTTATAACTAACCCAAGATAGGCAATAGGGTGTTGTTTCCAATGAGAACAAATTATGCATAGTGGGCAGAACAAGCGAGATCCGAAACTATTGGCTCGGTCTAGCAGGTATTTGCATATTTCCGTTAGGGAACACCTGTCTGTGAAGTGCGCAGGTGCAACAACTGAATTTGCCCTTGCAATCCTTCTAAACAATGCAATTTTTTAGAAACTTTTAGAAAGGGTCAGGTCTACAAAACTTAATGCACTGTTTGTAACACATTCTAGTTTTGGGGAAAGAAAACTGTATTAACATCTAATGTTTCCTTGATGAGAAGGTCCCGATCAAGACCTCAGACTGGGGCGAGGGTTCACCTTCCAACAGGACAATGACCCGAAGCACACAGCCAAGACAATGCAGGAGTGGCTTCAGGACAAGTCTCTTAATGTCCTTGAGTGACTCAGCAAGAGCTCGGACTTGAACCCAATCGAACATCTCTGTAGAAACCTGAAAATAGCTGTGCAGAGACGCTCCCCATCCAACCTGACAGAGCCTGAGAGGATCTGTAGAGAAGAATGGGAGAAACTCATTAGGTGTGCAAAGCTTTTATTTTATTTATTTCACCTTCATTTAAAAGTCTAAAAAACGGTTTTTGCTGTGCCATTATGGGTTATTTTGTGTAGACTGATGAGGGAAAAAACAAACATTTAATCAATTTTAGAATAAGGCTGTAACTTAACAAAATAGGAGTAAGTCAAGGGGTCTGAATAATTTGCAAATGCACTGTACAAGAGATACAGTGAGAGATCAGGCTCCTTGTTCTGCCTCTGGTAAACTGCCTCTCTACAGGAATACTGTATATTTGACAGAGTTAGCTAGCAGACCAGCTACAGACTTGATAGAGCTGGATGCTAGCCTCTGCGGGATCGATGTCCCTAAACCAGGACGGTTGTTGCTAACTTGCGCTAATGTGACTAGAATGACGTTGTAAGTAACAGCTAACTTTCTAGGACATAGACATGTCTTATATGGGCTGGAAGCTTAAATTCTTGGTAATCTAACTGCACTGTCCAATTTAGTCGCTATTACAGTGAAAAATACCATGACATTATTTGAGGAGAGTGCACAAGAACAAAACGCTTTTATCACGGTAACTGGTTTGATACATTCCCCTCTGAAGGTAAATAATGTACTTACATTCAGTCATCATGAGGGTGCCAGAGATAAAAGGTAGAATAGTTTTGTTTGATAAAATCCATTTTTATATTCCAATGTAGCAACTGGGTTGTACAGTTTGAACTGCTGTCTCAGCAGAGCTGGATGCTAGCTAGCAGACCGGCTACAGACTTGAAAGAGCTGGAAGCTAGCTAGCAGACTGGCTACAGACTTGATAGAGTTGGGAGCTACAGTAGCTAGCAGAGCAGCTGTAGACTTGATAGAGTTGGGAGCTACAGTAGCTAGCAGAGCAGCTGTAGACTTGATAGAGTTGGGAGCTACAGTAGCTAGCAGAGCAGCTGTAGACTTGATAGAGTTGGGAGCTACAGTAGCTAGCAGAGCAGCTGTAGACTTGATAGAGTTGGGAGCTACAGTAGCTAGCAGAGCAGCTGTGGACTTGATAGAGTTGGGAGCTACAGTAGCTAGCAGAGCAGCTGTGGACTTGATAGAGTTGGGAGCTACAGTAGCTAGCAGAGCAGCTGTAGACTTGATAGAGTTGGGAGCTACAGTAGCTAGCAGAGCAGCTGTAGACTTGATAGAGTTGGGAGCTACAGTAGCTAGCAGAGCAGCTGTAGACTTGATAGAGTTGGGAGCTACAGTAGCTAGCAGAGCAGCTGTAGACTTGATAGAGTTTGGGAGCTACAGTAGCTAGCAGAGCAGCTGTAGACTTGATATAGTTGGGAGCTACAGTAGCTAGCAGAGCAGCTGTAGACTTGATATAGTTGGGAGCTACAGTAGCTAGCAGACCAGCTGTAGACTTGATAGAGCTCAGAGCTAGCTAGCAGACCAGCTGGAGACGTGATAGAGTTGGGAGCTACAGTAGCTAGCAGACCAGCTGTAGACGTGATAGAGTTGGGAGCTACAGTAGCTAGCAGACCAGCTGTAGACTTGATAGAGCTGGGAGCTAGCTAGCAGACCGGCTACAGACTTGATAGAGTTGGGAACTACAGTAGCTAGCAGACCAGCTGTAGACTTGATAGAGCTCAGAGCTAGCTAGCAGACTGGCTACAGACTTGATAGCTACAGTAGCTAGCAGACCAGCTGTGGACTTGATAGAGCTCAGAGCTAGCTAGCAGACCAGCTGTAGACGTGATAGAGTTGGGAGCTACAGTAGCTAGCAGACCAGCTGTAGACGTGATAGAGTTGGGAGCTACAGTAGCTAGCAGACCAGCTGTAGACTTGATAGAGCTCAGAGCTAGCTAGCAGACCAGCTGTGGACTTGATAGAGTTGGGAGCTACAGTAGCTAGCAGACCAGCTGTGGACTTGATAGAGTTGGGAGCTACAGTAGCTAGCAGAGCAGCTGTAGACTTGATAGAGCTGGGAGCTAGCTAGCAGACCGGCTACAGACTTGATAGAGTTGGGAGCTACAGTAGCTAGCAGACCAGCTGTAGACTTGATAGAGCTCAGAGCTAGCTAGCAGACTGGCTACAGACTTGATAGAGTTGGGAGCTACAGTAGCTAGCAGAGCAGCTGTAGACTTGATAGAGCTCAGAGCTAGCTAGCAGACCGGCTACAGACTTGTGGAAGGGAATGTTATGGATGCATGTGACCACCTAGCTTGCTAAACAGGCACTTTCCATATACATGACACTGTGAAATAACATTTTATCAGGGTAGCTAAGTGTGTGTTGTTGTGCATTGTTATATCCATTGTATTTATTATCGCATTTTACTACAGTGCAGCCAACTTTTGAAGAAAGCTTGGAGTGAGATTTGCTATGTGAATTTTATCGCCACCTGGCACAATCCCTAGACAGGGGGTCTGGGTGTCGTCCCCCATGAATCTTTTACTGTTTTAAAGCTAATTTCCTGCAATTCTATGTATTTTGACATGAACCACGTCAAGCATATTCAGGATGCTTTGAATGTAAAATTAACACTCAAAATGTGATAACTTTGTTACTTTGAGATTTTTGGGGGATGAAATTTGAGTACGCAAATATTTTTATTGTTATAATACATAGTATTATAAGGCACTATACAGAATGTGTATTATAAGGCATTATAAATGCACTTATAAGGCATTTATTGCATTTATTGCGTGTTTGAAAGTATCACCCATTGTTTTCCTATTGGGTTGATGTACACCTTAATCATTTACATATGGGTATGTGCAATGTAAATAGTTTGTGCTATGTTTGAGACTGTTTTCCGGGTGTGTCAGACAACTGGCTGGGATGGGGTGTACAGCATTTGAACACCAGACGCCGAGAGAAGATTAGCATTCCCTGCACACTTAAACCTCTTCAAAAATGTCACGTATAACGATGGACGACTTGTCTGTGAAAATTGTCAATGGACCACTCACCATACTAAACATCTTTGCAAACATATTTTTTGCTTTCTGCATGCTCTGTCCACCGCACGGCAGAGAGGGACTCAAACAGCCTGTGAAGTTACTGCTGGGATCTATGGTATTCTGTACCACTGTTTACCTGGTCTCTCTCATTGCAGCACAATGCTTGTGGATGGTCTCTGCCAGTTCTGAGTGTTTCTATGCTGCTTATCTAATAATGGTGTACATGGCATCAACCAGCATGTCAACATCTGTATGGCTGAATTTCTTCTACTACACCCAGATCGTCCCTGCCCAGCGAGCTCTCTTTACCTGGGTGAAGAGGAACATCAAAAGCATCATCTACTGGGGTCTATTTGGAGACAGGATGTTCTTTATCTTTCAATTTGCTGTTAGGGCTACAGGAGAATTTTATTCCTCAAGAGCGGGGCCTACTAATAGCACAGGTTTCACATCAACGAATGGCACTGCTAATGTCTGTCCCAAAAAGCTGCTGCTTCATAACACAACCACATCAACTTATGCCACTCCAAAAGATGATGCTGCCTCTCTAAAAGATGTCCATCTTGACGCATCGACAGCAAGTCTGTTTTTGGAAATGATCTACGTCTTTTTTGGCCTCTGTGTGATGGTGGGGTCAAGCTGTGCCACGGTGTGCTACCTGCACAGACACATGAAGAGCATGAAAGAGAGCGGCAGCCCCTTCTCCTCTCCCCGACTGCACAGTCAGATGAGGGTCACCATCGCTGGTATCCTGCAGGGAATTATCTTCTTCTTTACAGCAGTGTGGATTTTAATTCATTACTTAAGCAATGCTCTTTCCTCAACATACTTTGACGATAAAACCTTGTATACAGTAATCTCTCTCTACATGTTCGGCACCACTTTAAACCTGGGCATCGGTCAGGTTGTTTTCCGACAGAGGGCAGCTGATATTTGGCTCAAAGCCCAACAGGCTGTAAAATCATTGAAGCCATGAGGATGATACTAAGTTAACAAAATATGAGTCATTAAGGTACATTAAAGGGATAGATCACCCAAATTACAAAATTGCATAATGGTTTCTCTACCCTGTAAGCAGTCTATGGTTCAGGTAAGACAGTAGTCCATGCCCTAGCTTATTTACCTTGCCATTTGTTTGTTTTTTACCTGGCCATCAGTCCAAAAACCAATGCAAGTTCATATCCTGGATATTAGCATTTTTCACAGTTTATGTCCAAATCATCTTATAGTAACTTTATTCAACTACACACAATACATTTTAGACTCTTGGGAAGATTTGAACTCAAAACACGTAACTATCTCTGCTATGGACTGGCATTGGTTTTTCGACTAAAATGCTAAACAGTTAGCATTTACAGACAGTTGCCAGGTAAGCAAAGCATGGATTGCGGTCTTATCTTGTACATTAATACAAGGGAAGGAAACCAACTTTTTTTATATGAGTGAACTATCCCTTTAGCGTTTATATTTTTTGTAACATAGGGCATGTCATGCTAAACTGAATTTTGATGGAAGGGGCCAGTTCCACTATTACAGGTTAATTTAACATCCTAAAACACCAGACATTCCTCGCCAAATTCTTGATTGAGAAGTTGTTTCTTTTTTAATTGAAGTTGTTTCTTTTTTAATTGAAAACAATCACGGTAAGGTACTTCATTATTAGCCAGAAATGATTTGATATTGAGATTTAAAAATGGCTGCATTGGACCATTAATGAATAATATATATATATTTTTAACCTTTTATTTAGGCGGTGAGTCCCATCGAGAAGAATGTATATTTTTCAAGGGAGCCCCCTACAATGCAAGAACATGTAATTACACAGTGAAAGCAGGACCATAGGAAACACCAATGAAAAATACAAAACTCATACTCTTAGATAAACTGTCTTCTCTTGCACTCAAGATGAGTCATAGGGTATGAGTTTCTTTCTTCCATTTTGTGGTTTCTGTTTGTTCCCTTTGTTTGACATCTGTCTAAGATGCAAATAGGTTGTGGTACATTTGACCATGTTTACATGCCTATTTCTGTTTTCCATATTTAAAGTTCTTCAGTTAGACCAATGAGCAGAGGTATTTTACTTCAACAAATATGATGTAAATTATACATGACTAGATATCATGTATTTACTTGTGAAAATGTGTGACAGTGTTCAAAATAAATAAATAGAGAGTATGTTGCCTGTGTTTTGACTTTGGGCAGATGGAAAATGTATGCTTACGAGGAGCAATTTGAATCAAGTGACATCAATATGAGATCGTACAAAACATCTTTCCATGGCACAGACTGATCAGGTGAATCCAGGTGAAAGCTATGATCTGTTATTGTCACTTGTTAAATCCACTTCAATCAGTGTCAATGAAGGGTATTAGATAGGTTAAAGAAGGATTTTTAAGTCTTGAGACAATTAAGACATGGATTGTGTACATTATGTGGGCCATTCAGAACCGGGTATGGTAGTAGGTGCCAGGCGCTCGGGTTGGAGTGTGTCAAGAACTGCAACACTGTTGGGTTTTTCACGCTCAACAGTTTCCTCTGTGTATCAAGCATAAATCAATTGGATAATGATACTCAAACATAATTTGTACCCACCAACATCCCTTGGGAGCCTTACACTTTAAACATACGTTACGGTGTTCTTGATTAAATGACTGACACTTCTAAAGTGTTACATTTTCAACACCCACAGCGTTGGTTGGGTAAAGTGTACATTTTTTACTTTTTCAGATGGTTTCACTTTAAGGTGTTGAATTTAACACAGTGGGAGATAAACGTCACTAAAGAGGTTTTGCTGTGTAAATCATTGTAAAAGTGGGAGTTAACATCACTATAGAGGTTTGGCTGTCTATATCATGGTAACAGTGGGAGTTAACATCACTAGAGAGGTTTGTCTATATCATGGTAACAGTGGGAGTTAACATCACTATAGAGTTTTGGCTGTCTATATCATGGTAACAATACCGGGGCGCCATTTTCACTTTGTAAAAAATTGTTCCCAAATTAAACTGCCTCGTACTCAATTCTTGCTTGTACAATATGCATATTATTATTACTATTGGATAGAAAACACTCTCTAGTTTCTAAAACCGTTTGAATTATATCTGTGAGTAAAACAGAACTCATTTTGCAGCAAACTTCCTGTCAGGAAGTGAGAAATCTGAAATCGAGGGCTCTGTTCCAGGGTCAGCCCATCAATTTGCATGGAATCTATGGGTCTACATGCACTGCATGTCAGTGCATGTAGACCTTCCACTATATGTCAGTAGGCAGTGAGAGTTGGAATGGGGTTCACAGCTCTATCTGAGGCCGAACAAGACCTGTTGGAATGACGCGTCCACTCTTTCCTTCATTCTGCATGGCGCGAAGGGGACCCTGGATTGCGTTCTGAAAAGTTTTCGTTATAGGCGTTAGATATATCCGGCTCTGATTTTATTTGATATATGTGTTAAAAACATCATCAACTAGTTATATTAAACCGACTTATATCAGTTTATATCAGTTTATTCCGATTTTCGGTATTTTCTTTGTTATGCGTTCTGGTGAGTTGGACACTTTTGTGCCGCATGGCTAGCGTTGGCTAGCGTTCTACAGATGAAGAGGGCATTCTACAACCAAACAACGATTATTCTGGACAAAGGACCCCTTGTACAACATTCTGATGGAAGATCATCAAAAGTAGGAACCATTTATGATGTTATTTCCTATTTCTGTAGAAAATGTGTCGTCGTATTTTGGGCGCTGATTTTGGACGCTGTCTCGCTATAACGTAAGCTGTATGTCGTACTAAGGTTATTTTTAAAAATCTAACACAGCGGTTGCATTAAAAACTAGTGTATCTTTCATTTGCTGTCCAACCTGCATTTTTTTAGTCAAGTTTATGAATAGTTATTTGGTCAGATTATGTGAGTGTCAGAAATATATCCGGATAATTTTGTGCAGTTTGGCTACGTATTCACATTGTTCAACCATGAATTGTACCGCTCAATATGCACATTTTCGAACAAACCATATATGTATTGTGTAATATGATGTTATAGGACTGTCATCTGATGAAGTTTGAGAAGGTTAGTGAAAAAATGTATATCTTTTGCTGGTTTATTCGCCATCGCTAACGTGCCTTGAATGAATGCGGTTGTGTGGTAGGCTATTGTAGTAAGCTAATATAATGCTATATTGTGTTTTCGCTGTAAAACACTTAAAAAATCTGAAATATTGGCTGGATTCACAAGATGTTTGTCTTTCATTTGCTGTACACCGTGTATTTTTCATAAATGTTTTATGATGAGTATTTAGGTATTTCATGTTCGTTTCTGTAGTTATTCTAGCTATTTTGGTGAGACATGTAATGGTGGCTGCAATGTAAAACTATGATTTATACCTGAAATATGCACATTTCTCTAACAAAACATATGCTATACAATAAATCAGTTATAAGACTGTCATCTGATGAAGTTGTTTCTTGGTTAGTGACTATTTATATCTTTATTTGGTCGAATTTGTGATAGCTACCTATGCGGTAAAAAAATGGTGAAAATATGCGGTTGGGTCTTTTGCTATCATGGTTAGCTAATAGAAATACATATTGTGTTTTCGCTGTAAAACATTTAAAAAAATCGGAAATGATGGCTGGATTCACAAGATGTGTATCTTTCATCTGGTGTCTTGGACTTGTGATTTCATGATATTTAGATGCTAGTATTTACTTCTGGTGCTATGCTAGGCTATGCTAGTCAGCTTTTTTACTGATGAGGGTGCTCCCTGATCCGGGATTGTGACCAAGTAGAAGTTAACATCACTATAGAGTTTTGTCTATGTCATGGTAACAGTGGGAGTTAACATCACTATAGTGATTTGTCTATATCATGGTAACAGTGGGAGTTAACATCACTATAGAGTTTTGTCTACATCATGGTAACAGTGGGAGTTAACATCACTATAGAGGTTTGGCTGTCTATATCATGGTAACAGTGGGAGTTAGCATCACTATAGAGTTTTGTCTATATCATGGTAACAGTGGGAGTTAACATCACTATAGAGTTGTGTCTATATCATGGTAACAGTGGGAGTTAACATCACTATAGAGGTTTGTCTATATCATGGTAACAGTGGGAGTTAACATCACTATAGAGTTTTGTCAATATCATGGCAAAAGATATAGGGTCAGGACTTTCCACGCGAGGCGGTCTATAGTCTTATAGTCCATGCCAGGCGATCTATAGTCTTATAGTCCATGCCAGGCGATCTATAGTCTTATAGTCCATGCCAGGCGATCTATAGTCTTATAGCCCATGCCAGGCGGTCTATAGTCTGCCTACTATTCATAAAGTAGCGTTTATGAATATTTAGCTGTAAGGTTTTCTATTATGACCTGTGGAATGACAGAGACAGTGCAGGATGTCCATGATGCAGCATTGGCCCGTTCAGTTCTTGTCAGTGTGCCAAACCTGTCAGTGAGTTCGGTCGACATCTTTTCCAAGCCACCCTCGCCACCGCCCCGCTGCCACCGTGTTCATTAGCGAGCCCCGCTGAGGGAGCACATGGAACAAACACCCCCGCAATGGGGTGTGAGGCGTGATCTACAGCGCTCAGGCCTGGATGACCAAGGCTCAGTGAACAAGCTCAATCCCTCTCCCTTCCACTTCTGTGGTCTTTAGAGCAGAGCGGCCGCACGGATCCTCACAAAAGGCCTGAAACAATTTGCAAACAAAGGAGCCAAATGGAAGCCCTGCACCTCATTGTCTTTGTCCCCTTGATGAGAATAAATGAGGGCTGAAAATGCAACACGGAATCGGGGACATTCATGGAGCGGTTGTGTGTGACCGGTGGGTAAAGATTGATGCTTTGGTAAAAAATGGACTGGATCATTAAGATACAGCTGGCGTGGTGAAGAGACTCTCTCTCTATCTTGCCAATAGCCAGGACAGATACAGCTGGCGTGGTGAAGGGACTCTGTCTCTATCTTGCCAATAGCCAGGACAGATACAGCTGGCATGGTGAAGGGACTCTGTCTCTATCTTGCCAATAGCCAGGACAGATACAGCTGGCGTGGTGAAGGGACTCTGTCTCTATCTTGCCAATAGCCAGGACAGATACAGCTGGCATGGTGAAGGGACTCTGTCTCTATCTTGCCAATAGCCAGGACAGATACAGCTGGCGTGGTGAAGGGACTTTGTCTCTATCTTGCCAATAGCCAGGACAGATACAGCTGGCGTGGTGAAGGGACTCTCTCTCTATCTTGCCAATAGCCAGGACAGATACAGCTGGCATGGTGAAGGGACTCTGTCTCTATCTTGCCAATAGCCAGGACAGAACATTGAGCTGCCCACCATCACCAGCTCTCCTTTCATGGAAAAAGAACGACCCTCAATGAGTGTGTGGCAGTCATTTTTACATCCATTCATAGATACTTTGTAAATGTCATGAAATCCCGATACTCACAAAACTCCCATGATGGCATCATTTTTTCTATATCAAAAGGAGGAGTGTTGTCCCTGTGAACTAACTGCAGGGTCAGTTGTGACCACTAGATGGCACTATTAGCCTTCTCTGAACAAAACAATCAGAGTAGTGTCCTTCAGCTTTGTCTGATGAGATGGGTTTGGCTTGGTTTATTGGGCTCACATCAGCCGATCATAACAGGCATCACACGCTCAGAGAAAACAGACAGAAGCCAAGGACAATGACAACCCATCCCATTTACATTGTTTGTGAATAGAGATTTAACAGTTCCAAAAACAGCTATAACAACCGGTTGTAACAGCAAAGCTCACTCAGCTGACAGTACCCCAACCCAACAATAAGGATTGGCCAACATATGGACATTAAAGTGATAGTGAACCCAAATGTCCTTACCCTGTAAGCAGTCTATGGACAAGATATTACAGTAATTCATGCTTGGTTTAGTTTCCCTACTACTTTTTCCACATGCTAACATTTTAGCATTAGTGGCACAAATCCCATTCAAGTCATGGGACCGATATTGGCATTACATTTTCGCGCATCATGTCCAAATCATCCAAAAGTATCTGAAATTGATTGTGAAGCTCAACAATGTATCTTATACTGTAGATGATTTGAACATGTGTGAAAAAGCTATTATCGGTCCCATGGCTTGAATGAGATTTGTGCTACAAATGCTAAAACGTTAGCGTGTGGAAACAGTTCCAGGGAAACTAAACCAGAGCACGGATTGCTGCCATATCTCGTCCATAGACTGCTTACTCGGTAAGGAACCCAACGTGTCATTCTGTAATTTGGGTTAACTATCCCTTTAAGTAGTGTCATGTAGTTCTATCTGCTGCTTTTTGTGTTCCAGGGCAAATAAGAAATGACTGAAGTTGGTTACAATCAAGGTCATCAGCCTGCCTTCGACATTGCTCCACTTTCTGTTAGAGGGTTATATGCCCATTAACCAGAGCCATCTCCTACCTGAAGCTAGTGGAGCTGCCGTTAGCTCACCCCTCGACAATGAAAACTAAAGACCACTTCTAAATCTTCGAAACAACGGCCTGTAAAAAAATATATATAATTCAACCTTACAAACATCAACCCGTAGCCTACTTCAGGCCTGAGTTCAGTGATCTGGGAAGTGCTTCCAACTTAACCCTTCAAATACCAATGTCCTTAGGGATCCAATATCATCCACTGGGTGGTCGACACCAGCCCTGCCAATAGGGAGTGAAAATATCAATGATTACCGTGTGAAAAGGTCCGGAGCCTCCCAAAAACACACCGACATAAGCTACTGTATTCTCTTTGGGGAATTACACAGGCTTTACTGGCGGTCTGGATAAATGTTTGCTTTGAAAAAGCCCTCCAGGGTGCTTCTGTTATTGCATTATTATCAAATTAGTATTTTAATTATGACATCATCAGAAATGTATCTAGGTCAGGGTGGGGTGAGGTAAGGAGAGGGTGAGTGGAGAGGTTGCTTTTAGTTGCGGTGTCAAGATACTCAGGTCTCCCAGCATGCATTATGTTCTAGCCTCTGAGCACTAAAACCACACCGAAAGCCAATATACCACATCTGTGAGTTATATTAGCTTAATTGTATGCACTTCTCCTTAGCGCTCAACACTTGTGTTGCCCTCTAAGCACAATGAAGAAATTAAGAGCCGCGATGCCATGTTGTTCTATTAGATATAGGATGAGAAAATACATTTACTAGTTAAGTGGGAACATACCAAAATGGATTATGGGAGGCATAGCGTTTCAGAGTGAGTTCATTTTTCATGTAAAAAGTAAAAAACATGACAAAATTCCAGCCTTGCATGGATTGCTTTAATTAATATTGCTTTGTAGATTGTCTTTTCTTTACCATTGTTCTCTTGAAAAGTCGAAATGATTGGGAAGTCCTGATTGTTGTCACAAAGGCCTGTATTACAAATATGCTCTGATGCATTGTACTGTTGTCTCATCAAGTTATTGCCAACAGGATATGTAACTCTGAACTAGCTCCTAGGCCATGAAGGTATCAAAATGAATGTTAAAATATTCAATTTGACATATTGTTTAATTATTTCTTACTCCATAGCCAGTTGTCAACACACAATGTTGCCCTGGCCTGGCCTGCGCACGGTAGAACACTGATCAAACTGAGGAGTGTAACACAACTATAAACAGTATATCAAAAACAAATGATATCCTTCAGATCAAGGACTTTCTCCCATTTAGCACTCTGCTCGCTGCTGTCTACGGTGGTTGCGTAATTACAAAACAGGCCAGGTGGAGGGGCTTGCTGCCTAAACCCTGGCCAGCCCTGGCTATGAAACCTTAACCCCCACTTCACACCAGTTTCATTATGAACACTTGAATTTCAATACCAAACCGTCTGCAACCAGCAGACAGCTCTGGCCCTTGCCGCCCTGCACTCCACACAGCAATAATAACACCATATTGAATTGGCCTTCATATGGTAAGAGGAGAAGCTGCAGAAATATGTCTAGCATTTCCCAAATAACAATAAGAAGAATCCGAGCAGCGCAGGGTTGCTGTGTCAGGTGGTGTTACATTTTACAATGTTTGAGAAGCCGCCGCCTCTCTCGCTCTGTCTTGTGAATGAACCCCAGTCACTGGATATAATTATTGGGGCCAAAATTCTTCCTCTTATTCTCCCCCCATTGCACATTCATTAGGATTGTATTTTGTTTGCGAAGGGGAAAGTTTGGAACACTCTGTTTCAAGGCCGACGACTCAAAGAGTAATATTTTTACAAGGTGCTGAAACAGAAGTGCTTTCTGCTGGTCTCCCAAACCACAGAATATAACCAGGAAATATTACAAATCTGCTCTCTGCAACCCAATTCACCCTGTGAGGTTTTAATGGGTTTCAGAAACAAAATATCTCTGTCCAGCATACATCACTTTTCTGTTATATTCTATTACATTCTATAATTAGCATTATATTCTCACTGCACAGAAATTCTCTTATCTGCTATCACAAAAAAATAATATTGTAGCGACCCGCACAGACAGCGGTGTGTTATGTGTTAGGCTATTAGTGGGTTGTGTTGTACTTAACAGTGTTCGCGGGGTCCGACATGCCAATCAACCTGCTATCTGCCAATCACGGGGATGCCTGGAATGTTCTGATGCTGGGCATCCTGGTGGTTGGCGGAGTGGCGTAGAGGGGGGTTGGGCAGGGGGATGGAGCATTGGAAGTTAAGACCAGGTTTAGCCATTGTTCTCTCTCTTACGTCTGGGCTTCACAAGAGCAGGTCACGGTTGGCTTGTGGGGTATCTTTCGTTTATTTGACGTGGGCTACGACCAAACAGTAGCCTGTGTAAAGTTGGGTTAATAAACCGTCAATTCGTTAACTCAACCCTCTGTCTGGACAATTGTTCCTTTATGATCTAGTCAGGTCATTACAATATGTTCCCCTCCTGAGTCCATCCTGATCCCCTGACCCTGTATCGTGTTATTACATCTAGATCCAGTCCTCTGTCTGCTCTAACTCAACACTCCCTCCTCCATGACAGTAAGGCAGACAGGGAGGTACTGTAGAGAGAGAGAGAGACACGGAAGGAGACAGGGAGATACTGTAGAGAGAGAGAGAGACACGGAAGGAGACAGGGAGGTACTGTAGAGAGAGAGAGAGAGACACGGAAGGAGGCAGGGAGGTACTGTAGAGAGAGAGAGAGACACGGTAGGAGACAGGGAGGTACTGTAGAGAGAGAGAGACACGGAAGGAGACAGGGAGGTACTGTAGAGAGAGAGAGAGAGACACGGAAGGAGACAGGGAGGTACTGTAGAGAGAGAGAGAGACACGGAAAGAGACAGGGAGGTACTGTAGAGAGAGAGAGACGGAAGGAGGCAGGGAGGTACTGTAGAGAGAGAGAGAGACACGGAAGGAGACAGGGAGGTACTGTAGAGAGAGAGAGAGACACGGAAGGAGACAGGGAGGTACTGTAGAGAGAGAGAGAGACACGGAAGGAGACAGGGAGGTACTGTAGAGAGAGAGACACGGAAGGAGACAGGGTGGTACTGTAGAGAGAGAGAGAGACACAGAAGGAGACAGGGAGGTACTGTAGAGAGAGAGAGACACGGAAGGAGACAGGGAGGTACTGTAGAGAGAGAGAGAGACACGGAAAGAGACAGGGAGGTACTGTAGAGAGAGAGAGACACGGAAGGAGGCAGGCAGAGACGCAGCGATGCAGTCGTTGAGGTAAGCATAGAAGCGGTGATGCTGTAAGGCACTGAGGTAGTGAGGCACAGCAGCTGCTCCTCATTCTCCAGCCCTCCAGTAGATCCTCAGCTGTTCCCACTTTCCCTTGAATTCCTGTGTGAGGGATTAGCACTTTGGTTCTGCTGGATCTGGGCTCTTATAACGGCAATCAGCAGTTGAAATGATTTTAAAATGGACTCCCCGCCCTTGTTGCGATAAAAAGCTGAGGGATGGGGCTGAAGAAATGTAACCACTCTCAAATTCTTACACAGAGCTATGGATGCAAGGACTGGCCATCCATGATATCAGCATTCTAGTTTTAACCATGTTTTGAGGATGTATAGTGTTTGTTTACATTTACTTTGTTTAAAAACAGAGTAAAACAAGCTTATATTTTGGGTTCTGATGCGGTTATTTATACATTATATTCTTCAAGAATCAATTTGTCCATATCATTCATTTATAGGTCCAAAAATGGATGTATCAATAGCAGATTGCCCCTTTAATGGGTTCTAGCAGCTCAGGCCACATAGAGCACCAGGAAGAGGGACAACGGGTTTTAAAGAGCTGCAGAAAGTCACACCTGTCTGGTGTCCATGCTTCCATGTTAGTTTGACTGTCATAATACTGACAACATACAGCAGCCACATCTACCTCCTAACAACCTCTCTAACATGAGAAAGTTGACTGAAGAGGAGCAAAAAGACATCTCATAATCGTCTTTGGCTCCCCCTTTCTGTGATTGTGACTGTGGGGACTTAGGCGGTTCCCTTTGGATAGGGACTAAGGGTAACATTTAAGGGTAATATCATCCTTAAATAATATTTTAAGGGTCACTTTCTTTAAAAGGATCAGATCAGAGTCACTGAAATGGTAATCATCTGTGAAATGCTTACAGGTAGTCATAAACAGTGGCCAACGATCTCTTAGTTGTGTGGGAGTTTACACAATGCAGACAACAGGCTATAGAGTTTTCATTTTGGTGTTCTATGAATAACTTGAAAAATAAATAAAATAAGAGAATAATATGAGTATCCATTTTTATAGGTATGAGAAATGTCAGAGGCGAAATGAGACTTTACTTTCACAAGAGAAAGATCTTGCTGCCTGAAGAGAAACATTGATGCTAGCCTGGCAAATATATATTTTTTTAATATAATGCAATTCATGTCTTGAAAAAGGTCCTGCTGATCTCTCGCTCTCTTTCTCTCCTCTCCCTCTCTTCCTCCCTCATGTTTTTCATTCCTCTTTCTTTTTCTCACGATTCAGTCTCTTCTTCCTGAGATGCGTTGTTACCTGACAGCCTTGTAGCGGTGACTAGATAATGGCTACGGATGTGAGACAGATTCTGTTTACATGGCCGGTACCAGAGGATTAGAATGATTACCTTGGTGCCAGTGTCATAGTAAGCCTGGAGAGCCTGTCACACAGTCAATAGAGGTGGTGAAAGACATCCTGTACCAGATTAGAGAGTGTAGATTATGGGGATATGTTTTCCCTACCCCTCCGATGAAAGGCTAATTAGAAGGGGAAAAAAGAGATGAGAGAGAGAGAGAGAGGGAGAGAGAGAGAGAGAGAGAGAGAGAGAGAGAGAGAGAGAGATTACCTCATTATCCACATAGAGACATTGGCTGGTCTATTTGGTAACACTCTTCTGTTGGGGATGGGGGCGCTGTTTAGACTATTTATGCTAATTTGGCTAATTTTTTAAACGGCTTCCCACAAAATCCTTGATCGTACAATATGCATATTATTATTATTATTGGATAGAAAACAGTCTATAGTTTCTATAGGAGTTGAAATTTTGTCTCTAAGTGGAACAGAGCCCATTCTACAGCAATTTCCCTGACATGGAGTCAGATTTGAGAAATGTTGGCCACTCTTCTGAAGTCAGTTAAAAGGGCACTGTCGTTGCTATGACTATACGGACACTTCTTACGTCTTCCCCTGGATGCCTTTACGTGATGACGATTCCAACGGGGTCGATTGCGCGTTCACAGGCCCTACAAATGAAAAAACCCTGAAGCTAGTCATTCTTTGGGAGCTGCGTCATGAGCCTAGAGGACACCGGCGCGCACCTGTTCCAAGCGTTAGTTTAGCCTGTTATATTTCTCCGGTCATCTTTTCACTCGTTATAGGAGTTAAAAACATCATAAGGTAGTTAATTTAAAGCGTTTTATAGCAATTTATATCCGTTTAGTGCGATTTTGGGACATTTATTTTTGCAACGATGTGAAAAGTTGGGCACGCTTTTCAGTTCATCCCGAACGCAGTTGACATTTCCACATGGCAAGAGGACAGCTTTCCACCAAAAGACGATTTCTCCCAAGAAAGGATCCTTTGCCCAAGATACTGATGGAAGAACAGCTCAAGGTAGGACATTTTTATTATGATAAATCGTGTTTCTGTCGAAACATTTTAGTGGCTTAGGACGCCATGTTTTTTGACGTAGCTTCGCTTGGCGCAAACTGTATTGAAAAGTAAGGATAAATTAAAAAATGTAATAACGCAATTGTATTAAGAATTAAATTGTCTATCAATCCCTGTCCACCCTATATTTTTTAGTCACGTTTATGAGTATTTATGTATAAGAGTAGATCACTGTCTAAGTGGCGCAAGGACTTTTTCTTTACCAGCTTGTCTACATTTCACATTGTCTAACCATGATTTTGGTGGCTAAATATAAACATTTTCGATCAAACTGTATATGCATGTTGTAATGTGATGTTACAGGAGTGTCATCGGAAGAATTCTGAGAAGGTTAGTGAAAAAATTAATATCTTTTGGCGATGTTGACTTTTATCGCTCACTTTGGCTAGAATCAATGCTGGGCTGCTAATTGCTATGTGCTAAGCTAATATAACGATTTATTGTGTTTTCGCTGTAAGACACTTAGAAAATCTGAAATATTGTCTGTATTCACAGGATCTGTGTCTTTCGATTCGTGTATGCTGTGTATTTTTACGAAATGTTTGATGATTAGTAGTTAGGTAAACACGTTGCTCATTGTAATTATTCTAGTCCATTTGTGATGGTGGGTGCAATTGTAAACTATGCCATCTACCTGAAATATGCACTTTTTTCTAACAAAACCTATCCCATACCATAAATATGTTATCAGACTGTCATCTAATGAGTTTTTTTGTTGGTTAGGGGCTATAAATATCTTAGTTTAGCCGAATTGGTGATGGCTACTGGTGTTGGTGGACAAATAAAAGATGGTGGATTATGCTAATGTGTTTTTAGGTAATAGATGTACATCTTTACATATTGTGTCTTCCCTGTAAAACATTTTAAAAATCGGAAATGTTGACTGGATTCACAAGATCTGTGTCTTTCATTAGCTGTATTGGACTTTAATGTGTGAAAGTTAAATATTTTAAAAAAATATTTTTTTTGAATTTCGCGGCACTGGTTTTTCAGTGGGGGGGGGGGGGTGTGCCGCTAGCGCCACGCTGATCCTAGACAGGTTAACTGCAGTTATAATGCGCAGTAAAACTTGCCATGAGCATGTATGAACTACAAACCCTTACACTGTCTTATAATCATCTAATAATGACCCTGACTAAATACAAGCCTTTTGGAATCAGTTGAAACAGTGATACCTGAGAAACATAATGCAATATAAGCCTTATTATAAGACATATAACATGCATTTACATTTTACCTGCAGGCGCTACAGGGGATTTTCAGCCTGGTGGAATCTGGGCCTTTTTTCTTCATGTCCGAGGCATTTTTAGGTCAGTGACATGTGTTTCACACAGAATAGCCCTGGAGGAAGGCAGGTCTGGGATTCGTGCACTGAATGATACACCCTATGACAGCTTCCGGTGTATTGATGGGGGGTGGCGACATCTGAAAATAAATGTAGTCCTGCTTTGTGGCTTTTCACAAAGGTGATACTGATCACACTTTGTCTTTGTGCGGGTAGATATGGTTGTCCTTGTTCGATAGAGCCATTGGACATCTTTCAGCTATGTTTCTATCGGCGGATTCATTATTAAATTTACCAGCTGACACATTTTTTTCCAAAAACTACAACTCGTGTGTGTGGTGGTGATTTGTGCTCTGGCCCCGACCCTCCAGCAAGGCAGGCTTTTATGAAAGGGAGGTGGACACTAACAACACAATCTGTTGGGCAAAACTGAAAGAACTGACCAGACTGCAATGACTTCGAGTGATTCCTCTCATCAACATTAAGTTAGCTAGCTGGCTAGGTAGATAACGTTTGTTTATCTATTGAAGCCCATATTTTGTATTTCTGGCTAACATACTACTGTGTTACAGTGGGGGGCAATCAAATAATTTTTCTGTTTCTTACGTAGCTAGGTAGTTATCTAGCTAGTCTAGCTAATCAATTACAGGTAGCCATATCTATGACTAAAAATAGATAAATTGTATCTCAATTGTAAAATGTATTCTCTTTTTAGTCGTAGATATGGCTACTAAACAGCAAGCTACAACCACCCACCTAAAGCTAGGTTTACCAGAAGACGTTAGCACATGACTGGAGATAGCTAGGTAGTTAACCTGGCACCTGCTAACTTGTTATGTGCCGTGCCTTGCGTTTTTAACTCGTTAGCAAACATGTGTAACATCAGCAACTGTAAATAATTTGACTAGCTAACCATGTAACATAATTGATGAGGATTGACATTGGTTATGATTATGACCATATACGCATTTCAACCCGATCAGACCATTATTGTAAATAGGAATTTGTTCTTAACTGACTTGCCTAGTTAAATAAATAAAAAATGATTAGCTGTAGACCACACTATCTACCAAGAGAGTTTTCATCTATATTTTTTGTAGCTGTCTATTTACCCCCACGAAGTTCTAAGATGCTGGCACTAAGATCTCACTCAACAAGCTGTATAAGGCCATAAGCGAACAAGAAAATGCTCATCCAGAAGCGGCGCTCCTAGTGGCCGGGGACTTTAATGCAGGAAAACGTTGTGGTTCACTATGAGCAGCCGAATACACAGGAAGTTGAAACTTCCCGATTCTACTAGTGAAATGAAAATGCACTCCTTCTAGCTTGTGGTTTGGATCATTTGGATGTTTATGACAAAAACATAATGTTGTTAATATAGTAAATTCTATATGGTCTGTTCCTTGTTCAAGTGGTTTATTTGCAGCTTTCATTCCCAGCTTGAGGTGTGGAGGAGGTGTCGGCAGCAGGCGGCATTGGCCTTGACCCCTTCACCCTCTGTATTCTATGGATACTACAGGGAGACACCTGAGGTAGATGGTTCTTACTTTAGCCGCCTCTTCTCCCTCTGTTGTCGAAGGTCCGGTTCCCCAACCCTCCCGTCTCAGCCCCAGAGTAAATACGCAAAGCCCTCTCCCATTGCACAGAATAATATTTGTACTCAATTATAATTCTGCTGATCTGGATTCTTGACTAGTAGTACAGTGACAGAGGTGGGAGTAGTTCGGAGTAGGAGTGTGACCTTGAGGCGTTGGTTGAGGCCTTGCTGGGCTCGGCTACTGAATCTGCACTAGGACTCACTGGGAGGAAAATAAGCAAAGGAGCCATTAAGCCATGTAAGAAGCTCTTTGCTGTAGATTTATCCTTTAGCCATGAGTGGCTGTGTTGGAAAGTATGACATGAAAACCACCAGCCATAGCTATAGTATGTGGCCACATGCATGGTAGCCACAGTTTAAAGAGGGTTCCGTTCTTTGCTGTTAAAGTAAAAAAGAAATATCTGACTTTACCTAGCGTTTTGTCGAAAAACTTCACTATCCCTTCAAATAAAAGGTGAATGCTCCTTCAGAGCAAGTCTCTGTATAAGAGCCTCACGTTTCTGTTAACCCAATAACAGTGGGGTGTCAGAGATAAGTGTATTAATGACTTCAGTTGAATACAAAATCATAAACCGTGACGCTGTAAATCGCTCAAACACGTGTCCCAAGGTATATGAGAAATGGATGCCGTTCCTGCAGTTCCTGCAGACTGAGACCTTGCTTAAAAGACTCCCTTGGCTAAACACTAGTTGAATGGAGAGCGGCTCACCTCGTTCTCAACCATAATCACAGTGAATAATGGCCTGCGAGGAAATAACGCTGTCAGATTGTCGGTTTTGTGTGGAGCTGAGTCTCGGGGTGCAAGGGTTGGATAGGAATCTCAATTGGAGTTCCGCTTGCTTGGAAAACAAGCTTTCAGCACTTTTCATTTCAGTCTGCGGTGAAAAGCTGTGCTGTTGTGAGCCGGGTAAGGAGGGTGTGTGTGTGTGTGTGTGTCTCTGTTGGGGTCTGTGTGTGTGTGTGTGAATGAAATCCAAACTTGCAGTGTATTTGAGGTTAATAAAGACTTCTAAAGTGTGTTTAATTTGTCCTAAATAAAATGTAATCAACCCCTACAAAATGTCCATACATCTTTATAATTCAATAATTATTCACATTTCCTGTTGCTGCAGGATTATTTTCCTGCTGTAAGAAACTGGTCAAATTTTTATTTTATTTTACCAGGTAAGTTGACTGAGAACACGTTCTCATTTGCAGCAACGACCTGGGGAATAGTTACAGGGGATGAATGAGCCAATTGTAAACTGGGGCTTATTAGGTGACCATGATGGTTTGAGGGCCAGATTGGGAATTTAGCCAGGACACCGGGGTTAACACCCCTACTCTTACGATAAGTGCCATGGGATCTTTAATGACCTCAGAGAGTCAGGACACCCGTTTAACGTCCCATCCGAAAGACGGCACCCTACACAGGGCAGTGTCCCCAATCACTGCCCTGGGGCATTGGGATATTTTATTAGACCAGAGGAAAGAGTGCCTCCTACTGGCCCTCCAATACCACTTCCAGCAGCATCTGGTCTCCCATCCAGGGACTGACCAGGACCAACCCTGCTTAGCTTCAGAAGCAAGCCAGCAGTGGTATGCAGGGTGGTATACTAAATATAAATTTAGATCATATACCTGTAGGGCTTGGCCCTCAGAACCTCCATCTCCAAATAGTCCTCCCTAACAGAAAAGTCTGGCTCATAGGGTTAAAGAGCACTTTTAAAGAAGATGAACGTCTCTTTCCTGTGGCTGAGGGATGTGTGTGATCAATGTATCTGTGTTGGTTTGCCTGACAGATTGAACTGAAGTGAAACATAAAGTTTGTCTGAATCATAATGTATTGGGCATCGCGTTGTCTTCTACTGCATGAAGTGTTTATGATACATATTTGACTGTACTGCATGTAGCCTATTGGGGTTAATAATAAAAAAATGTTTTTCTAGCTTTAGTATTTTATATGTATTGAATTCAATATTTAAGCCAGCCACAACATGTTGGCTGCTGCCATCCTCAAGGGATGCTGGCCTATTGGGGGAAGTCCCCTATTCACTCCACACACAGACCCACATTTAATCAACTTGGTACCCCTTACCGTATATTTCAGAGTGCCCCGGTACGTGCCTACTTTCAAAGCACCCCATAATAGTCCTAATCCATCGCATTTAACCTGGACAACCAACCAACAGTCTGGAACACATAATCATGGAGATCCAGGCTGTCCAGGTTGGACCATAGAACAGTGATTTGTTGGATGTCTTGGCTATTAGCGATGGGCTGAGGATTTTTTAAGCCAGGGGGGAATAGATGGAAATAATGAGGGAAAGAAACTTCTGCCAACCTCCTGCTCTTTAACCTGTGACACCCATAAGAAGATTCGTGCGCCTTTGTTGATCCTGGCAGGGCACGTTTTGGGCAAGTCATCGCCACCCTGTGATGTCCAGGAACGACACACGTGTCATTTCCTGCCAGGGCCAATCATTTGGTTATTACTGCCGCTGCACTGGCAGGCCACTCTTGTTCTGTACTCTGATTTCCCAAAATGAAACATGTATATTTTTCTTTTGTCGACAGAGGCAATATTTCCATGGCAAATCACGCTCCCCTTCCAAGTCTCTCTGTAAAAAAAATAATCTCTCTTTATAATGAAATGTCTCTGACTCTGAATCAATCCATTTATGAATACGCTCCGAAAGTACCGCCTGAGTTTGAGAAATAGCCTATTTATATATTCTAAGCTCTTAATGTGCCCCTTATGATGGATTTATAAACTGTATATAGAAACGTTACACAAACAATACTGGTTGATTGCAAGGTATCTTAAATTTCATGTTGTTTAGCTTGTTTTAGGGTGGGCGATAACAGGAAGGTCACATGCAATTAAATGTTATTAATTACCTGAATGACAACATGTCGTGGATTCTGTTTGACTGTTCACTATCTGTCTCTCTCTCTCTCTGTTCACTATCTGTCTCTCTCTCTCTCTCCCTCTCTCCCTCTCTCTGTCTTCGTATCTCTCTTCCTCTCCCCACCCCAACCCCAACCCCCCCTCTCCATTTCTCTATGTCCCTCGGTCTCTCTCTCTCTCCTTCCCTGTAGATGACCTTATACTGTGAATGTTATGGTTCTCTGTCCAAGATTACTGGATCTCTTGTCAAAGTTTAGCATTCGTATCAATAGGAGATGTTGGTATGTTGTAAAATATGAAGGCAGCAAATGACATTTAAGATATGACCCCTCAATGGCGGTCTTTCACCAGATGGGCCACTGTCCGCTCAGATAAAATGGTACTGCTGCTTAGATGTCCTGTAGCCTTTGGCTCTCATCAACCCAATATCACAACAGTAGATGATGGAAGAATGTTTTGTTTGAGTTCCAAAAAGAGCCTCGATAACATGGAGATATTGATGAGTACATCTATAACAAAACCCATGTAGCATATACACTACACAACTAAAATACATACAGGGACGAATGGAGATCGAATTCCACAGCAAATTCTCACTGGTCTTAGCATCATGCCACTGCAAAACAATGTCAAATATTAAGTTGGAACAGACCCCCTCTAAAGACAAATTTCACACTGCACACTCATTCCACTCTCATTTATTGGCAACTAGTTTTATTACACTAAACCCCCATCTGTATCCCTCCTTTCCCACAGAGCAACAAAAGCAACAAACAAAACACAACAACAAAGAGAGATGATGTAAAGACCGCGAAGTTTGTTGGAAAGGAAGAGCGTCTATATAACATAGGACCTCCACAGCTGAGCATCAGCATTCTGGAGACAATAGGACCTCCACAGCTGAGCATCAGCATTCTGGAAACAATAGGACCTCCACAGCTGAGCATCAGCATTCTGGATACAATAGGACCTCCACAGCTGAGCATCAGCATTCTGGAGACAATAGGACCTCCACAGCTGAGCATCAGCATTCTGGAGACAATAGGACCTCCACAGCTGAGCATCAGCATTCTGGAGACAATAGGACCTCCACAGCTGAGCATCAGCATTCTGGAGACAATAGGACCTCCACAGCTGAGCATCAGCATTCTGGAGACAATAGGACCTCCACAGCTGAGCATCAGCATTCTGGAGACAATAGGACCTCCACAGCTGAGCATCAGCATTCTGGAGACAATAGGACCTCCACAGCTGAGCATCAGCATTCTGGAGACAATAGGACGTCCACAGCTGAGCATCAGCATTCTGGAGACAATAGGACCTCCACAGCTGAGCATCAGCATTCTGGAGACAATAGGACCTCCACAGCTGAGCATCAGCATTCTGGAGACAATAGGACCTCCACAGCTGAGCATCAGCATTCTGGAGACAATAGGACCTCCACAGCTGAGCATCAGCATTCTGGAGACAATAGGACCTCCACAGCTGAGCATCAGCATTCTGGAGACAATAGGACGTCCACAGCTGAGCATCAGCATTCTGGAGACAATAGGACCTCCACAGCTGAGCATCAGCATTCTGGAGACAATAGGACCTCCACAGCTGAGCATCAGCATTCTGGAGACAATAGGACCTCCACAGCTGAGCATCAGCATTCTGGAGACAATATGACCTCCACAGCTGAGCATCAGCATTCTGGAGACAATAGGACCTCCACAGCTGAGCATCAGCATTCTGGAGACAATAGGACCTCCACAGCTGAGCATCAGCATTCTGGAGACAATAGGACCTCCACAGCTGAGCATCAGCATTCTGGAGACAATAGGACCTCCACAGCTGAGCATCAGCATTCTGGAGACAATAGTTGGCTGGGCTGTCATCAAAGCCAGTGGCGGGGGACACTTGCCAAGAGACCAGCTAATGACTGAATTATGGCCTGCAATCAGCTGGGCCTATCAGCCAATGGAGGCAGATCGTTGACGGGGGATCCATCTTTTTCACTCTCCATGTGATGGTTGGGGGTTTGTGTGTGTCTATATATGCATACATGTGCACAGAGTTTGTGTGTGTGTGTCGAAAACAGGTTCTAAGATCCCAGGCCACCACACAGGCAAGGTTATGAAGGTTTCAAGGGTTTTTAATAAAAAATGTATCTCGGGTTCACACCAGTCAAAAAACACACATTCATACCAAACATACGTTCAGTCCCAGAGATAGTCCATGCTGCTGGGTAGTTCAAGGTAGTTAAGATGAGCGACCACCACCCGTCAGTTTCTTATCTTCCGTTGGTACGTTTGCTAATTCGTTTGTTCATTTGTTCATTAGTTCGTTCGTTGGTAGTGGTTTGGCAGTCGTTCCTCATTGTCTGTTGCCATCAAGCGTCTGTAGCACTCAGCCCATGATCCGGTCCAGTGCAGAAGACAGGAAAACATGCATGAGCAGGGAGCCATTGTGAACAGACATATTCCACCACACTCACACATGTATGGTCCCCCTCTGGTTACAAGGTCACGGTGGCGGGGTGTGACGTGGTCCAGGAGACGGTAGCAGAGGCAGTGACGGCAGGGTGTGACGTGGTCCAGGAGACGGTAGCAGAGGCAGTGACGGCAGGGTGTGACGTGGTCCAGGAGACGGTAGCAGAGGCAGTGACGGCAGAGTGTGACTTGGTCCAGCAGATGGTAGCAGAGGGAGTGGCGGCAGGGTGTGACGTGGTCCAGCAGATGGTAGCAGAGGCAGTGGCGGCAGGGTGTGACGTGGTCCAGGAGACGGTAGCAGAGGCAGTGGCGGCAGGGTGTGACGTGGTCCAGCAGATGGTAGCAGAGGGAGTGACGGCAGGGTGTGACGTGGTCCAGCAGATGGTAGCAGAGGGAGTGACGGCAGGGTGTGACGTGGTCCAGCAGATGGTAGCAGAGGCAGTGGCGGCAGGGTGTGACGTGGTCCAGCAGATGGTAGCAGAGGCAGTGGCGGCAGGGTGTGACGTGGTCCAGCAGATGGTAGCAGAGGCAGTGGCGGCAGGGTGTGACGTGGTCCAGCAGACGGTAGCAGAGGCAGTGACGGCAGGGTGTGACGTGGTCCAGGAGACGGTAGCAGAGGCAGTGACGGCAGGGTGTGACGTGGTCCAGCAGACGGTAGCAGAGGCAGTGACGGCAGGGTGTGACGTGGTCCAGCAGATGGTAGCAGAGGCAGTGACGGCAGGGTGTGACGTGGTCCAGCAGACGGTAGCAGAGGCAGTGACGGCAGGGTGTGACGTGGTCCAGCAGACGGTAGCAGAGGCAGTGGCGGCAGGGTGTGACGTGGTCCAGCAGATGGTAGCAGAGGCAGTGGCGGCAGGGTGTGACGTGGTCCAGCAGACGGTAGCAGAGGCAGTGGCGGCAGGGTGTGACGTGGTCCAGCAGACGGTAGCAGAGGCAGTGACGGCAGGGTGTGACGTGGTCCAGCAGATGGTAGCAGAGGCAGTGACGGCAGGGTGTGACGTGGTCCAGCAGACGGTAGCAGAGGCAGTGACGGCAGGGTGTGACGTGGTCCAGCAGATGGTAGCAGAGGCAGTGACGGCAGGGTGTGACGTGGTCCAGCAGACGGTAGCAGAGGCAGTGGCGGCGGCGACAGAAGTTCGACGTGGACTTCCTCCGCCTCCAGCAGCTCCAGAGTGAACCGTAAGCTCCGTTTTCTGAAGTTCAGGTTGCATGTTAGTTAATGAGGCCAAGGTATGGCAGATCTGGGCCAATTCCCATCTCCAAAGAGACCAGTCAAAGGGGTGGAGTCTACAATACATTTATGAATAAAGAGAACACAGCAAACCAAGGTAAATTATCTAAAGTAAAAAGGCACACAATTTCCAAATGAAAAGTCACTGCAAACTTTCAATACATATTTAAATACACACCGAAAGGGTTGGTCTCTAATTTGGGGAAACATATAAGGGATGTCAACATCTGACACATACATGCGTACAACGTTTGTGTCTGTGTGGGGAGGGGGGAGGCAGTAACGTTATCATGACGGACAGGCCTGTGTGTGTGTGGGGAGGGGGGAGGCTGTAACGTTGTCATGACGGACAGGCCTGTGTTGTAGCATGCACCTCTAGAAGCCAGATCTCTCTATTGACTTTCTCTAAGAGGCCGCGTGACCTCAGAGTTTCCCAAACACAGTACTGGGGCCTACCTCGGTGCACTTTCTGCTTTTTGCCCCAGTACTACACAGCTGATTCAAATAACCAACTGATCATCAAGCTTTTATTATTTGAATCAGCTGTGCAAAACCCTGCACTAGCTGACCTCCTGGTCTCTATCCCAACTCTCCCTCCTTCCCAGCAGGCACTTGGACAGGCTCAGTCTGTCAAGGATAATGAGGCTGAGATAACGACACAACAGCTGATGTAATAAAATGAGACAGACAGAGCAGATTGAGATATTACTGTGCAGCACATGTTCTGATGGTTTTTAGGGGCGTTGGACTAAACAACACTACTAATAGGATGTTTAGGGTGAGAGGGTTTGGTCATCTATAAACAGATATGGTTTTGTCTTTCTGTTTAAAGTTGAGCCTCGTGGGTCCTCTCCTCTCTGTGCCCATTGTCCCCACATTGGAGTATAATTAACGGGGGTGTGGTGTATGGCCATTACACCATGGTAAAGGGTTGTTCTTATGAATGACGCAACACGGAGTGCCTGGATACAGCCCTTATCCATGGAATATTGGCCATATACCACAAATCCCAGAGTTAGGTTATTGCTATTATAAACTGGTTACAAAAGTAATTAGAATAGTAAAAATAAATGTTTTGTCATAATCGTGGTTTACGGTCTAATATACCACTGCAATCAGCTAATCAGCATTCCGGGTTTGAACCACCCAGTTTATAATTCCACACATTGGAGTATAATTCCCCACATTGGAGTATAATTCCCCACATTGGAGTATAATTCCCCACATTGGAGTATAATTCCCCACATTGGAGTATAATTCCCCACATTGGAGTATAATTCCGCACATTGGAGTATAATTCTCCACATTGGAGTATAATTCCGCACATTGGAGTATAATTCCCCACATTGGAGTATAATTCCCCACATTGGAGTATAATTCCCCACATTGGAGTATAATTCCCCACTTTGGAGTATAATTCCCCACATTGGAGTATAATTCTCCACATTGGAGTATAATTCCCCACATTGGAGTATAATTCCCCGCATTGGAGTATAATTCCCCACATTGGAGTATAATTCCGCACATTGGAGTATAATTCTCCACATTGGAGTATAATTCCCCACATTGGAGTATAATTCCGCACATTGGAGTATAATTCCCCACATTGGAGTATAATTCCCCACATTGGAGTATAATTCCCCACATTGGAGTATAATTCCCCACATTGGAGTATAATTCCCCACATTGGAGTATAATTCCCCACATTGGAGTATAATTCCCCACATTGGAGTATAATTCCCCACATTGGAGTATAATTCCCCACATTAAAGTATAATTTGGCACATTGGAGTATAATTCCCCACATTGGAGTATAATTCTCCACATTGGAGTATAATTCTCCACATTGGAGTATAATTCGGCACATTGGAGTATAATTCCCCACATTGGAGTATAATTCCCCACATTGGAGTATAACTATCATACCAAAGGCCTGAATAAAACCCTGTGAACAACACTGACAGATGTGAAAACACAGTTTTGGTTGCCTGTCTAGGAACCTGAACAGATGTACAAGACGTTATCAGAGTTGTGTATTATCTGCAAGCTCCCAGAAGGACAGACAGTGATAACGCAGTAGTTTGTTCCCTCACACCCTAACTAATTGACCTCCCTTTGTCAGCAGCGGTGAGGCTCCCGGCTGCAGTCTGCACCCTCAGGGCTCTCCTCCCCAAGCTGCAGCCCCAGAGCTCTACTCCGTCCGAGAAGCTGCGGCCCTGAAATAATCCGGTCTGACGATAAGAACCTGGGATGGCTTCCAGTCCTGACTGATAGTACTGCTGGGTTTCCTGTTCATTAGGCACCAAACAGAAGGAAACAGACTGCTGGGTTCACTGTTCATTAGGCACCAAACAGAAGAAAACAGACTGCTGGGTTTCCTGTTCATTAGGCACCAAACAGAAGGAAACAGACTGCTGGGTTCACTGTTCATTAGGCACCAAACAGAAGAAAACAGACTGCTGGGTTCACTGTTCATTAGGCACAAAGCAGAAGGAAACAGACTGCTGGGTTCACTGTTCATTAGGCACCAAACAGACTGCTGGGTTTCCTGTTCATTAGGCACCAAACAGAAGATAACAGACTGCTGTTCATTAGGCACCAAACAGACTGCTGGGTTCACTGTTCATTAGGCACCAAACAGAAGGAAACAGACTGCTGGGTTCACTGTTCATTAGGCACCAAACAGAAGAAAACAGACTGCTGGGTTCACTGTTCATTAGGCACCAAACAGAAGGAAACAGACTGCTGGGTTCACTGTTCATTAGGCACCAAACAGAAGAAAACAGACTGCTGGGTTCACTGTTCATTAGGCACCAAACAGAAGAAAACAGACTGCTGGGTTCACTGTTCATTAGGCACCAAGCAGAAGGAAACAGACTGCTGGGTTCACTGTTCATTAGGCACCAAACAGAAGATAACAGACTGCTGGGTTCACTGTTCATTAGGCACCAAACAGAAGGAAACAGACTGCTGGGTTCACGGTTCATTAGGCAACAAACAGACTGCTGGGTTTCCTGTTCATTAGGCACCAAACAGAAGAAAACAGTCTGCTGGGTTCACTGTTCATTAGGCACCAAACAGAAGAAAACAGACTGCTGGGTTCACTGTTCATTAGGCACCAAACAGAAGAAAACAGACTGCTGGGTTCACTGTTCATTAGGCACCAAACAGAAGGAAACAGACTGCTGGGTTCACTGTTCATTAGGCACCAAACAGAAGAAAACAGACTGCTGGGTTCACTGTTCATTAGGCACCAAACAGAAGGAAACAGACTGCTGGGTTCACTGTTCATTAGGCACCAAACAGAAGAAAACAGACTGCTGGGTTCACTGTTCATTAGGCACCAAACAGAAGAAAACAGACTGCTGGGTTCACTGTTCATTAGGCACCAAACAGAAGAAAACAGACTGCTGGGTTCACTGTTCATTAGGCACCAAACAGAAGAAAACAAACTGCTGGGTTCACTGTTCATTAGGCACCAAACAGAAGAAAACAGTCTGCCGGGTTCACTGTTCATTAGGCACCAAACAGAAGATAACAGACTGTTGGGTTCACTGTTCATTAGGCACCAAACAGAAGAAAACAAACTGCTGGGTTCACTGTTCATTAGGCACCAAACAGAAGAAAACAGTCTGCCGGGTTCACTGTTCATTAGGCACCAAACAGAAGATAACAGACTGTTGGGTTCACTGTTCATGAGGCACCAAACAGAAGAAAACAGACTGTTGGGTTCACTGTTCATGAGGCACCAAACAGAAGAAAACAGACTGCTGGGTTCACTGTTCATTAGGCACCAAACAGACTGCTGGGTTCACTGTTCATTAGGCACCAAACAGAAGAAAACAGACTGCTGGGTTTCCTGTTCATTAGGCACCAAACAGAAGGAAACAGACTGCTGGGTTCACTGTTCATTAGGCACCAAACAGAATAAAACAGACTGCTGGGTTTCCGGTTCATTAGGCACCAAACAGAAGAAAACAGTCTGCTGGGTTCACTGTTCATGAGGCACCAAACAGAAGAAAACAGACTGCTGGGTTCACTGTTCATTAGGCACCAAACAGAAGAAAACAGACTGCTGGGTTCACTGTTCATTAGGCACCAAACAGAAGGAAACAGACTGCTGGGTTCACTGTTCATTAGGCACCAAACAGAAGAAAACAGACTGCTGGGTTTCCTGTTCATTAGGCACCAAACAGAAGGAAACAGACTGCTGGGTTCACTGTTCATTAGGCACCAAACAGACTGCTGGGTTCACTGTTCATTAGGCACCAAACAGAAGGAAACAGACTGCTGGGTTCACTGTTCATTAGGCACCAAACAGAAGAAAACAGTCTGCTGGGTTCACTGTTCATTAGGCACCAAACAGAAGATAACAGACTGCTGGGTTCACTGTTCATGAGGCACCAAACAGAAGAAAACAGACTGCTGGGTTTCCTGTTCATTAGGCACCAAACAGAAGGAAACAGACTGCTGGGTTCACTGTTCATTAGGCACCAAACAGACTGCTGGGTTCACTGTTCATTAGGCACCAAACAGAAGGAAACAGACTGCTGGGTTCACTGTTCATTAGGCACCAAACAGAAGAAAACAGACTGCTGGGTTCACTGTTCATTAGGCACCAAACAGAAGAAAACAGACTGCTGGGTTCACTGTTCATTAGGCACCAAACAGAAGAAAACAGTCTGCTGGGTTCACTGTTCATTAGGCACCAAACAGAAGATAACAGACTGTTGGGTTCACTGTTCATGAGGCACCAAACAGAAGAAAACAGACTGCTGGGTTTCCTGTTCATTAGGCACCAAACAGAAGGAAACAGACTGCTGGGTTCACTGTTCATTAGGCACCAAACAGACTGCTGGGTTCACTGTTCATTAGGCACCAAACAGAAGGAAACAGACTGCTGGGTTCACTGTTCATTAGGCACCAAACAGAAGAAAACAGACTGCTGGGTTCACTGTTCATTAGGCACCAAACAGAAGAAAACAGACTGCCGGGTTCACTGTTCATTAGGCACCAAACAGAAGAAAACAGACTGCTGGGTTCACTGTTCATTAGGCACCAAACAGAAGAAAACAGACTGCTGGGTTCACTGTTCATTAGGCACCAAACAGAAGAAAACAGACTGCTGGGTTCACTGTTCATTAGGCACCAAACAGACTGCTGGGTTCACTGTTCATTAGGCACCAAACAGACTGCTGGGTTCACTGTTCATGAGGCACCAAACAGACTGCTGGGTTCACTGTTCATGAGGCACCAAACAGAAGAAAACAGACTGCTGGGTTCACTGTTCATTAGGCACCAAACAGACTGCTGGGTTCACTGTTCATGAGGCACCAAACAGAAGAAAACAGACTGCTGGGTTTCCTGTTCATTAGGCACCAAACAGAAGGAAACAGACTGCTGGGTTCACTGTTCATTAGGCACCAAACAGACTGCTGGGTTCACTTTTCATTAGGCACCAAACAGAAGGAAACAGACTGCTGGGTTCACTGTTCATTAGGCACCAAACAGAAGATAACAGACTGCTGTTCATTAGGCACCAAACAGACTGCTGGGTTCACTGTTCATTAGGAACCAAACAGAAGAAAACAGACTGCTGTGTTCACTGTTCATTAGGCACCAAACAGAAGGAAACAGACTGCTGGGTTCACTGTTCATTAGGCACCAAACAGAAGGAAACAGACTGCTGGGTTTCCTGTTCATTAGGCACCAAACAGAAGAAAACAGACTGCTGGGTTCACTGTTCATTAGGCACCAAACAGAAGAAAACAGACTGCTGGGTTCACTGTTCATTAGGCACCAAACAGACTGCTGGGTTCACTGTTCATTAGGCACCAAACAGAAGGAAACAGACTGCTGGGTTCACTGTTCATTAGGCACCAAACAGAAGATAACAGACTGCTGTTCATTAGGCACCAAACAGACTGCTGGGTTCACTGTTCATTAGGCACCAAACAGAAGAAAACAGACTGCTGGGTTCACTGTTCATTAGGCACCAAACAGAAGATAACAGACTGCTGTTCATTAGGCACCAAACAGAAGAAAACAGACTGCTGGCTTCAGTGTTCATTAGGCACCAAACAGAAGAAAACAGACTGCTGGGTTCACTGTTCATTAGGCACCAAACAGACTGCTGGGTTTCCTGTTCATTAGGCACCAAACAGAAGGAAACAGACTGCTGGGTTCACTGTTCATTAGGCACCAAACAGAAGAAAACAGACTGCTGGGTTCACTGTTCATTAGGCACCAAACAGAAGAAAACAGACTGCTGGGTTCACTGTTCATTAGGCACCAAACAGAAGAAAACAGACTGCTGGGTTCACTGTTCATTAGGCACCAAACAGAAGGAAACAGACTGCTGGGTTCACTGTTCATTAGGCACCAAACAGACTGCTGGGTTCACTGTTCATTAGGCACCAAACAGACTGCTGGGTTCACTGTTCATTAGGCACCAAACAGAAGGAAACAGACTGCTGGGTTCACGGTTCATTAGGCACCAAACAGAAGAAAACAGACTGCTGGGTTCACTGTTCATTAGGCACCAAACAGAAGGAAACAGACTGCTGGGTTCACGGTTCATTAGGCACCAAACAGAAGAAAACAGACTGCTGGGTTCACTGTTCATTAGGCACCAAACAGAAGGAAACAGACTGCTGGGTTCACGGTTCATTAGGCACCAAACAGAAGAAAACAGACTGCTGGGTTCACTGTTCATTAGGCACCAAACAGACTGCTGGGTTCACTGTTCATTAGGCACCAAACAGAAGGAAACAGACTGCTGGGTTCACTGTTCATTAGGCACCAAACAGAAGATAACAGACTGCTGTTCATTAGGCACCAAACAGACTGCTGGGTTCACTGTTCATTAGGCACCAAACAGAAGAAAAGAGACTGCTGGGTTCACTGTTCATTAGGCACCAAACAGAAGGAAACAGACTGCTGGGTTCACTGTTCATTAGGCACCAAACAGAAGGAAACAGACTGCTGGGTTCACTGTTCATTAGGCACCAAACAGAAGAAAACAGACTGCTGGGTTCACTGTTCATTAGGCACCAAACAGACTGCTGGGTTCACTGTTCATTAGGCACCAAACAGAAGGAAACAGACTGCTGGGTTCACTGTTCATTAGGCACCAAACAGAAGATAACAGACTGCTGGGTTCACTGTTCATTAGGCACCAAACAGACTGCTGGGTTCACTGTTCATTAGGCACCAAACAGAAGAAAACAGACTGCTGGGTTCACTGTTCATTAGGCACCAAACAGAAGGAAACAGACTGCTGGGTTCACTGTTCATTAGGCACCAAACAGAAGGAAACAGACTGCTGGGTTCACTGTTCATGAGGCACCAAACAGAAGAAAACAGACTGCTGGGTTCACTGTTCATTAGGCACCAAACAGAAGAAAACAGACTGCTGGGTTCACTGTTCATTAGGCACCAAACAGAAGAAAACAGTCTGCTGGGTTCACTGTTCATGAGGCACCAAACAGAAGAAAACAGACTGCTGGGTTCACTGTTCATTAGGCACCAAACAGAAGAAAACAGACTGCTGGGTTCACTGTTCATTAGGCACCAAACAGAAGAAAACAGACTGCTGGGTTCACTGTTCATTAGGCACCAAACAGAAGAAAACAGACTGTTGGGTTCACTGTTCATTAGGCACCAAACAGAAGGAAACAGACTGCTGGGTTCACTGTTCATTAGGCACCAAACAGAAGAAAACAGACTGCTGGGTTCACTGTTCATTAGGCACCAAACAGACTGCTGGGTTCACTGTTCATTAGGCACCAAACAGAAGAAAACAGACTGCTGGGTTTCCTGTTCATTAGGCACCAAACAGAAGATAACAGACTGCTGGGTTCACTGTTCATTAGGCACCAAACAGAAGATAACAGACTGCTGGGTTCACTGTTCATTAGGCACCAAACAGAAGAAAACAGACTGCTGGGTTCACTGTTCATTAGGCACCAAACAGACTGCTGGGTTCACTGTTCATTAGGCACAAAACAGAAGATAACAGACTGCTGGGTTCACTGTTCATTATGCACCAAACAGAAGGAAACAGACTGAAACAGGGAAGGACTAGCTGGACAATAAGAAATGTTCAATTTAATTTTGAATTGTAAAGCATTTGAAGATGTTTTTTTTTGCATGTGGTGATTAACCCAGCCTTGATGTAGAGATGTAGTGATGTTGGACTTGGACCGTCAACCAGCTGTTTGTGATCTGACCCAAGGACAATCCTTGTTATGCCCAGAATAACACATCTGATTGTTGAAGTGCTATGCAGCATAGAGCAAGAAACAAGAGTTATGTGTTGATCTATATTCCAATGTGGGTAAAATGAACACAGAGCGGACCCACGAGGCCCACATATAAGCAACTCAGGAAGACAAAACCATATCTGTTTGAAAATGATCAAACCCTCTCACCCTAAACATCCTATTAGTAGTGTTGTTGAGTCCAACGCCCCTAAAAACCATCAGAACATGTGCTGCACAGTAATATCTCAATCTGCTCTGTCTGTCTCATTTTATGACATCAGCTGTTGTGTCGTTATCTCAGCCTCATTATCCTTGACAGACTGAGCCTGTCCAAGTGCCTGCTGGGAAGGAGGGAGTGTTGGGATTGAGACTTAGAGGTCATCAGGGCTTATTTGTCACACACACACACACATGCATGAAAGCACACCCACACAAATGCATGAAAGTACACACACACACACACACACACACACACACACACACACACACACACACACACACACACACACACACACACACACACACACACACACACACACACACATGCATGAAAGCACACCCACACAAATGCATGAAAGTACACACACACACACACACACACACACACACACACACACACACACACACACACACACACACACACACACACACACACACACACACACACACACACACACACACACACACACACACACACACCCACACAAATGCATGAAAGTACACACACACACACACAAATGCATGAAAACACACACACACACACACTTTCTTCACAAGCGAATGAAAACAAGTTTGAGATTCCACAGGTGCTGTGGCAGTAGATCACTAAAGGGGGACACTCGGACACTTCTGCAGATCCTCCTTTATTCCTCAGGGTCTTTCTCTACCCTCTCGCTCTACCCTCTCTCTCTACCCTCTCTCTCTACCCTCTCTCTCTACTCTCTCTCTCCCCTCTCTCTCTCTCCCCTCTCTCTTTCTCCCCTCTCTCTCTACCCTCTCTCTCTACCCTCTCTCTACCCTCTCTCTCTCTCCACCCTCTCTCTCTACCCTCTCTCTCCTCTCTCTCTCTCCCCTCTCTCTACCCTCTTTCTCTACCTTCTTTCTCTACCCTCTCTTTCTACCCTCTCTCACTACCCTCTCTCTCTACCCTCTCTCTCTACCCTCTTTCTCTCCCCTCTCTCTCTACCCTCTCTCTCTCCCCTCTCTCTCTACCCTCTCTCTCTCTCTCCCCCTCTCTCCCCTCTCTCTACCCTCTCTCTCTCTCCCCTCTCTCTCTACCCTCTCTCTCCCCTCTCTCTCTCTCCCCACTCTCTCTCCCCTCTCGCTCTCTCCCCTCTCTCTCTCCCCCCTCTCTCGCTCCCCTCTCTCTCTACCCCCCCCCTTTATCTCTCTCACTGTGTCAAAGCCGTTGACCATGTAAATCTCATACATGTATTAGAAAGATGATGTTAAAAATAACACCCATAAATCTGACAGGGAGAGGAGGATAGGTAAAGAGGAGGGGGAGGAGGTGAGCTGCAAAAAAGGCAACATTTAAATAAAATAAGTATTTAATTTCCTTTTAAACTGGCAGTGAGCGGGGAAAGTGCTGTAGGCACTGAGTCCTGGCGTTACAGTGAGGCGTGATCAATTTAACACACACACACACACACACACACACACACACACACACACACACACACACACACACACACACACACACACACACACACACACACACACACACACACACACACACACACACACACACACACACACACACACACACACACACACACACACACACTGTCTCGGGTTCCTCCGCTGGACTCATCCCTCTCTCTCTCTCCTCTCTCTCTCTCCACCCTCTCTCTCTACCCTCTTTCTCTACCCTCTTTCTCTACCCTCTTTCTCTACCCTCTCTTTCTACCCTCTCTCACTACCCCCTCTCTCTACCCTCTCTCTCTACCCTCTTTCTCTCCCCTCTCTCTCTCCCCTCTCTCTCTCCCCTCTCACTCTCCCCTCTCTCTCTACCCTATCTCTCTCCCCTCTCTCTCTCCCCTCTCTCTCTCTCCCCCTCTCTCCCCTCTCTCTCCCCTCTCTCTCTCTCTCTCCCCTCTCGCTCTCTCCCTTCTCTCTCTCCCCCCTCTCTCGCCCCCCTCTCTCTCTACCCCCCCCCCCTTTTATCTCTCTCACTGTGTCAAACCGTGACACCAGTCCAAAACGGGGAAGCCGTTGACCATGTAAATCTCATACATGTATTAGAAAGATGATGTTAAAAATAACACCCATAAATCTGACAGGGAGAGGAGGATAGGTAAAGAGGAGGGGGAGGAGGTGAGCTGCAAAAAAGGCAACATTTAAATCAAATAAGTATTTAATTTCCTTTTAAACTGGCAGTGAGCGGGGAAAGTGCTGTAGGCACTGAGTCCTGGCGTTACAGTGAGGCGTGATCAATTTAACACACATACACACCAACACACACACACACACACACACACACACACACACACACACACAGTCTCGGGTTCCTCCGCTGGACTCATCCCTCTTTTTCACTCAGGTTCAGTGACCAGATAACCAGACAATGAGTTATCACAGCGAGAGCCAGTAAGGTGTTCAACACACCCAGAGTAAGGGATGACCGTTTTATCACCTGTCATGTTGACGGACGGCAGCTGGACAGGGAGGCTGAATCTTAAATTACACACTATTCCTTGTATAGTGCACTTTTGACCAAAGCTTTAGGGGTAAAAGGGTGACCTTTGGGACATACCCTGAGAGAGAGAAAGAGAGAATTCCCAGGCACTTCCTCGTTGCTGTCTTAGGACATCTGTCCAGCTCACAGAGCCCTCCAAACACATGCCCCACAGTCCAGCTCACAGAGGAGGCTCATCTCATATACTTCACACACACTGTCCGTACTCACAGAAACACTTGAATTGGGGTTCGATTGTCAGTTTATTATCAGTGACTTCCTTCCTTCCTTCCTTCCTTCCTTCCTTCCTTCCTTCCTTCCTTCCTTCCTTCTTGCTTGCGCCAGTGCTGCAGATCTTCTGCCTGTCTGTAGATTCTGTTCCATGACCGGTCATTATAAATTGGTATGACTTTAGTAGCAGTAAGGCCCTGTGCTCTTCCCTGGCCTGACCAAACTTTTATTAATCACATGCTTAGGTCACGTGATCAGGAAAAAACACAGGGTCCTTATTATCAGCAGGAAGATAGTTACATTCTGAAGATGTGTTGAACTCTGAACTCTGCTCTGTTTTCATACACTAAGATCAGATGGGCCATTCCTGCTCTGTTTTCATACACTAAGATCAGATGGGCCATTCCTGCTCTGTTTTCATACACTAAGATCAGATGGGCCATGCCTGCTCTGTTTTCATACACTAAGATCAGATGGGCCATTCCTGCTCTGTTTTCATACACTAAGATCAGATGGGCCATTCCTGCTCTGTTTTCATACTCTAAGATCAGATGGGCCATTCCTGCTCTGTTTTCATACACTAAGATCAGATGGGCCATGCCTGCTCTGTTTTCATACACTAAGATCAGATGGGCCATTCCTGCTCTGTTTTCATACACTAAGATCAGATGGGCCATTCCTGCTCTGTTTTCATACACTAAGATCAGATGGGCCATTCCTGCTCTGTTTTCATACTATAAAATTGGCTATCATTGGGAGATTCGCCAGTCTTCCTGACCCACAGCAACAATTGATCTCTCCCCCTTCCAATCCTTATGATCCCCATCTATGATAGCAGCAGTAACTTCTCTCCTGGTGCCTTATCACTGACAGGACTCATTCCTCCCTACTTTAGCTGTCCTGCACATTAGCTTCAACAGATTAAATAAACTCAACCATTTACACTAGGCCCTCTCTAGGACCAGAAGAGCAGGCTACGCCACTAAAACAAACAGGAGGATATATTGCTGTGTCAATAGGGCGTCTGGGATCCTGAGACAGAGACAGTCGTATCGCTGAGGCATCTCGGCTCTGGTAGAAACACAAACGTCTCTGCAGGGAGGCGTGTCCAGGCTTTTTTTTGGTCAGGCTATAATATCATAATAATACTTTATTGCCCTCTAGATTATGATTGTAAAACGTTGTTTTGGAAATTCGGAAGTCATTTGACTATGTTCACCATACATAATTATATAACTTTGTCACGCCCTGACCTTAGAGATCCTTTTTATGTCTCTATTTTGGTTTGGTCAGGGCGTGAGTTGGGGTGGGCATTCTATGTTTTGTGTTTCTATGATTTTCTATTTCTATGTTTTGGCCTGGTATGGTTCTCAATCAGGGACAGCTGTCTATCGTTGTCTCTGATTGGGAACCATACTTAGGTAGCCTTTTATCCCACCTGTCTTTGTGGGAAGTTGACTTTGTTTAGGGCACTTTGCCTTTGAGCTTCACGGTTTGTTTTTGTAGTGTTTTTTTGTTTTGTTTGGCGTCATTTTGATAAAATAAAGAAAATGTACACTTACCACGCTGCACCTTGGTCCTCAACTTGACAACTTTGCCACGGACATTTCTTTACATGTTTTACAGTATTGTCCATAGAAATAGAATTAAGTAATTCTAGTAATTGTATATCTATGGTATTGACTGTGGTCAGGAAAGCTACAAGGAAATGGTTGGAGCAAAGTCTAACAAAACTGTTTTGATGAAAGCCTCTACATTTGTCACTGTGGAACAGTGGATTCCTCTCCACCGCTGAACTCATAAGGTCCTGATCATCTGCCCCGAGCGAGCCTCTTCTTAAAAACTGTTCTGCGCCACTAAACAACCTGAGAAAATGTTCTCTGGGAGACGTAGTAACAGACTTGTAGAATCCCAGAGTCAAGGCTAAACAACAGACATAGATAACCTACTGGTCTTCCATTACATCTTGGGAAAATAACTCACAGATGGAGATGCAGTCCACAACCATACAGACCTAGGGTGAAATTGTTATTCAATTTCTTTCAGATACTACATCAGCTGTGCTTGATTGAGCTTGTCTACTTGTCTGATACAATGGAACCAACTGAATAGTCCCAAAGATGAGAAACCCCTCTGGCAACCCAGGCTCAATCAAACACTTGTCTAGAAGCAAAGTGGAAGAAGAGTGGAAACAGAGTGGAAGAAAAGCGGAAGCAAAGTGAAAGCAGAGTGGAAGCAGAGCGGTCACTCCATTCCCCTCACTCTGCAAGTTTTGGTCAAGCCTATGGACCAAATATTCCCTAACCTTCTGAATTGTGAAAGACGCACACACCTGCTAAATATTGATTTGTTCAAATAACCAGTGAGGAAAAACCTGAAAACCGCAACAGTCGCTAGAACAGTGTCACGGTCTCGTCAAAGATAGGAGACCAAGGCGCAGCGTGGGATGTGTACATACTAATTTATTCAAAAGAGCGAACACTAAACAAAATAACAAAACTAACAAAGAACCGTGAAGCTATACAAAAATGAGTGCTGACAGGCAACAACACATAGACAACTATCCACAACTACAGGTGGGAAAAGGCAACCTAAGTATGGTTCTCAATCAGAGACAACGATAGCCAGCTGCCTCTGATTGAGAACCACACCCGGCCAAACACACAGAAATACAAATCATAGAAAAAGGAACATAGACTGCCCACCCAAATCACACCCTGACCAAACCAAAATAGAGACATAAAAAGCTCTCTACGGTCAGGGCGTGACAAACAGCTGGTTAGTTGTTGCATGCCACAGTCTTTTTACAGACTAAACAATACAATTTATGTTACGTAGCCTGTCCACGAGAAATTATGCAAAAATAAATAAATATATATATATATATATATATATATATAATCTGCTGTAGTCCAGGGACCAGCAAAGGAGAGGTGAAGCTGTTGATTATTAAGGCAACGAAGGAGAGGAGAGGTGAAGCTGTTGATTATTAAGGCAGTGAAGGAGAGGAGAGGTGAAGCTGTTGATTATTAAGGCAACGAAGGAGAGGAGAGGTGAAGCTGTTGATTATTGATGCAGTGAAGGAGAGGAGAGGTGAAGCTGTTGATTATTGAGGCAGTGAAGGAGAGGAGAGGTGAAGCTAATGATTATTAAGGCAGTGAAGGAGAGGAGAGGTGAAGCTGTTAATTATTGAGGCAGTGAAGGAGAGGAGAGGTGAAGCTGTTGATTATTGAGGCAGTGAAGGAGAGGAGAGGTGAAGCTGTTGATTATTGAGGCAGTGAAGGAGAGGAGAGGTGAAGCTAATGATTATTAAGGCAGTGAAGGAGAGGAGAGGTGAAGCTGTTAATTATTGAGGCAGTGAAGGAGAGGAGAGGTGAAGCTGTTGATTATTGAGGCACCGAAGGAGAGGAGAGGTGAAGCCGTTGATTATTAAGGCAGTGAAGGAGAGGAGAGGTGAAGTGGTTGATTATTAAGGCACCGTAGGAGAGGAGAGGTGAAGCTAATGATTATTAAGGCAGTGAAGGAGAGGAGAGGTGAAGCTGTTAATTATTGAGGCAGTGAAGGAGAGGAGAGGTGAAGCTGTTGATTATTGAGGCACCGAAGGAGAGGAGAGATGAAGCTGTTGATTATTAAGGCAGTGAAGGAGGGGAGAGGTGACGCTGTTGATTCTAAGGCTATGAGACATGTTGCTGATGGATTGTTTGCTTGAACAGTACCCTAGCCACTGAGAGGTGATGATTGGTGGTTTGGACAGTACCCTAACCACTGAGAGGTGATAATTGGTGGTTTGGACAGTACCCTAGCCACTGAGAGGTGATAATTGGTGGTTTGGACAGTACCCTAACCACTGAGAGGTGATAATTGGTGGTTTGGACAGTACCCTAACCACTGAGAGGTGATGATTGGTGGTTTGAACAGTACTCTAGCCACTCAGAGGTGATGATTGGTGGTTTGGACAGTACCCTAGCCACTGAGAGGTGATGATTGGTGGTTTGGACAGTACCTTAGCCACTGAGAGGTGATGATTGGGGGCTCGGACAGTACCCTAACCACTGAGAGGTGATAATTGGTGGTTTGGACAGTACCCTAGCCATTGAGAGGTGGTGATTGGTGGTTTGGACAGTACCCTAGCCATTGAGAGGTGATGATTGGTGGTTTGGACAGTACTCTAGCCATTGAGAGGTGATGATTGGTGGTTTGGACAGTACCCTAGCCATTGAGAGGTGATGATTGGTGGTTTGGACAGTACCCTAGCCACTGAGAGGTGATGATTGGTGGTTTGGACAGTACCATAGCCATTGAGAGGTGATGATTGGGGGCTCGGACAGTACCCTAGCCATTGAGAGGTGATGATTGGTGGATGGAAGTTGTCAGTCAGAGTCGGCCTGTGCTGCCGGTGGTAACAGGTGTGGACATGTCACTATAGCTATGGCTTTAGAGGAACTGGGTCAAAATTAAATATGTGTTACAGCTGCAACCCATATTGGAGTGTGTGTGTGTGTGTGTGTGTGTGTGTGTGTGTGTGTGTGTGTGTGTGTGTGTGTGTGTGTGTGTGTGTGTGTGTGTGTGTGTGTGTGTGTGTGTGTGTGTGTGTGTGTGTGTGTGTGTGTGTGTGTGTGTGTGTGTGTGTGTGTGTGTGTGTGTGTGTTCGTATGAATGTGTTTGCTGGTGGTAAGCTCAGAGAGGAAAAGTCAATTTTTTTATCCGTCTGTATTTCTGTGTGTCTGTTGGCAACGCATTCCTTCTGAGTCCCTGTGCTCCTATACAGTAGACAGATCGACTGGCCTCTGCCACAGAAAGGTGAGGCTGGGAGAGAGTCCAGAACCAATGGGGCCCGGTGAAGGTGAGGCTGGGCCAGAATCCAGGGCCAATGGAGCCCGGTGGGCATGGAGGTTCATCTCAGCCTGAATCCAACTTTGGTTACACCTCCAGTTCAGTTACTTCATTTTCAGTTACAGAACCCTTCTTGGCCCTCATTGGTCCGCCTTGAGACAGAGCCGAAGTCATTGAAAATTCAACAAGGGCATGAGTACAGAGCACAGGATGCATGGTGGCCAAAGGGCCACACTGGGGCCCCTAACCTCGTCCCACCCCATGCCTCTCCATTAAACCCAGCTATGAAAGTCAGTAAGGCTTGACAGTGGCCCACCTCACAAGCTGTCAGGGATTTTTTTTTTTTTTAATCTTCTGCCGTGTCAGCCACAAGAAGCTCTGGGCTTTCATCACGTTTTGTAGCGGCCACGGGGCTTGCGGTATATGGGGTATTCATATTTCCTACAATATTTGCAGCATTGGCTGGTTAGTGCACGGACATCAGTTAGAGCTGGAGGTTTGACTCAGCGGAAGGTGCATTGTGGCCCCTAGCCTGTTATTCTAACATTCAGTTCAGTGATATTTACGATGAGAGTTATAGCATACATGTGTATGTGAACGGCCATTAACGCTGGTGAAAAGCATGACTCCTCCTTATGGTGGTGCAGCATTTAAGAGTTGAGGTTGACTGATTATTATAAGTCATGCTGTGCATGATATGGGCAATACATAATCATCTTATAAAATTAGTTTATATATTGACAGACGGTGTTGTCAACCACACATTTTCGTCATGGCAAATGTTGCAATTGCATAACAGTTTCTAGGGTCATTTTAGGCCATTGAATCAATCTAGGCCCTCGTCAGAAGTAGTGCACTAAATAGGGAATAGGGTGCCATTTGGGATGAGGTATATAGAATACAGTATGTCTTTGCTCTAATTGTGTGGTTGCCACTGTGACTGCATATTGACACAGTGATATGTGTTTCTCACTTAACCCTCCCCTTGCGTCTGACCGTCAGTCTGTCTTTCTGTCTGTCAGTCCCCGAAGACGTCAGTCCTCGTAACCATCACATCCTGAGGAAGAAGGAGGACGCCAAGGGATGAGGACATGTTTGCCGTCACAATGTGGGATAAAATGAGGTAAGGCTATGGGCTACACACACACGCACGCACGCACGCACGCACACACACACACACACACACACACACACACACACACACACACACACACACACACACACACACACACACACACACACACACACACACACACACACACACACACACGTAGGTTTGGCAGGGAGCGTTGGTAGACAGAGTCATTGGTTGACTGAAGTCTTATTTAAAGCATTTACACTCCTGATGGCAATTTTCGTGCCACAGACTAAGCATGATCTACAAATGTCAACATTCTCGGCTTCAACCAAAGTGTCCATGTATAGAAGCAAAACAGAAAACCAAATGCTGATGTCAAAACCTTCATAATCGACAGCTATATTTTATTCAGCATAATCTACAGTTTTAGAAGCTCATATTTAGAATCTACGATCGTCAGCAGAAAAGTGAACTATTTTATGAAATTAAAATATCACTTGTATCTGTCACATCAGCCCAAGGCAAATATTCTGAGCTCGGTTTAACTGTGGAACATAAGGGATATATCACCAGAACCAGAACCCGTAACCATTAACCTGTCCCTAATAACCTGTCCCTAATAACCTGTCCCTATTAACCTGTCCCTAATAGCCGGTCACTAATAACCTGTCCCTATTAACCTGTCCCTAATAACCTGTCCCTAATAACCTGTCCCTATTAACCTGTCCCTAATAGCCTGTCACTAATAACCTGTCCCTATTAACCTGTCCCTAATAACCTGTCCCTAATAACCTGTCCCTATTAACCTGTCCCTAATAACCTGTCCCATAGAACATGTCCCTATTAACATGTCCCTAAAAACCTGTCCCTAATAACCTGTCCCTAATAACCTGTCCAATATAACCTGTCCAATATAACCTGTCCATAATAACCTGTCCCTAATAACCTGTCCCTAATAACCTGTCCCTATTTACCTGTCCCTAATAACCTGTCCAATATAACCTGTCCCTAATAACCTGTCCCTAACAACCTGTCCATATTTACCTGTCCCTAATAACCTGTCCCTAATAACCTGTCCCTAATAACCTGTCCCTAATAACCTGTCCCTAATAACCTGTCCCTATTTACCTGTCCCTAATAACCTGTCCAATATAACCTGTCCCTATGAACCTGTCCCCAATAACCTGTCCCTAATAACCTGTCCCTATTTACCTGTCCCTGTTAACCTGTCCCTAATAACCTGTCCCATATAACATGTCCCTATTAACATGTCCCTAATAACCTGTCCCTAATAACCTGTCCCTAATAACCTGTCCCTAATAATATGTCCTTACTAACCTGTCCCTATTTACCTGTCCCTGATAACCTGTCCAATATAACCTGTCCCTAATATCCTGTCCCTAATAACATGTCCCTAATAACCTGTCCCTAATAACCTGTCCCTAATAACCTGTCCAATATAACCTGTCCATATTTACCTGTCCCTAATAACCTGTCCAATATAACCTGTCCCTATTAACCTGTCCCTATTAACCTGTCCCTAATAACCTGTCCCTAATAACCTGTCCCTGATAACCTGTCCCTATTAACCTGTCCCTATTAACCTGTCCCTAATAACCTGTCCCTAATAACCTGTCCCTATTAACCTGTCCCTATTAATATGTCCCTAATAACCTGCCCCTATTAACCTGTCCCTATTAACCTGTCCCTATTAATATGTCCCTAATAACCTCTCAAATAAGACATATTCAGTTCTGTACTTCCAAAGCATGTTCCTCGTCATTTCATAAAATCTCAAGTTCCAGTTTTCGTGATCTTCGAAATGCCAAATACCCTGGCAGAATAGATTCAACTATTTCCCTAGCATCTGTTACAATTTACCTTGGCAAACGATCTGGCTGGACATTTTGCTCTCTGTCTCTCTACTCTCTGTCTCTCTCTGAGCTATTGAAGCATCACTCCTAGCCTGAGTCCTAGCCCAGCCTATTAATAAAAACCTGTCTTCCTTCACAAGAACACAGTGGTTAAGATCCCACTGCATACCTATACCTCCAGGAGAACTGTTCATTAGGATCTCTCCAGGAACACTCTACTGCAGGCCTATACCTCCAGGAACCCTCTACTACAGGCCTATACCTCCAGGAACCTTCTAATGCAGGCCTACACCTCCAGGAAACTTCTACTGCAGGCCTACACCTCCAGGAACCTTCTACTGCAGGCCTATACCTCCAGGAACCTTCTACTGCAGGCCTACACCTCCAGGAACCTTCTACTGCAGGCCTATACCTCCAGGAACCTTCTACTGCAGGCCTATACCTCCAGGAACCTTCTACTGCAGGCCTACACCTCCAGGAACCTTCTACTGCAGACCTATACCTCCAGTAACCTTATACTGCAGTTATATACCTCCAGGAAACTTCTACTGCAGGCCTACACCTCCAGGAACCTTCTACAGCAGTTCTATACCTCCAGGAACCTTCTACTGCAGGCCTATAGTTCCATGAACCTTCTACTGCAGGTCTACACCTCCAGGAACCTTCTACTGCAGTTCTATACCTCCAGGAACCTTCTACTGCAGGCGTATAGCTCCATGAACCCTATACTGCAGTTCTATACCTCCAGGAACCTTATGGTTGGATAAAAAAGACTGTAAAAACACCAGCAAATCAGCTCCAAATAATTGTATTTTTTGGAAATCTGTTCCAAAGTATTCCACACATAATAGGGTGATATTTGTGATCGTATTCAAACGTTAGCGAGGTTTGTTTTGTTTCGGCTTCATCAGTCTCTAAGTGAAAAAACAGCCCTGAATAACGGGTCACCAATGCTCTGCTGTAACCAAGAAGCTTGATCTTGACATCTAGCCACATAGCTAGCAAGTTAGCGAATCAAATGCCAAGCTGGAGCCCTGAGCTGGATATAATTAATTTGACACATCTTAGATTTCGTATAGTTATACGTTAGTTGTAGTTATAAGCAGTGGCATAGCATGCACACCCGCAGCCCCGGTAAGCCACACAAGAGTCGTTAGAAGGTAAGGGTTCTTCTACATAGAAGATCATAGGAAATCCAAGGACAAATTGTCTATAATACTGTACTAAGCTCACATAGTGTCTGTCACAAACTCCAAACTCCAAACAGTTGTCACTGACAAGTTGCATATTAATTTCCCACTGAGCAAACCATTTCTGTACTTACAGCATTCTTCTAAAACCCAATAAAACTAATGAATGCAATGTGTTCTACTTGAAGCCCTGGTTGTCCTGAAAAGAAAATGGTTCCAGGTAGAACCTAAAAGGGAGAACACCATTGTGTTTGTTAAAGTCTCATCAATAGAGTGGTCATAATACTTTGTAGGCCAAAACGTTCGTACGCTACAGACATTTTTGTGAGAAGACCCTCTGTGGAAAAGGTTCTACATGGAACCCAAAAGGACTTCTAACTGGAACCAAAAAGGGGTTCTTCAAAGGGTTCTCTTATCGGGACAGCTGAATAACCCTGGTTCTAGATAGCACCTTTTTTTCTAAGAGTGCAGGCCTGCTTCTGATAGTTGATGCCCAGTCTGTTTTACTTGCCCCTGTCCTATCATATGCCTCCTCCAGACATTATTCCCAAGGGACTGTCAGCTCCAGGACCGTATTTAGGTTGCCATTTTCCCTTTGGTATTTGTGGGTTCTTGTCTTTGTGTAGTTGCCTGTTCAGCACGCATTTGTATAGCATGACGTTTTGTTCAGTGTTCATTCTTATATTAAAGAAGAATGTACGCATAACACGCTGCGCCTTGGTCTCCTCCTTTTGACGGCCGTGACACTCTCCAGTGTTGTGATTGGCTGTGATATTCACCTATTGATTTCTGTGTGAGCAATTGGCATTGAGAAAAATAACCAGAACATTTCAAATAGACGTGAAGTTGCGAATAACTTATTAGCAGCCAGAAATGTGTGCAGGGATGTTTATTAGAAAGATTCTGTGATGGCTGCAGTCCTGAAAGAAATTGCCTTGAATAAAATGAACCAGATCCATTGATTAACACTACAATGATTTTGTTAATATAATTAGCATATTTCTGTCAATTCTCTAGATGAGATTGTGAGCTTCAACCATAATTCAGGAGGAAAGTATCTGTTGAATCTGTTTAATGGATCTGAATTAAATTAACATATAGTATATTGTGAGAAGTTTCAATTGAATCTCTACATACTGTGCTCCAGTAAATATGATTAGGTTTATGCTACACGTGTTATGAGGGAAACTGGTCAAACCAGATGAAAGGATGTCGCAACACACAGTGGTGGAACAGACACAGGAATGTATCTGTATACTGTATCATGCAGTACCATTGCAGTACCGTTACCTACCTAATGATGGCACTATGGCTCCATTGCATCAATTGTGATGTCACTATGGTCCATACTCCATAATAGATGAGTTTGTAAATTAAATCCTGGATGCATCCCAAATGGCACCTTATTCCCTATATAGTGCACTATACTCTTAATAAGGGCCCATTACACTCTGGCACTATATAAGGAATAGGGTTCCATTTGTCTTTCCATACCCAGGCCAGGAACAGGCCAGGAAAGGGGGAATTACAATAGGGTTGTTAAAACGTATTGACACCAGATGTGCCCTGGCCCCTGTGCTAGAAGCTGGAGAGAAAGGTGTTTTAGCCTAGATTACGCATCTGACTGGTACACACACACACACGCACGCACACACACACACACCACAGACACCACAGACAGACAGACAGACACACACACACACACACACAAACTGGCCCACCACGCTGGCTCTAAAACATGGCTAGGGCGTTTGTGTAACTGACAGCGACTTGGGGTCAGAGGTTATCAGGGAGTGCTGTCTGTGCATGATTATGTCACTGATACCATCTGAGAGACTGAGGGCCGTAAGTGGGCTCTCATGCGTGATAAAGAGTCTTTAAAACAAACAGACGTGTAACACATTGACATGGCTTGACAGGACCAAAGCTTCCACTGTGCTGCTTTACGTGGATAGTTTGGGTGTGAGTTGTGTATCCATGGCACAGCATACAGTGGGCTATATTGTCTGGTTGCATAGTCCAAGATAATGCTCGTACACAGTGAACAAACAGCACATTCACAATACATTTAGATATAGATATATTTTAAACTAGTTTTCAAACGTTCTGGCACCATTTCATGGTATTGCAAGAACAGAATCACATATCCAAGCCGATTAAACCAAAGTGAGTGTAAAGTTAAAAAAACAAAGCTATCAGATGAAAACATTTCAATGCGAGACAATAGATGAAATGAAAGGTGTGACATCTCACTGGTGGTCTCAAGGTAGCTCCTCTCTTCTCTCTTTAGCCTCTGTGGTTGATAATGTCATTGGTATGGCTTGTGATGAGTCAGCAGACCTCTGTGGTTGATAATGTCATTGGCATGGCTTGTGATGAGTCAGCAGACCCCTGTGGTTGATAATGTCATTGGCATGGCTTGTGATGAGTCAGCAGACCTCTGTGGTTGATAATGTCATTGGTATGGCTTGTGATGAGTCATCAGACCTCTGTGGTTGATAATGTCATTGGCATGGCTTGTGATGAGTCATCAGTCCCCTGTGGTTGATAATGTCATTGGTATGGCTTGTGATGAGTCATCAGACCTCTGTGGTTGATAATGTCATTGGCATGGCTTGTGATGAGTCATCAGTCCCCTGTGGTTGATAATGTCATTGGTATGGCTTGTGATGAGTCATCAGACCTCTGTGGTTGATAATGTCATTGGCATGGCTTGTGATGAGTCAGCAGACCCCTGTGGTTGATAATGTCATTGGCATGGCTTGTGATGAGTCAGCAGACCTCTGTGGTTGATAATGTCCTTGGTATGGCTTGTGATGAGTCAGCAGTCCCCTGTGGTTGATAATGTCATTGGAATGGCTTGTGATGAGTCAGCAGACCCCTGTGGTTGATAATGTCATTGGAATGAATTGTGATGAGTCAGCAGACCTCTGTGACAGACTGAGAGTTTACCTCTGTGACTCAGCAGGAAAAGACAGGGTTAGGGCTAGGGTCAACATCGTCCCCCAGCAGCTAAAGACAGGGTTAGGGCTAGGGTCACACCAACCCCCAGCAGCTAAAGACAGGGTTAGGGCTAGGGTCACACCGCCCCCCAGCAGCTAAAGACAGGGTTAGGGCTAGGGTCAACACCGTCCCCAGCAGGTAAAGACAGGGTTAGGGCTAGGGTCAACACCGTCCTAAGCAGGTAAAGACAGGGTTAGGGCTAGGGTCAACACCGTCCTAAGCAGGTAAAGACAGGGTTAGGGCTAGGGTCAACACCGTCCACCAGCAGGTAAAGACATGGTTAGGGCTAGGGTCAACACCACCCCCAGCAGGTAAAGACAGGGTTAGGGCTAGGGTCAACACCGTCCCCCAGCAGCTAAAGACAGGGTTAGGGCTAGGGTAAACACCATCCCCCAGCAGCTAAAGACAGGGTTAGGGCTAGGGTCAACACCGTCCCCCACTAGCTAAAGACAGGGTTAGGGCTAGGGTCAACACCGTCCCCCAGCAGCTAAAGACAGGATTAGGGCTAGGGTCAACACCGTCCCCCAGCAGCTAAAGACAGGGTTAGGGCTAGGGTCAACACCAACCCCCAGCAGCTAAAGACAGGGTTAGGGCTAGTGTCAACACCGTCTCCTAGCAGCTAAAGACAGGGTTAGGGCTAGGGACAACACCATCCCCAGTAGCTAAAGACAGGGTTAATGCTAGAGTCAACACCGTCCCCAGCAGCTAAAGACAGGGTTAGGGCAAGAGTCAACACCGTTTCCCAGTAGGTAAAGACAGGGTTAGGGCAAGGGTCAACATCGTCCCCCAGCAGCTAAAGACAGGGTTAGGGCTAGGGTAAACACCATCCCCCAGCAGCTAAAGACAGGGTTAGGGCTAGGGTCAACACCGTCCCCCACTAGCTAAAGACAGGGTTAGGGCTAGGGTCAACACCGTCCCCCAGCAGCTAAAGACAGGATTAGGGCTAGGGTCAACACCGTCCCCCAGCAGCTAAAGACAGGGTTAGGGCTAGGGTCAACACCAACCCCCAGCAGCTAAAGACAGGGTTAGGGCTAGTGTCAACACCGTCCCCCAGCAGCTAAAGACAGGGTGAGGGCTAGGGTCAACACCATCCCCAGTAGCTAAAGACAGGGTTAGGGCTAGGGTCAACACCGTCCCCAGCAGGTAAAGACAGGGTTAGGGCTAGGGTCAACACCGTCCCCCAGCAGGTAAAGACAGGGTTAGGGCTAGGGTCAACACCGTCCCCCAGCAGCTAAAGACAGGGTTAGGGCTAGGGTCAACACCATCCCCAGTAGCTAAAGACAGGGTTAGGGCTAGGGTCAACACCGTCCCCAGCAGCTAAAGACAGGGTTAGGGCAAGAGTCAACACCGTTTCCCAGTAGGTAAAGACAGGGTTAGGGCAAGGGTCAACATCGTCCCCCAGCAGCTAAAGACAGGGTTAGGGCTAGGGTCAACACCGTCCCCCAGCAGCTAAAGACATGGTTAGGGCTAGGGTCAACATCGTCCCCCAGCAGCTAAAGACAGGGTTAGGGCTAGGGTCAACACCGTCCCCAGCAGCTAAAGACAGGGTTATGGCTAGGGTCAACACCATCCTCAGCAGCTAAAGACAGGGTTAGGGCTAGGATCAACACCAACCCCCAGCAGCTAAAGACAGGGTTAGGGCTAGGGTCAACACCGTCCCCAGCAGCTAAAGACAGGGTTAGGGCAAGAGTCAACACCGTTTCCCAGTAGGTAAAGACAGGGTTAGGGCAAGGGTCAACATCGTCCCCCAGCAGCTAAAGACAGGGTTAGGGCTAGGGTCAACACCGTCCCCCAGCAGCTAAAGACAGGGTTAGGGCTAGGGTAAACACCATCCCCCAGCAGCTAAAGACAGGGTTAGGGCTAGGGTCAACACCGTCCCCCACTAGCTAAAGACAGGGTTAGGGCTAGGGTCAACACCGTCCCCCAGCAGCTAAAGACAGGATTAGGGCTAGGGTCAACACCGTCCCCCAGCAGCTAAAGACAGGGTTAGGGCTAGTGTCAACACCGTCCCCCAGCAGCTAAAGACAGGGTTAGGGCTAGGGTCAACACCATCCCCAGTAGCTAAAGACAGGGTTAGGGCTAGGGTCAACACCGTCCCCAGCAGCTAAAGACAGGGTTAGGGCAAGAGTCAGCACCGTTTCCCAGTAGGTAAAGACAGGGTTAGGGCAAGGGTCAACATCGTCCCCCAGCAGCTAAAGACAGGGTTAGGGCTAGGGTCAACACCGTCCCCCAGCAGCTAAAGACATGGTTAGGGCTAGGGTCACACCGCCCCCCAGCAGCTAAAGACAGGGTTAGGGCTAGGGTCACACCTTCCCCCAGCAGCTAAAGACAGGGTTACGGCTAGGGTCAACACCGTCCCCAGCAGGTAAAGACAGGGTTAGGGCTAGGGTCAACACCATCCCCCAGCAGCTAAAGACAGGGTTAGGGCTAGGGTCAACACCGTCCCCCAGCAGGTAAAGACAGGGTTAGGGCTAGGGTCAACACCGTCCTAAGCAGGTAAAGACAGGGTTAGGGCTAGGGTCAACACCGTCCTAAGCAGGTAAAGACAGGGTTAGGGCTAGGGTCAACACCGTCCCCCAGCAGGTAAAGACATGGTTAGGGCTAGGGTCAACACCACCCCCAGCAGGTAAAGACAGGGTTAGAGCTAGGGTCAACACCGTCCCCCAGCAGCTAAAGACAGGGTTAGGGCTAGGGTCAACACCAACCCCCAGCAGGTAAAGACAAGGTTAGGGCTAGGGTCAACACCGTCCCCCAGCAGCTAAAGACAGGGTTAGGGCTAGGGTCAACAACGTCCCCCAGCAGGTAAAGATAGGGTTAGGGCTAGGGTCAACACCGTCCCCCAGCAGGTAAATACAGGGTTAGGGCTAGGGTCAACACCGTCCCCCAGCAGCTAAAGACAGGGTTAGGGCTAGGATCAACACCAACCCCCAGCAGCTAAAGACAGGGTTAGGGCTAGGGTCAACACCGTCCCCCAGCAGCTAAAGACATGGTTAGGGCTAGGGTCAACACCATCTCCAGCAGCTAAAGACAGGGTTAGGGCTCGGGTCAACACCAACCCCCAGTAGCTAAAGACAGGGTTAGGGCTAGGGTCAACACCGTCCCCCAGCAGCTAAAAACAGGGTTAGGGCTAGGGTCAACACCAACCCCCAGCAGGTAAAGACAAGGTTAGGGCTAGGGTCAACACCGTCCCCCACTAGCTAAAGACAGGGTTAGGGCTAGGGTCAACACCAACCCCTAGTAGTTAAAGACAGGGTTAGGGCAAGGGTCAACACCGTCCCCCACTAGCTAAAGACAGGGTTAGGGCTAGGGTCAACACCGTCCCCCAGCAGCTAAAGACAGGGTTAGGGCTAGGATCAACACCATCCCCCGGCAGGTAAAGACATGGTTAGGGCTAGGGTCAATGCCAACCCCCAGCAGGTAAATACAGGGTTAGGGCTAGGGTCAACACCGTCCCCCAGCAGGTAAAGACAGGGTTAGGGCTAGGATCAACACCAACCCCCAGCAGCTAAAGACAGGGTTAGGGCTAGGGTCAACACCGTCCCCCAGCAGCTAAAGACATGGTTAGGGCTAGGGTCAACATCGTCCCCCAGCAGCTAAAGACAGGGTTAGGGCTAGGGTCAACACCGTCCCCAGCAGCTAAAGACAGGGTTAGGGCTAGGGTCAACACCATCCCCCAGCAGCTAAAGACAGGGTTAGGGCTAGGGTCAACACCGTCCCCCAGCAGCTAAAGACAGGGTTAGGGCTAGGGTCAACACCAACCCCCAGCAGCTAAAGACAGGGTTAGGGCTAGGGTCAACACCGTCCCCCAGCAGCTAAAGACAGGGTTAGGGCTAGGGTCAACACCATCCCCAGTAGCTAAAGACAGGGTTAGGGCTAGGGTCAACACCGTCCCCAGCAGCTAAAGACAGGGTTAGGGCAAGAGTCAACACCGTTTCCCAGTAGGTAAAGACAGGGTTAGGGCAAGGGTCAACATCGTCCCCCAGCAGCTAAAGACAGGGTTAGGGATAGGGTCAACACCGTCCCCCAGCAGCTAAAGACATGGTTAGGGCTAGGGTCAACATCGTCCCCCAGCAGCTAAAGACAGGGTTAGGGCTAGGGTCAACACCGTCCCCAGCAGCTAAAGACAGGGTTATGGCTAGGGTCAACACCATCCCCAGCAGCTAAAGACGGGGTTAGGGCTAGGATCAACACCAACCCACAGCAGCTAAAGACAGGGTTAGGGCTAGGGTCAACACCGTCCCCCAGCAGCTAAAGACAGGGTTAGGGCTAGGGTCAACACCGTCCACAGCAGCTAAAGACATGGTTAGGGCTAGGGTCAACACCGTCCCCCAGCAGCTAAAGACATGGTTAGGGCTAGGGTAAACAACATCTCCAGCAGCTAAAGACAGGGTTAGGGCTCGGGTCAACACCAACCCCCAGTAGCTAAAGACAGGGTTAGGGCTAGGGTCAACACCGTCCCCCAGCAGCTAAAGACAGGGTTAGGGCTAGGGTCAACACCAACCCCCAGCAGGTAAAGACAAGGTTAGGGCTAGGGTCAACACCGTCCCCCAGCAGGTAAAGACAGGGTTAGGGCTAGGGTCAACACCGTCCCCCAGCAGGTAAAGACAGGGTTAGGGCTAGGGTCAACACCAACCCCCAGCAGGTAAAGACAAGGTTAGGGCTAGGGTCAACACCGTCCCCCAGCAGCTAAAGACAGGGTTAGGGCTAGGGTCAACAACGTCCCCCAGCAGGTAAAGGTAGGGTTAGGGCTAGGGTCAACACCGTCCCCCACTAGCTAAAGACATGGTTAGGGCTAGGGTAAACACCATCTCAAGCAGCTAAAGACAGGGTTAGGGCTCGGGTCAACACCAACCCCCAGTAGCTAAAGACAGGGTTAGGGCTAGGGTCAACACCGTCCCCCAGCAGCTAAAGACAGGGTTAGGGCTAGGGTCAACACCAACCCCCAGCATGTAAAGACAAGGTTAGGGCTAGGGTCAACACCGTCCCCCACTAGCTAAAGACAGGGTTAGGGCTAGGGTCAACACCAACCCCTAGTAGTTAAAGACAGGGTTAGGGCAAGGGTCAACACCGTCCCCCACTAGCTAAAGACAGGGTTAGGGCTAGGGTCAACACCGTCCCCCAGCAGGTAAAGACAGGGTTAGGGCTAGGGTCAACACCATCCCCCAGCAGGTAAAGACATGGTTAGGGCTAGGGTCAATGCCAACCCCCAGCAGGTAAAGACAGGGTTAGGGCTAGGGTCAACACCGTCCCCCAGCAGCTAAAGACAGGGTTAGGGCTAGGATCAACACCAACCCCCAGCAGCTAAAGACAGGGTTAGGGCTAGGGTCAACACCGTCCCCCAGCAGCTATAGACATGGTTAGGGCTAGGGTCAACATCGTCCCCCAGCAGCTAAAGACAGGGTTAGGGCTAGGGTCAACACCGTCCCCAGCAGCTAAAGACAGGGTTAGGGCTAGGGTCAACACCATCCCCAGCAGCTAAAGACAGGGTTAGGGCTAGGATCAACACCAACCCCCAGCAGCTAAAGACAGGGTTAGGGCTAGGGTCAACACCGTCCCCCAGCAGCTAAAGACAGGGTTAGGGCTAGGGTCAACACCGTCCCCAGCAGCTAAAGACATGGTTAGGGCTAGGGTCAACACCGTCCCCCAGCAGCTAAAGACATGGTTAGGGCTAGGGTCAACACCATCCCCCACTAGCTAAAGACAGGGTTAGGGCTAGGGACAACACTGTCCCCCAGCAGATAAAGACAGGGTTAGGGCTAGGGTCAACACCGTCCTCCACTAGCTAAAGACATGGTTAGGGCTAGGGTAAACACCATCTCCAGCAGCTAAAGACAGGGTTAGGGCTCGGGTCAACACCGTCCCCCAGCAGCTAAAGACAGGGTTAGGGCTAGGGTCAACACCAACCCCCAGCAGGTAAAGACAAGGTTAGGGCTAGGGTCAACACCGTCCCCCAGCAGGTAAAGACAGGGTTAGGGCTAGGGTCAACACCGTCCCCCAGCAGGTAAAGACAGGGTTAGGGCTAGGGTCAACACCAACCCCCAGCAGGTAAAGACAAGGTTAGGGCTAGGGTCAACACCGTCCCCCAGCAGCTAAAGACAGGGTTAGGGCTAGGGTCAACAACGTCCCCCAGCAGGTAAAGATAGGGTTAGGGCTAGGGTCAACACCGTCCCCCACTAGCTAAAGACATGGTTAGGGCTAGGGTAAACACCATCTCCAGCAGCTAAAGACAGGGTTAGGGCTCGGGTCAACACCAACCCCCAGTAGCTAAAGACAGGGTTAGGGCTAGGGTCAACACCGTCCCCCAGCAGCTAAAAACAGGGTTAGGGCTAGGGTCAACAACAACCCCCAGCAGGTAAAGACAAGGTTAGGGCTAGGGTCAACACCGTCCCCCACTAGCTAAAGACAGGGTTAGGGCTAGGGTCAACACCAACCCCTAGTAGTTAAAGACAGGGTTAGGGCAAGGGTCAACACCGTCCCCCACTAGCTAAAGACAGGGTTAGGGCTAGGGTCAACACCGTCCCCCAGCAGCTAAAGACAGGGTTAGGGCTAGGGTCAACACCATCCCCCGGCAGGTAAATACATGGTTAGGGCTAGGGTCAATGCCAACCCCCAGCAGGTAAATACAGGGTTAGGGCTAGGGTCAACACCGTCCCCCAGCAGCTAAAGACAGGGTTAGGGCTAGGATCAACACCGACCCCCAGCAGCTAAAGACAGGGTTAGGGCTAGGGTCAACACCGTCCCCCAGCAGCTAAAGACATGGTTAGGGCTAGGGTCAACATCGTCCCCCAGCAGCTAAAGACAGGGTTAGGGCTAGGGTCAACACCGTCCCCAGCAGCTAAAGACAGGGTTAGGGCTAGGGTCAACACCATCCCCAGCAGCTAAAGACAGGGTTAGGGCTAGGATCAACACCAACCCCCAGCAGCTAAAGACAGGGTTAGGGCTAGGGTCAACACCGTCCCCCAGCAGCTAAAGACAGGGTTAGGGCTAGGGTCAACACCGTCCCCAGCAGCTAAAGACATGGTTAGGGCTAGGGTCAACACCGTCCCCCAGCAGCTAAAGACATGGTTAGGGCTAGGGTCAACACCATCCCCCAGCAGGTAAAGACATGGTTAGGGCTAGGGTCAACACCGTCCCCAGCAGCTAAAGACAGGGCTAGGGTCAACACCGTCCCGCAGCAGTTAAAGACAGGGCTAGGGTCAACACCGTCCCCCAGCAGGTAAAGACAGGGTTAGGGCTAGGGACAACACCGTCCCCAGCAGCTAAAGACATGGTTAGGGCTAGGGTCACCACCGTCCCCAGCAGCTAAAGACAGGGTTAGGGCTAGGGTCAACACCGTCCCCCACTAGCTAAAGACAGGGTTAGGGCTAGGGTCAACACCGTTCCCCAGCAGCTAAAGACAGGGTTAGGGCTAGGGTCAACACCGTCCCCCAGCAGCTAAAGACAGGGTTAGAGCTAGGGTCAACACCGTCCCCCACTAGCTAAAGACAGGGTTAGGGCTAGGGTCAACACCGTCCCCCAGCAGGTAAAGACAGGGTTAGGGCTAGGGTCAACACCGTCCCGCAGCAGGTAAAGACAGGGTTAGGGCTAGGGTCAACACCGTCCCCCAGCAGCTAAAGACAGGGTTAGGGCTAGGGTCAACACCGTCCCCCAGCAGCTAAAGACAGGATTAGGGCTAGGGTCAACACCGTCCCCCAGCAGCTAAAGACAGGGTTAGGGCTAGGGTCAACACCAACCCCCAGCAGCTAAAGACAGGGTTAGGGCTAGTGTCAACACCGTCCCCTAGCAGCTAAAGACAGGGTTAGGGCTAGGGACAACACCATCCCCAGTAGCTAAAGACAGGGTTAATGCTAGGGTCAACACCGTCCCCAGCAGCTAAAGACAGGGTTAGGGCAAGAGTCAACACCGTTTCCCAGTAGGTAAAGACATGGTTAGGGCAAGGGTCAACATCGTCCCCCAGCAGCTAAAGACAGAGTTAGGGCTAGGGTCAACACCGTCCCCCAGCAGCTAAAGACAGGGTTAGGGCTAGGGTAAACACCATCCCCCAGCAGCTAAAGACAGGGTTAGGGCTAGGGTCAACACCGTCCCCCACTAGCTAAAGACAGGGTTAGGGCTAGGGTCAACACCGTCCCCCAGCAGCTAAAGACAGGGTTAGGGCTAGTGTCAACACCGTCCCCCAGCAGCTAAAGACAGGGTTAGGGCTAGGGTCAACACCATCCCCATTAGCTAAAGACAGGGTTAGGGCTTGGGTCAACACCGTCCCCAGCAGCTAAAGACAGGGTTAGGGCAAGAGTCAACACCATTTCCCAGTAGGTAAAGACAGGGTTAGGGCAAGGGTCAACATCGTCCCCCAGCAGCTAAAGACAGGGTTAGGGCTAGGGTCAACACCGTCCCCCAGCAGCTAAAGACATGGTTAAGGCTAGGGTCACACCGCCCCCCAGCAGCTAAAGACAGGGTTAGGGCTAGGGTCACACCTTCCCCCAGCAGCTAAAGACAGGGTTACGGCTAGGGTCAACACCGTCCCCAGCAGGTAAAGACAGGGTTAGGCCTAGGGTCAACACCATCCCCCAGCAGCTAAAGACAGGGTTAGGGCTAGGGTCAACACCGTCCCCCAGCAGGTAAAGACAGGGTTAGGGCTAGGGTCAACACCGTCCTAAGCAGGTAAAGACAGGGTTAGGGCTAGGGTCAACACCGTCCTAAGCAGGTAAAGACAGGGTTAGGGCTAGGGTCAACACCGTCCCCCAGCAGGTAAAGACAGGGTTAGAGCTAGGGTCAACACCGTCCCCCAGCAGCTAAAGACAGGGTTAGGGCTAGGGTAAACACCATCCCCCAGCAGCTAAAGACAGGGTTAGGGCTAGGGTCAACACCGTCCCCCACTAGCTAAAGACAGGGTTAGGGCTAGGGTCAACACCGTCCCCCAGCAGCTAAAGACAGGATTAGGGCTAGGGTCAACACCGTCCCCAAGCAGCTAAAGACAGGGTTAGGGCTAGGGTCAACACCAACCCCCAGCAGCTAAAGACAGGGTTAGGGCTAGTGTCAACACCGTCCCCCAGCAGCTAAAGACATGGCTAGGGCTAGGGTCACCACCGTCCCCAGCAGCTAAAGACAGGGTTAGGGCTAGGGTCAACACCGTCCCCCACTAGCTAAAGACAGGGTTAGGGCTAGGGTCAACACCGTTCCCCAGCAGCTAAAGACAGGGTTAGGGCTAGGGTCAACACCGTCCCCCAGCAGCTAAAGACAGGGTTAGAGCTAGGGTCAACACCGTCCCCCACTAGCTAAAGACAGGGTTAGGGCTATGGTCAACACCGTCCCCCAGCAGGTAAAGACAGGGTTAGGGCTAGGGTCAACACCGTCCCGCAGCAGGTAAAGACAGGGTTAGGGCTAGGGTCAACACCGTCCCCCAGCAGCTAAAGACAGGGTTAGGGCTAGGGTCAACACCGTCCCCCAGCAGCTAAAGACAGGATTAGGGCTAGGGTCAACACCGTCCCCCAGCAGCTAAAGACAGGGTTAGGGCTAGGGTCAACACCAACCCCCAGCAGCTAAAGACAGGGTTAGGGCTAGTGTCAACACCGTCCCCTAGCAGCTAAAGACAGGGTTAGGGCTAGGGACAACACCATCCCCAGTAGCTAAAGACAGGGTTAATGCTAGGGTCAACACCGTCCCCAGCAGCTAAAGACAGGGTTAGGGCAAGAGTCAACACCGTTTCCCAGTAGGTAAAGACAGGGTTAGGGCAAGGGTCAACATCGTCCCCCAGCAGCTAAAGACAGGGTTAGGGCTAGGGTCAACACCGTCCCCCAAGCAGCTAAAGACAGGGTTAGGGCTAGGGTAAACACCATCCCCCAGCAGCTAAAGACAGGGTTAGGGCTAGGGTCAACACCGTCCCCCACTAGCTAAAGACAGGGTTAGGGCTAGGGTCAACACCGTCCCCCAGCAGCTAAAGACAGGATTAGGGCTAGGGTCAACACCGTCCCCCAGCAGCTAAAGACAGGGTTAGGGCTAGGGTCAACACCAACCCCCAGCAGCTAAAGACAGGGTTAGGGCTAGTGTCAACACCGTCCCCCAGCAGCTAAAGACAGGGTTAGGGCTAGGGTCAACACCATCCCCATTAGCTAAAGACATGGCTAGGGCTAGGGTCACCACCGTCCCCAGCAGCTAAAGACAGGGTTAGGGCTAGGGTCAACACCGTCCCCCACTAGCTAAAGACAGGGTTAGGGCTAGGGTCAACACCGTTCCCCAGCAGCTAAAGACAGGGTTAGGGCTAGGGTCAACACCGTCCCCCAGCAGCTAAAGACAGGGTTAGAGCTAGGGTCAACACCGTCCCCCACTAGCTAAAGACAGGGTTAGGGCTAGGGTCAACACCGTCCCCCAGCAGGTAAAGACAGGGTTAGGGCTAGGGTCAACACCGTCCCGCAGCAGGTAAAGACAGGGTTAGGGCTAGGGTCAACACAGTCCCCCAGCAGCTAAAGACAGGGTTAGGGCTAGGGTCAACACCGTCCCCCAGCAGCTAAAGACAGGATTAGGGCTAGGGTCAACACCGTCCCCCAGCAGCTAAAGACAGGGTTAGGGCTAGGGTCAACACCAACCCCCAGCAGCTAAAGACAGGGTTAGGGCTAGTGTCAACACCGTCCCCTAGCAGCTAAAGACAGGGTTAGGGCTAGGGACAACACCATCCCCAGTAGCTAAAGACAGGGTTAATGCTAGGGTCAACACCGTCCCCAGCAGCTAAAGACAGGGTTAGGGCAAGAGTCAACACCGTTTCCCAGTAGGTAAAGACAGGGTTAGGGCAAGGGTCAACATCGTCCCCCAGCAGCTAAAGACAGGGTTAGGGCTAGGGTCAACACCGTCCCCCAAGCAGCTAAAGACAGGGTTAGGGCTAGGGTAAACACCATCCCCCAGCAGCTAAAGACAGGGTTAGGGCTAGGGTCAACACCGTCCCCCACTAGCTAAAGACAGGGTTAGGGCTAGGGTCAACACCGTCCCCCAGCAGCTAAAGACAGGATTAGGGCTAGGGTCAACACCGTCCCCCAGCAGCTAAAGACAGGGTTAGGGCTAGGGTCAACACCAACCCCCAGCAGCTAAAGACAGGATTAGGGCTAGTGTCAACACCGTCCCCCAGCAGCTAAAGACAGGGTTAGGGCTAGGGTCAACACCATCCCCATTAGCTAAAGACAGGGTTAGGGCTAGGGTCAACACCGTCCCCAGCAGCTAAAGACAGGGTTAGGGCAAGAGTCAACACCGTTTCCCAGTAGGTAAAGACAGGGTTAGGGCAAGGGTCAACATCGTCCCCCAGCAGCTAAAGACAGGGTTAGGGCTAGGGTCAACACCGTCCCCCAGCAGCTAAAGACATGGTTAGGGCTAGGGTCACACCGCCACCCAGCAGCTAAAGACAGGGTTAGGGCTAGGGTCACACCTTCCCCCAGCAGCTAAAGACAGGGTTACGGCTAGGGTCAACACCGTCCCCAGCAGGTAAAGACAGGGTTAGGGCTAGGGTCAACACCATCCCCCAGCAGCTAAAGACAGGGTTAGGGCTAGGGTCAACACCGTCCCCCAGCAGGTAAAGACAGGGTTAGGGCTAGGGTCAACACCGTCCTAAGCAGGTAAAGACAGGGTTAGGGCTAGGGTCAACACCGTCCTAAGCAGGTAAAGACAGGGTTAGGGCTAGGGTCAACACCGTCCCCCAGCAGGTAAAGACATGGTTAGGGCTAGGGTCAACACCACCCCCAGCAGGTAAAGACAGGGTTAGAGCTAGGGTCAACACCGTCCCCCAGCAGCTAAAGACAGGGTTAGGGCTAGGGTAAACACCATCCCCCAGCAGCTAAAGACAGGGTTAGGGCTAGGGTCAACACCGTCCCCCACTAGCTAAAGACAGGGTTAGGGCTAGGGTCAACACCGTCTCCCAGCAGCTAAAGACAGGATTAGGGCTAGGGTCAACACCGCCCCCCAGCAGCTAAAGACAGGGTTAGGGCTAGGGTCACACCTTCCCCCAGCAGCTAAAGACAGGGTTACGGCTAGGGTCAACACCGTCCCCAGCAGGTAAAGACAGGGTTAGGGCTAGGGTCAACACCATCCCCCAGCAGCTAAAGACAGGGTTAGGGCTAGGGTCAACACCGTCCCCCAGCAGGTAAAGACAGGGTTAGGGCTAGGGTCAACACCGTCCTAAGCAGGTAAAGACAGGGTTAGGGCTAGGGTCAACACCGTCCTAAGCAGGTAAAGACAGGGTTAGGGCTAGGGTCAACACCGTGCCCAGCAGCTAAAGACAGGGTTAGGGCAAGAGTCAACACCGTTTCCCAGTAGGTAAAGACAGGGTTAGGGCAAGGGTCAACATCGTCCCCCAGCAGCTAAAGACAGGGTTAGGGCTAGGGTCAACACCGTCCCCCAGCAGCTAAAGACATGGTTAGGGCTAGGGTCACACCGCCCCCCAGCAGCTAAAGACAGGGTTAGGGCTAGGGTCACACCTTCCCCCAGCAGCTAAAGACAGGGTTAAGGCTAGGGTCAACACCGTCCCCAGCAGGTAAAGACAGGGTTAGGGCTAGGGTCAACACCATCCCCCAGCAGCTAAAGACAGGGTTAGGGCTAGGGTCAACACCGTCCCCCAGCAGGTAAAGACAGGGTTAGGGCTAGGGTCAACACCGTCCTAAGCAGGTAAAGACAGGGTTAGGGCTAGGGTCAACACCGTCCTAAGCAGGTAAAGATAGGGTTAGGGCTAGGGTCAACACCGTCCCCCAGCAGGTAAAGACATGGTTAGGGCTAGGGTCAACACCACCCCCAGCAGGTAAAGACAGGGTTAGAGCTAGGGTCAACACCGTCCCCCAGCAGCTAAAGACAGGGTTAGGGCTAGGGTAAACACCATCCCCCAGCAGCTAAAGACAGGGTTAGGGCTAGGGTCAACACCGTCCCCCACTAGCTAAAGACAGGGTTAGGGCTAGGGTCAACACCGTCTCCCAGCAGCTAAAGACAGGATTAGGGCTAGGGTCAACACCGCCCCCCAGCAGCTAAAGACAGGGTTAGGGCTAGGGTCACACCTTCCCCCAGCAGCTAAAGACAGGGTTACGGCTAGGGTCAACACCGTCCCCAGCAGGTAAAGACAGGGTTAGGGCTAGGGTCAACACCATCCCCCAGCAGCTAAAGACAGGGTTAGGGCTAGGGTCAACACCGTCCCCCAGCAGGTAAAGACAGGGTTAGGGCTAGGGTCAACACCGTCCTAAGCAGGTAAAGACAGTGTTAGGGCTAGGGTCAACACCGTCCTAAGCAGGTAAAGACAGGGTTAGGGCTAGGGTCAACACCGTCCCCCAGCAGGTAAAGACATGGTTAGGGCTAGGGTCAACACCACCCCCAGCAGGTAAAGACAGGGTTAGAGCTAGGGTCAACACCGTCCCCCAGCAGCTAAAGACAGGGTTAGGGCTAGGGTAAACACCATCCCCCAGCAGCTAAAGACAGGGTTAGGGCTAGGGTCAACACCGTCCCCCACTAGCTAAAGACAGGGTTAGGGCTAGGGTCAACACCGTCTCCCAGCAGCTAAAGACAGGATTAGGGCTAGGGTCAACACCGTCTCCCAGCAGCTAAAGACAGGATTAGGGCTAGGGTCAACACCGTCCCCCAGCAGCTAAAGACAGGGTTAGGGCTAGGGTCAACAACGTCCCCCAGCAGGTAAAGATAGGGTTAGGGTTAGGGTCAACACTGTCCACCAGCAGGTAAAGACAGGGTTAGGGCTAGGGTCAACACTGTCCCCCAGCAGGTAAAGACAGGGTTAGGGCTAGGGTCAACACTGTCCCCCAGCAGGTAAAGACAGGGTTAGGGCTAGGGTCAACGCCAACCCCCAGCAGGTAAAGACAGGGTTAGGGCTAGGGTCAACACCGTCCCCCAGCAGCTAAAGACAGGGTTAGGGCTAGGATCAACACCAACCCCCAGCAGCTAAAGACAGGGTTAGGGCTAGGGTCAACAACGTCCCCCAGCAGGTAAAGATAGGGTTAGGGCTAGGGTCAACACTGTCCCCCAGCAGGTAAAGACAGGGTTAGGGCTAGGGTCAACAACGTCCCCCAGCAGGTAAAGATAGGGTTAGGGCTAGGGTCAACACTGTCCCCCAGCAGGTAAAGACAGGGTTAGGGCTAGGGTCAACACTGTCCCCCAGCAGGTAAAGACAGGGTTAGGGCTAGGGTCAACACTGTCCCCCAGCAGGTAAAGACAGGGTTAGGGCTAGGGTCAACGCCAACCCCCAGCAGGTAAAGACAGGGTTAGGGCTAGGGTCAACGCCGTCCCCCAGCAGCTAAAGACAGGGTTAGGGCTAGGGTCAACGCCAACCCCCAGCAGGTAAAGACAGGGTTAGGGCTAGGGTCAACGCCGTCCCCCAGCAGGTAAAGACAGGGTTAGGGCTAGGGTCAACACCGTCCCCCAGCAGGTAAAGACAGGGTTAGGGCTAGGGTCAACAACGTCCCCCAGCAGGTAAAGATAGGGTTAGGGCTAGGGTCAACACTGTCCCCCAGCAGGTAAAGACAGGGTTAGGGCTAGGGTCAACACTGTCCCCCAGCAGGTAAAGACAGGGTTAGGGCTAGGGTCAAAACTGTCCCCCAGCAGGTAAAGACAGGGTTAGGGCTAGGGTCAATGCCAACCCCCAGCAGGTAAAGACAGGGTTAGGGCTAGGGTCAACACCGTCCCCCAGCAGCTAAAGACAGGGTTAGGGCTAGGATCAACACCAACCCCCAGCAGCTAAAGACAGGGTTAGGGCTAGGGTCAACAACGTCCCACAGCAGGTAAAGATAGGGTTAAGGCTAGGGTCAACACTGTCCCCCAGCAGGTAAAGACAGGGTTAGGGCTAGGGTCAACACTGTCCCCCAGCAGGTATAGACAGGGTTAGGGCTAGGGTCAACACTGTCCCCCAGCAGGTAAAGACAGGGTTAGGGCTAGGGTCAACGCCAACCCCCAGCAGGTAAAGACAGGGTTAGGGCTAGGGTCAACGCCGTCCCCCAGCAGCTAAAGTCAGGGTTAGGGCTAGGGTCAACGCCAACCCCCAGCAGGTAAAGACAGGGTTAGGGCTAGGGTCAACGCCGTCCCCCAGCAGGTAAAGACAGGGTTAGGGCTAGGGTCAACACCGTCCCCCACTAGCTAAAGACAGGGTTAGGGCTAGGGTCAGCACTGTCCCCCAGCAGGTAAAGACAGGGTTAGGGCTAGGGTCAACACCGTCCTCAGCAGGTAAAGACATGGTTAGGGCTAGGGTCAGCACTGTCCCGTTTTCTGCCTACTCTGTCATTGTAGATCACATCTGTCTGTCTAGGTATTTGTGATGATGATGATAATGGGTCCACTCTAGCTAACCTGGGGTGCAGGTGTGAACCAGGTCACAGGTGTGCACTGTGTACAAGGTAGTGACAGAGAGAAAAAGAGAGACAGAGAGAGACACGCAGAGAGAGGGAGACAGAGAGAGAGAGCGAGATAAAGAGAGAGAGAGAGAGAAAGAGAGGGAGAGAGGGAGACAGAGAGGGAGAGAAAGAGAGAGGGAGAGAGGGAGAGACAGAGAGAGAGGAGAATGACTCTTGACAGGTTATTAATATGTCTCTGTGTCCTAGTGAACCTACCTTTGTCTCGTATCTTGGTATCAATGTCTCATCTCTCTGTACATTTCTTCAGGCTGCATCTGCTGTTGTGTGTTTACAACACTCACCCTAACCCACTCAACGCACTCTACAATACATTATTCATGGGCTGTAATACAGGGTTGAAATCATTTGTTCGACAGTAGTTGAAAACCTCCTTAGGTTATACCAGGCGGGAGTGTTGAGGGGAGGTTGAAACTTGGCCAGCGTTAAAACAGCAATGCGGGCCCAAGGTGCTATTAGTGGCTATGGAGCAGCTGGAAATGATTCCAAAAACATGGCGTGGTTGAGTCACTATCTTTAAAACCACATGGTTTGGAATTGTGTTTTCACACTGTTCCTGGCTATTTAGCCCTAATGGCCTTGCAGCCTTTCGCTAGTCGTAGCTAGGCTCAATGTGATATTGTTTGCAGCTGTGGAAGACAACAACAACATTTGAAAGGGAGGGTGTAATGTGTGTGTCTACATTGCTACTCTATTGAATGTGTTAATGGAACTAATAGTGTAAGTGGAGGCTGCACGTTCTCACACGGACATCTGGTTCCTGTCAGGTGACACAGACAGTTGGGTTGGAGAATTTCAATAAAGCCGCCTTGATTTGTTTGTGAAGCTCAAATCACTGAAACCAGTGAGTGCTTTGTGTGTGTGTTTGTGTGTGTGTGCGTGCGCGCGCGCACATACATGCGCGTGTGTGTGAGCGTGCACGTGTGTATCAGTCAGATGGGTAATCTAGACTAAAACACCTTTCTCTCCAGCTTCTAGCACAGGGGCCAGGGCACATCTGGTGTCAATACGTTTTAACAACCCTATTGTAATTCCCCCTTTCCTGGCCTGTTCCTGGCCTGTTCCTGGCCTGTTCCTGGTCTGTTCCTGGCCTGGGTAACTTGCTCCCCTGCAATGTAAATGCTCAACAGAATATGTAAATCTCTTGGTAAATGCAAAGTTAGCCACAGTATCCGATTGTTACTGTTATAGAATATACAACAAGGATGAATCCATTTCCGCCTCAATGTTTTACAATCTCAGAGATATTGACTTGCAATTCTTCCATGCAGGCCAATCCTCCTGGACTATTCCTAGGCTGCCAGTGAGAGACACCTGTCTAACACTGTATTCTGTCCCAGGGCCCAGCACCTAAACAGCTCCATTTGGATTCTTTTGTTGTGGTCTCTGCAGCATACAGTTTACAGTACATATAGGTGGACATGCCTGTTTAAAAAGGCCCACATGACTCAACTTCCTGTTCTATCTGCTCTTATTATGGGATTATCCCAGAGGAATTCACTAACTCCTCAGGCCTATGAAAACTCACACATACGCTCACACACGCAAACACTTGTGCACATGCATGCACACACAGTCCACGCATTTCCACATATTTCCAAGCACTCACGCAAACACAACCACTCCCACACTCCCACACACACACGCGCGCACGAACGCGCACGCGCACACGCACACGCACACACACACTCCGAGTAAGTACCAGAATGCTAATGCTACACCCTCTCTGAGTAAGTACCAGAATGCTAATGCTACACCCTCTCTGAGTAAGTACCAGAATGCTAATGCTACACCCTCTCTGAGTAAGTACCAGAATGCTAATGCTACACCCTCTCTGAGTAAGTACCAGAATACTAATGCTACACCCTCTCTGAGTAAGTACCAGAATGCTAATGCTACACCCTCTCTGAGTAAGTACCAGAATGCATTGTAATGACTGGAATGGAATTAATGGAACAGAGTCAAACATGTGATTTTCATTTATTCCATTCCAGCCATTACAATGAGCCCGTCCTCCTATAGCTCCTCCTGTTGCATCACCAGTCAAGGACCTTGTCTCTAACGGAGAGCATGGCTGATCCTCTGAGGCCTGTTGCTTTGCCAGAAATGATTCCCCTCTCAAAAAACACAAGCTGATTTACTTTCACAGAGCATGGAAGCCATTGCAAACCCACAGCATCTGTAAAAAAACAGATCTTCTTGTCTTTATTTTCTACCTCTGGTCTTGTGCCTCTGTGAAATAGAGAGGTAGAAATCTTCACCAAAAATACACAATAATGAAATGTTGTGAGTATTAGTGCTTTTCATATTGACAACCGTGGAATTTGCACTTATTGAAATCTGTTCCGATGCACATAGATGGTTTTGGCAGAATTAAACATTTGGAATTCAGAAGCTTCAGTAAGAAGTTATGTTTCTGTCTCATACAACAAATTCTGAGTGAAGGAATAAGGACATTTCATATATATTTAATATAATATTAATATATTTTTAAAAAAGTCACCCCAAACATTGAAGGGGGTAGAGGGTGAATCATACAATATGAATGGTTGATACGTCTGCCCTCTCAGTTGGAAGGATGTGAACATATGGATGCCCTCATTTCTAGACGGAAAACTAATATAAAATATTCTTAATATCTTCCCAGTTGAAGTGCTGTAGTTTTTCACTTAGAATGTCATAAACATTTATATGATTTACTTTTGGGGCATGTCATATATTTTCTAAGTGAAGACGAAGTTCAATAGTTTCTGTTTTCTGGTGATAATCTTATAGAGTTGTCGTTGAGGTAATGCTTAGACAACAGGTCGTTTTGTTTTGAATGTCAGTCATTTAGGGAGAGATTGGAGTTACAACATGGCGTTCATGCAGTCTACCAGGAAATGAAGAACTTACAGTTACAACCCCTTAAAGATACTCTGAAAGCCGTTTCTCCTCATTGTGATTAACATATTATTTTTTGTTTATGAATTGGGAGCAACCTTTACCTAACTTATGTCTGTTTAAAAGAGGCACTTTCAATTTGCAGTGATGTGTTTTGGTGCCCTGCGTTTTTATTGCTAATTAGGTTGATAAATGTGCTGAATGCGAGGATGATGACTGTAATCTGATCGAGGCTCCATCGATGTGGCCTGAGACCATGACTAACAAGGACAGGGATTCATGACCATGGAGACTACCAAGGACAGGGATTCATGACCATGGAGACTAACAAGGACAGGGATTCATGACCATGGAGACTAACAAGGACAGGGATTCATGACCATGGAGACTAACAAGGACAGGGATTCATGACCATGCAGACTAACAAGGACAGGGATTCATGACCATGGAGACTAACAAGGACAGGGATTCATGACCATGGAGACTAACAAGGACAGGGATTCATGACCATGGAGACTAACAAGGACAGGGATTCATGCCCATGGAGACTAACAAGGACAGGGATTCATGACCATAGAGACTAACAAGGACAGGGATTCATGACCATGCAGACTAACAAGGACAGGGATTCATGACCATGGAGACTAACAAGGACAGGGATTCATGACCATGCAGACTAACAAGGACAGGGATTCATGACCATGGAGACTAACAAGGACAGGGATTCATGACCATGCAGACTAACAAGGACAGGGATTCATGACCATGCAGACTAACAAGGACAGGGATTCATGACCATGCAGACTAACAAGGACAGGGATTCATGACCATGGAGACTAACAAGGACAGGGATTCATGACCATGCAGACTAACAAGGACAGGGATTCATGACCATGCAGACTAACAAGGACAGGGATTCATGACCATGCAGACTAACAAGGACAGGGATTCATGACCATGCAGACTAACAAGGACAGGGATTCATGACCATGCAGACTAACAAGGACAGGGATTCATGACCATGCAGACTAACAAGGACAGGGATTCATGACCATGCAGACTGACAAGGACAGGGATTCATGACCATGCAGACTAACAAGGACAGGGATTCATGACCATGGAGACTAACAAGGACAGGGATTCATGACCATGGAGACTAACAAGGACAGGCATTCATGACCATGCAGACTAACAAGGACAGGGATTCATGACCATGGAGACTAACAAGGACAGGGATTCATGACCATGCAGACTAACAAGGACAGGGATTCATGACCATGGAGACTAACAAGGACAGGGATTCATGACCATGGAGGCTAACAAGGACAGGGATTCATGACCATGCAGACTAACAAGGACAGGGATTCATGACCATGCAGACTAACAAGGACAGGGATTCATGACCATGGAGACTAACAAGGACAGGGAGTCATGACCATGGAGACTAACAAGGACAGGGATTCATGACCATGCAGACTAACAAGGACAGGGATTCATGACCATGGAGGCTAACAAGGACAGGGATTCATGACCATGCAGACTAACAAGGACAGGGATTCATGACCATGGAGACTAACAAGGACAGGGATTCATGACCATGGAGACTAACAAGGACAGGGATTCATGACCATGGAGACTAACAAGGACAGGGATTCATACCCATGCAGACTAATACGGACAGGGATTCATGACCATGCAGACTAACAAGGACAGGGATTCATGACCATGCAGACTAACAAGGACAGGGATTCATGACCATGCAGACTAACAAGGACAGGGATTCATGACCATGCAGACTAGCAAGGACAGGGATTCATGACCATGCAGACTAACAAGGACAGGGATTCATGACCATGCCGACTAACAAGGACAGGGATTCATGACCATGGAGACCAACAAGGACAGGGATTCATAACCATGCAGACTAACAAGGACAGGGATTCATTTGTATCATTGTATCCCACATATTCATACAAAACCTCATAAACATCAATACATGCACACACACACACACACACACACACACACACACACACACACACACACACACACACACACACACACACACACACACACACACACACACACACACACATGCACACACACACTCTATGTGTGTGTGTGTGTGTGTGTGTGTGTGTGTATGAATAGTCAACATGTGTGTGTGCATGTGTGTATATCAGTGAACAGTCGAGGACATATGTCTGTCAGGCTGGCAGTTTCCTGGCGTTGACTCGTGTCTCTGCCACCCCGGCATGTTGGGATATTTACAGAGCGTGTGGGGTGGACGGTGTGTGTGACTACATTGTGGCCAGGCAGCCTCCTGGCCTTGGCTCCGGCTGCTGCATGCATGTGACGGACAGGATTCTCTGTATTCTTTACATGTGATGTGTTTGAGGGAGAATATGGACGTTCAAATATTTTCCTACCTGAGTTTCTGACAGCAGTTTACATGAAATTAACCATTTGATTCATTCTGTCACGGATGAAAAGCCCCTTTCATTCTCAGACTGCCTGGCCTGGTTAGCCCTGACCAAAGTGTGTTAAGGCCAGCCCCATAAGCAGGCATTTATCTCTAACTGTGTATTTAGTACTAACTCTGAATACGCTGAGTGTACAAAACTTTAGGAACACTTTGCTCTTTCCATGACATAGACTGACCAAGTGGATCCAGGTGAAAGCTATCATCCCTTAGGACATCCAGCTAACTGGACACAACTGTAGGAAGCATTGGAGTCAACATGGGCCAGCATCCCTGTGGAACGCTTTTGACACCTTGTGGAGTCCATGCCTCGACGAATTGAGGCTGTTCTGAGGGCAAAAGGGGGTTCAACTCAATATTAGGAAGGTGTTCCTAATGTTTTGTATTAGTGTATAATGCTATAATGGAATACATATTGATATTGTATATTATTATTCAGAGTGCCAATACAACTCTTCTGAAATTAACAATAACACATTGATGATTCCAGGTTCCACGTTTCCACGTCGAAGATTCCATTGTTTGTGTGTCAAGAGATGCCAGGATTTAATAAACCTACAGGCAGGCATGGTCCTCTTAACTTCCAATTTATGGAATCTCATTCATTAACAATTTCTCAACTCACTCATTTGGAGAGCCACAATACAAAATCCAGAACAAAGCTAAAGGCTTAGCTGTACTGTGACTTTTGGAGTAATACAGAGCTCTGATTGTGCTGAAGGCCTAGTCTTCACCAGCCAGAAACTCTCACTGCTCTTTAATTGTCATTCCTAGGCACATCTCAAGTATTTAAGTGTAGATTTATCCAGCCACATGAAACATCGCCTTAAATTATGTGTAGGTTGTAAAACTGACAATCACAAAGGGTTGCTTTATGCCTGTGTGAAGTGGAGAGCCAGGCAGGGACAACCTATCCCTCTGTCTCTACCTCTGTCTCTGTTTTGGTCTCTACCTCAGAGTCTGTCTCTGTCTCTACCCCAGATTCTTTCTCTGTCTCTACCTCTGTCTCTGTCTTGGTCTCTGTCTCTACCTCTGTCTCTGTCTCTACCTCTGTATCTGACTACCTCAGCCTCTGCCTCAGTCTCTGCCTGCCTCTGCCTCAGCCTCTGCCTCGGTCTCTGACTACCTCAGCCTCTGCCTCGGTCTCTGACTACCTCAGCCTCGGTCTTGGCCAGACATAATTGCTCTACTTCCACAGCCCTGATACTGTATAAGATATAGGATAACAGAGAGAGGGTGAGTACTGTACTGTGAGTTATGGGCTGCTTAATGTGCGGCTCTTAAAGCTTCTTCAGGATTGGTGGGTCTCCTGCGAGACGGTTGAGCTAACGTAGGCTAATGCGATTAGCAGGAGGTTATAAGTAACAAGAACATTTCCCAGGACATAGACATATCTGATATTGGCAGAAAGCTTAAATTCTTGTTAATCTAACTGCACTGTCCAATTTACAATAGCTATTACAGTGAAAGAATACCATGCTATTGTTTGAGGAGAGTGCACAGTTTTCAACATGGAAAGTTATTAATAAACAAATTAAGCACATTTGGGCAGTCTTGATACAAAATTTTGAACATAAATGCAATGGTTCATTGGATCAGTCTGAAACTTTGCACATAAACTTCTGCCATCTAGTGGCCAAAATCTCAATTGCACCTGGGCTGTAATAATCCATTATGTCCTTTCTCTTGCATTTCAAAGATCTAATGTGTTATATTGTCCTACATTCCTTTCACATTTCCACAAACTTAAAAGTGTTTCCTTTCAAATGGTACCAAGAATATTCACATCATTGCTTCAGGGCCTGAGCTACAGGCAGTTAGATTTGGGTATGTCATTTTAGGTGAAAATTGAAAAAAGGGGCAGATCCTTAAAGAGATGTTTTAACACAGATGACAATATCTATATGAGTGAGTTGATTGCTCTTGCTTGCCAAAGCTGAGTGTTTGAAATAATGCCTAACTTTTCTGCCAGTCCTCTTGTAATAGGGCTTCCAGTAGTTTTAATTTAAGTCAATTCAACAGGTGGGCATTGTGCAACTCAACAGATGGGGCAGCTTATAAGGAAGCTCTGAGCAATAGTTGCACCAAACAAGCTACTTTTACCGACCTCACTTTGCCAATGAAAAGCTCAAATCCATAAGACCTAGAGGACGTGTCAGAATATTCAATCCTCCGTGTACCTTCCATTGTCCCATGGCCTGACCTCTATCTCCCACAGGCCAGTGATATTTAGGGTCTCGAATCTCAGTTAATGATTGTTTAAACAGCCAACATTCCCCTCCAAAGGTTAAATGGTTAAAGGATCATGGTCCTCTGTCTCTTTCATGCTGGTTGCAACTTGAATTTGGACCTCAGGTCAAACTCTGAGGTCGCAGCATGCACGACTGCCAACAGATCGCTGGAGTTGATCACTGTGTGGAAAACAGGCTGGGGGCGAACTAGGCTGGGACACTGTCCCTTTAATGATTGAATCCCATTTGGGGAAACAAGGCCACTGTTCGCCCCAGCACCTTAGTTATTGTTTTTGTTGTGTTTATGAAACGGAGGAGAAGAGCGTCAGGCAGCGTGGGAAAAACATGTGCTGTACATATTCTGCTGTTCAATCACGCATGCAATGATGTCAGAGAGAAACAACAAATATTGTTCTCTATTTGCAGGAGCTTCTTTGTTGTTGTAATATTCCAAACGGACGTGGCAGTTTCACCAATTAGGAGTTCTAGCTTTAAGTCACATACGTCCATTACCAACTCAAGCTTACGTGACCTGTAATTACTGTGTGTTGTCTGAACGCATCCAGAGGCCATGACCACCATTATAGAGGTGTATGTATTGACAAAACGTTGAATTTGAGCCATGGTGAACCTCTAAATGTTTTGGTGGATGACACCACTAAACGTATCATACATAAGGTCTACTCTACTGTCAGTATTTTCCTAATAAAAAAAGCTCATTTTGTGCCCTGGGGGGTTTAGCGGTTAGCGTTGCTGCCTACAGCACATGTTTGTTGGTGACGGCGGGTTAGAATCCTACTCACTGCCTTTGTGACACACTCTGTCTATTAGTTAATAGACCAATAAGAAAGTGTAACGATGTACGCTGAGAGTCAGGAAGCAAGTTCAGGGAGTGAATACATTTAATTAACAAATGAACACAACAAGAAACACAAACAGCGCATCGACATGAAACAGCAACAATGACGACTGGGGAAGAAACCAAAGGGAAGGACATATAAACAGCGCACCGACATGGAACAGGAACAATGACGACTGGGGAAGAAACCAAAGGGAGGGACATATAAACAGCGCACCGACATGGAACAGGAACAATGACGACTGGGGAAGAAACCAAAGGGAGGGACATATAAACAGCGCACCGACATGGAACAGGAACAATGACGACTGGGGAAGAAACCAAAGGGAGTGACATATAAACAGCGCACCGACATGGAACAGGAACAATGACGACTGGGGAAGAAACCAAAGGGAGGGACATATAAACAGCGCACCGACATGGAACAGGAACAATGACGACTGGGGAAGAAACCAAAGGGAGGGACATATAAACAGCGCACCGACATGGAACAGGAACAATGACGACTGGGGAAGAAACCAAAGGGAGGGACATATAAACAGCGCACCGACATGGAACAGGAACAATGACGACTGGGGAAGAAACCAAAGGGAGGGACATATAAACAGCGCACCGACATGGAACAGGAACAATGACGAGTGGGGAAGAAACCAAAGGGAGGGACATATAAACAGCACACCGACATGGAACAGGAACAATGACGACTGGGGAAGAAACCAAAGGGAGGGACATATAAACAGCGCACCGACATGGAACAGGAACAATGACGACTGGGGAAGAAACCAAAGGGAGGGACATATAAACAGCGCACCGACATGGAACAGGAACAATGACGACTGGGGAAGAAACCAAAGGGAGGGACATATAAAGGGCAGGTAATCAAGGAGGTGATGGAGTCCAGGTGAGTGTCATTATGCGCGTAACAATGGTGACAGGTGTGCGCCCTAACGAGCAGCCTGGTGACCTAGAGGCTGGAGAGGGAGCACACGTGACAGAAAGAGAGTTCCCAACATCTGTGCCAATATCAGGTCAGTTTCAGTTTCCCCCTCCCTACTCAGACCACTCCCAGATAGTCCAAGCAAAACTCTTGCTTGAGAAATTTCTCTTTGCTAAGAAGCTATTTTTGTTTATTTTTGTCAATTTTAAATGAGAACCATAACAGTAAGGTACTTAATTGTTAGCCAGAAATGATTTGACGTTGAGATAACAACGGACCTTTAAAAAACTATTTGGCCAAAACGTTCTGTCTGATTCTAGCCACTCCTCTGCTCTTCTGGTTGGAATGGGAATGGGCTTGATTATCTCTACATGTTCTGAGGACCAGATGCTTCAGGCCTGTATTTACCACTCCTAGCATATCCACAGCTCACAATGCCTCACATGTCTGTTATTAGAATGACTTCACTTCATTCAAACATTTTATCACTGGGCTGTGATACAGAAAAAACAGCAGTAATGTCTGTTCTTATTGGACAAAAACAGCAATAACATCCGTTCTAATTGGACAAAAACAGGCATAAGCCTATTGGCAGGTGCTGTGACACACTGACCGAATCTGGGACCTGTTTCCTATTGAACGGTTGTAACAAAACAGAAGCCTAATTAGGTTAGAAAACATTACCACACTGACCGACAACCATAAAACCAACACAGATAGCATTTGTCCCCCTAACCGTATGGTTCACACAACAACACTCATTTAGAAACACACACACACACGCACACACACACACGCACGCACGCACGCACGCACGCACGCACGCACGCACGCACGCACGCACGCACGCACGCACGCACGCACGCACGCACGCACGCACGCACGCACGCACGCACGCACGCACGCACACACACACACACACACACACACACACACACACACACACACACACACACACACACACACACACACACACACACACACACGCACACTGGTTAGGAGGCAATGGGCTTATTAGCAGGAACTTTTGAGCAGAGCTTGTAGCAATTAGGGCCCAGTAGAGTGGTGTTGTCAAGGTTACGAGGTGAGTGACATAAGGCAGGCCAGAGCTTTTTTAAGCAGGTGGAGGCAAAGGTCAGGAGGTCAGCAGGTTTCTGGATGCAGCCATTATCAAAGTTGTAAACCAGAGGGAAAATTTCCCCAGTTATTAAGTGAATGCTACTGAACGCATGATACACACACACACACACACACACACACACACACACACACACACACACACACACACACACACACACACACACACACACACACACACACACACACACACACACACACACACACACACACACAATCATTGGATATGTGGTGAGAGAACACTGTATGTATGGTTAGGAGTGTGGTGTCAGGAAGATATAACCTCATACTCAATGTCAGCAAAACAAAGGAGATAATCTTGGACTTCAGGAAACAGCAGAGGGAGCAGCCCCCTATCCACATCGATGGGACAGTAGTGGAGAAGGTGGAAAGTTTTAAGTTCCTCGGCGTACACATCACAGACAAACTGAAATGGTCCACCCACACAGACAGCGTGGTGAACCTCAGGAGGCTGAAGAAATTCAGCTTGTCACCAAAAACACTCACAAACTTTTACAGATGCACAATCAAGAGCATCCTGTCGGGCAGTATCATCGCCTGGTACGGCAATTGCTCCGCCCACAACCGTAAGGCTCTCCAGAGGGTGGTGTGGTCTGCACAACGCATCACCGGGGGCAAACTACCTTCCCTCCAGGACACCTACACCACCCGATGTCACAGGACGGCCAAAAAAGATCATCAAGGACAACAACCACCTGAGCCACTGCCTGTTCACCCCGCTATCATTCAGAAGGCGAGGTCAGTACAGGTGCATCAAAGCTGGGACTGAGAGACTGAAAAACAGCTTCTATCTAAAGGCCATCAGACTGTTAAACATCCATCACTAACATTGAGGGGCTGCTGCCAACATACTGACTCATCTCTAGCCATTTTAATAATGAAAAAATGTATGTAATAAATGTATCACTAGCCACTTTAAACAATGCCACTTTATATAATGTTTACATACCCTACATTACTCATCTCATATGTATATGTATATACTGTAATCTATACCATCTACTGCATCTTGCCTATGACGTTCGGCCATCACTCATTCATATATTTTTATGTACATATTCTTATTCATTCCTTTACACTTGTGTGTATAAGATAGTTGTTGTGAAATTGTTAGTTTAGATTACTTGTTAGATATTACTGCATGGTCAGAACTAGAAGCACAAGCATTTTGCTACACTCGCATTAACATCTGCTAACCATGTGTATGTGACAAATAAAATTTGATTTGATTTGATGATGGTATGACTGCTACCTGTGAATAAGCTAGCTCATCCAAGTATGGGACTTTGAAAACAGATCTTCATGTTGTTAGAAAGGCCTGGTTCATCTACTACAATGGAGCCTCAGGGCTCACCCTGCAGCCACTCAGTTAAAAATAGACCTGAGGCCTGTAAGCTACCCATTCCCTTAACCTGACTAAAAGTGTGCTATGTTTCCCTCAGATCTTCTGACATGCAACACTGGAATAAAAGTGATGTCAGATGAAAACAGACTCTTAGTGTGTGACGCTGGTGGTGTCTCTCCTACCTCATACAACAGTGGTGTTGCTCATCTGGGTTCCCCAGGGATCAGTATTCTGCCCTGCTTGCAGACTGTGCTGCCTCCTAGCCTCCCAGTCTAGACAGAGGGAACGGGAGAAGAGAGAGGAGAGAGAGAGCCGCCAGCCACGCATGTACTGTAAGGAGTCATTTCGAGGGGAGGGAGTTTTATTTAAAGACTTTCTCCCTGCAGATAACCTCTTATTAACGTTGACATTTACTCTTTCCAAGATCTCAGAAGCACAGAGGTTTTCTCAACCTGACAGAAGTAAAAAGAGAACACATTAATAATTCATTTAGGTGGAAAAGAAAACAATGCTGGGCGCAAATCTGAATTTATGCTGCAGTCATGACGACCATGGTTGACATGGCACTGTTTGTCTCTGACCGTGGGCACGAATTTACACCCTATGGACAGTTGAGTAATGGATCATGAAAATAGATCAGGGCTGACATAGGACAGAGGGGGAAGACGTCATTGAAAGCCAGTGGTCGACACATTTCTATGACACAAAAATATACGCTAGACTCGCCGTTGACTTGTGTTTTCCAGCTAGGGCAAAAAGTAAGTCACAATTTGAGCAGTGTTAAACATTTCCTGGTTGTGTCAAAGGGCAGCTCTACTTTTCCTACAGATTTACAGAACGAATGCAATTATTGCATCACAAATGCAGCCTGCAGCCAATCAGAATAGTTTAGGACTGAGGATGGCCTTGCCTATTGTAGTAGAAAGAGGGACACCTTGGCTGGAAGCAAAGCTTCATCTGGCATTACAGGCTGGGTTAACTTCAGGCACTAGTGCATGGGACTGCTAACACAATTCATATGACCCTAAAGCCAGCTCCCTGTACAACTCCTCCACATCACCCATGTTATAGTATATAATATACACTGAGTATACAAAACATACTGTAACAGTCCTGACCTGTTTTATGTTGTTTTTTATGTGTTTATGGTCAGGGCATGTGTTTTGGGTGGGCAGTCTATGTTATCTGTTTCTATGTTGGTTTTGGGTTACCTGGTATGGCTCTTGATTAGAGGCAGGTGGTTTGCGTTTTCCTCTAATTAAGAGTCATATTTAGGTAGGGCGTTCTCACTGTTTGTTTGTGGGTGATTGTCTCCTGTGATGTCTCTCGTGTTGTCGATGTTATTCACTTACGGGACTGTTTGGCTGTTCGTGCGTTTTGATGTAACGTTCCTGTCCGTGAGTTTACGTTTTAGTAATGTGAGTTTATGTTCAGGTTTCGTTCTACGTCGTTTTGTTATTTTGTAAGTTTGTTAAAGTGTTTGTTTTCGTGTTGCCATCATCATCAGTTTCATCGTTGTTATAAAATAAAAGATGGCTTATTTCCCTGAAACCGCATTTTGGTCTGAAGATCCTTCTCTCCTCACCTCGTCTGAGGATGAGGAGAGCGACAGCCTTAACAGAATCACCCACCACGCTAAGACCAAGCGGTATGGGAATGCTCTACGGAGCAACAAGGACTCCTGGACTTGGGAGGAGATCCTGGACGGTAGAGGGCCTTGGGCTCAACCAGGGGAATATCGCCGTCCAAAGGAGGAGTTGGAAGCAGCGAAGGCTGAGAGGCGCTGGTATGAGGAGGCAGCGCGACGACGCGGTTGGGAGCCCGTGAGTCAGACCAAAAAATTTCTTGGGGGGGGGCACACGAGGAGTGTGGCAAAGCCGGGTAGGATACCCGAGCCAACTCCCCGTGCTTACCGTGGAGGTAGTAGGCGTCGTACTGGTAAGACACCGTGTTATGCGGTAAAGCGCACGGTGTCCCCAGTACGCGTGCTTAGCCCAGTGCGGGCTATTCCACCTTGCCGCACTGGGAGGGCTAGGTTGGGCATCGAGCCGGATGTCATGAAGCCGGCCCAACGTATCTGGCCTCCAGTACGTCTCCTCGGGCCGGCGTACATGGCACCAGCCTTACAGGTGGTGTCCCCGGTTCGCCTGCATAGGCCAGTGCGGGCTATTCCACCTCGCCGCACTGGCAGGGCTACGGGGATCATTCAACGTGGTAGGGTTGGGGAGGCTCGGTGCTCAAGAGCACGTGTCCTCCTTCACGGTCCGGTAGACCCGGTGCCACCTCCATGTACCAGTCCTCCGGTGGCAGCCCCTCGTACCAGGCTGTCTCTCCGGGTTCTCTCTCCTGCTGTTTCCTCCTCTCCAGCGCAGCCAGTGCCTAGACCACGCACCAGGCTGTCTCTCCTTCTCCTCCCTACAGAGCCATCCGTCTCCCCAGCGCCATCTGAGCCATCCGTCTCCCCAGCGCCATCTGAGCCATCCGTCTCCCCAGCGCCATCTGAGCCATCCGTCTCCCCAGCGCCATCTGAGCCATCCGTCTCCCCAGCGCCATCTGAGCCATCCGTCTCCCCAGCGCCGTCTGAGCCATCCGTCTGCCATGAGCCTGCAAAGCCGCTCGTCTGTCATGAGCCTGCAAAGCCGCCCGTCTGCCATGAGCCTACAGAGCCGTCCGCCAGACAGGAGCCGCTAGAGCCGCCCGCCAGACAGGAGCCGCTAGAGCCGCCCGCCAGACAGGATCTGCCAGAGCCGCCAACCAGACAGGATCTGCCAGAGCCGCCAACCAGACAGGATCTGCCAGAGCCGCCAACCAGACAGGATCTGCCAGAGCCGCCAACCAGACAGGATCTGCCAGAGCCGCCAACCAGACAGGATCTGCCAGAGCCGCCAGCGAGCCATGACCAGCCAGAGCCGTCCTGCCATGACCAGCCAGAGCCGTCCTGCCATGACCAGCCAGAGCCGTCCAGCCAGGACCTGCCAGAGCCGTCCAGCCAGGACCTGCCAGAGCCGTCCAGCCAGGACCTGCCAGAGCCGTCCAGCCAGGACCTGCCAGAGCCGTCCAGCCAGGACCTGCCAGAGCCGTCCAGCCAGGACCTGCCAGAGCCGTCCAGCCAGGACCTGCCAGAGCCGTCCAGCCAGGACCTGCCAGAGCCGTCCAGCCAGGACCTGCCAGAGTTCCTCAGCCAGGACCTGCCAGAGTCCTTCAGCCGGGATGTGCCCCTTGTCCCGGTGCTGCCCCTTGTCCCGGTGCTGCCCCTTGTCCCGGTGCTGCCCCTTGTCCCGGTGCTGCCCCTTGTCCCGGTGCTGCCCCTTGTCCCGGTGCTGCCCCTTGTCCCGGTGTTGCCCCTTGTCCCGGTGCTGCCCCTTATTCCGGTGCTGGTCCTTATCCCGGTGCAGCCCCTTGTTCCGGTGCTGCCCCTTGTCCCGGTGCTACCCCTTGTCCCGGTGCTGCCCCTTGTCCCGGTGCTGGCTGTTTATTTAGGGGAAGGTAGTTTTAGGGTGGTCAGTGGAAGGGGTAGACAGAAGAGGGGAGTGACTATGGTGGTGTGGGGAGAGCGTCCTGAGCCGGAGCCACCACCGTGGTCAACTGCCCACCCAGACCCTCCCCTGGACTTTGTGCTGGTGCGCCCGGCGTTCGCACCTTGAGGGGGGGGGGTTCTGTAACAGTCCTGACCTGTTTTATGTTGTTTTTTATGTGTTTATGGTCAGGGCATGTGTTTTGGGTGGGCAGTCTATGTTATCTGTTTCTATGTTGGTTTTTGGTTACCTGGTATGGCTCTTGATTAGAGGCAGGTGGTTTGCGTTTTCCTCTAATTAAGAGTCATATTTAGGTAGGGCGTTCTCACTGTTTGTTTGTGGGTGATTGTCTCCTGTGATGTCTCTCGTGTTGTCGATGTTATTCACTTACGGGGCTGTTTGGCTGTTCGTGCGTTTTGATGTAACGTTCCTGTCCGTGAGTTTACGTTTTAGTAATGTGAGTTTATGTTCAGGTTTCGTTCTACGTCGTTTTGTTATTTTGTAAGTTTGTTAAAGTGTTTGTTTTCGTGTTGCCATCATCATCAGTTTCATCGTTGTTATAAAATAAAAGATGGCTTATTTCCCTGAAACCGCATTTTGGTCTGAAGATCCTTCTCTCCTCACCTCGTCTGAGGATGAGGAGAGCGACAGCCTTAACACATACACATATTTTGTAGATGTTATCGGAAGTGCTGCGAAATGCTTATGTTTCTAGCTCCAACAGTGCAGTAATTCCTAACAATACAAAACAATACACACAAATCCCCCAAAAATGTAAAGAAAGAAATTCAATATCAGAACCAGTCAGAGTCAGGAATATAAATATACACAGATTGGACAAAACATTAAGAACACCTGGTGACCAGGAGAATCCAGATGAAAGCTACGATCCCTAATTGATGTTACTTGTTAAATCCACTTCAATCAGTATAGATGAAGGGGAGGAGACAGGTTAAAGAAGGATTTTTAAGTCTTGAGACAATTGAGACATGGATTGTGTATGTGTGCCATTCAGAGGGTGAATGGGCAAAATCTTTAAGTGCCTTTGAAAATGGTATGGTAGTAGGTGCTTGGTTCGTGTCAAGAACTGCAACGCTGCTGGAGGTGTTCCTAATGTTTGGCATACTCAGTGTACAGTCATGGGCCGTGTTCATTAGGGCATGCAACAGAAGAAAAAATAAATACTGTATATATTTTTTTAAAGAAAACAAGAATGAGAGTTAGTCCAGATAGTTCCTCTGTTTCAGTCCGTTTTCTTCTGCTTGCTGCCTAATGAACAGGACCCTGGAATATACCCCCAGCCACACTATCCCTTACCAAAGTAACTCAATTCTTCTCCTCAGCAATTCAGAGGATCCTATAATCCCCCTGAAATATACGTGACTAAAACAAAACACTGTAAACAGCCGTGAACCTCTGGAGCTAGGATACAGTCTGAAATGAACAGTCTCTCACTCCACGTTGGGCAAGTCATTACAGTGCTATAAATAAACCTAGTTAATAACCCTATAACCCAGACAGACAGACAGGTCAACTGTCACTCATTAGAAACTGTTTTAGATGATTGACACATTGAACAGACCTCATACACCACCCCCACCTACACCACCACCTCACCCCTCCACCCGACCGGTCATGAGGGGCACCGTGCAGCTCCCATCCCCGGGTCGGGCTGTGTAATGCCAGGCAGCCCTGGTCACCGTCATGGCTGGCTGTGGAGGGAAAATAAACAGTGGTGGATTATGATAATTGACTGGTCTAGGGCCTAGGCTAGGCCAGCATCGAAGACATGCTCAATTAATCAACGGCCCTGCTGAAACCTTTTAGAACTAACGAGCGGAACGATAACTTCGACACAGATGGGAATCATTTTGCGTAACTAAAAACAGAAATAAATATTGCTTTATGACAACACAGTGGCTCTGGTTGGTTGTTCAGCACACTTGGGCTGTCCTGTGCAGATATACCTAAGTAAAGCCAGGAGAGAGAAGGTGGGTGAATTATACAGTTACTTTTTATGGCCCGGTTCTACTCAGTGTCTCCAGGTGCAGTGTCAATGTAAAACCAAAGAGCATGGATTTAACTGGAATAAATAATGTTGCATTTATTAGTGAATATGGAATGACCGTACATTTAAAAATAAATTGAATAATAGAATGATTCATTAATTAATGAGTGTTGCAAATTGATTTACTCTGTGCTCGGTGTGGGAGTAGTGGATTGATAAGTATTTTCTCAAGTGACTTCACATGAATATGAGTGAAGTGGCTTTGGATCAGCAGACTGTATGTGCGCGTGTGTGTGTGTGTGTGTGTGTGTGTGTGTGTGTGTGTGTGTGTCTGTTTGTGAGCACATCTGTGTGTGTGTGTGTTAATGCATCTGTGTGTGTGTGTGTGTGTGTGTATTTGTGTGTGTGTGTGTGTGTGTGTGTGTGTGTTCTATACTACCCCCCTCCAGATGGATCACCATTTATTAATAGAATGACTAAATGACCATCCCCCAAGTGTGCTCTGACATTAGTCTTCAGTATGCATAGACATGTTCTAACAGTAACACGAGAGCCATGTTTCCAGTCCCAGGGAAGGCCTGGAAGACCAGGGAAGGCCACAGTCCCAGTCGAGGCTGAGGACCACAATCCACCCCTGCAGACCAGGGAAGGCCCCAGCCACAGTCCCAGCCCCAGCCAATGCCCACAGCCCCCCCTGGCAGACAGACAGAGCTGGTCAGCCTATAAACCTCCCAGACACATGGCTGGGGCCGCAGAGAGTCCATCTTTCCACTGGACATCATCTAACACTCCCCCCTCCCTTGTTCCCTCCAGTCGCCCCTATCCTCCACCCCCAGCCCTGCACACTGTTCCTGAAAACAGAATGCATGGTTATTTTGGCTTACATAGGCTTCTCTCTCTCTCTCTCTCTCTCTCTCTCTCTCTCTCTCTCTCTCTCTCTCTCTCTCTCTCTCTCTCTCTCTCTCTCTCTCTCTCTCTCTCTCTCTCTCTCTCTCTCTCTCTCTCTCTCTCTCTCTCTCTCTCTCTCTCTCTCTCTCTCTCTCTCTCTCTCTCTCTCTCTCTCTCTCTGCTGTTAGACAAACCATTGAAGTTCCACATATCTCTGTTCCTCTCTCCATGCTGTAGTAAATATGGATTTTACTGCAGTGATTTGTAACCCAGAATTAAGACATTCAGCTTTGATTACTTCAGTATGAAAGCACCCAGACGCTCAAAAAAAAAAGAGCAAATATCTTTTTACTATCATCTCCCACACCCATAGTGATTTGAAATACTATTTAAAACTTTTAATGAGACTTCATACAGGCTTTTACAGTAAGAAATGATTAATTCTGGAAGGTTTTTGAACCGTCATAGAGACCAACACAGATATATTATTACTGTCAAGGAGGACAGAGGAGTTGATTTCAAAGAACCTCTTTCACTTGGTCTACATTTGTCATCATGGAGACATGTAGTAAGTGCTGGAGCTCCGGAGAGTTCAGAGCAGGGCTTTGGGAGGAGGCACACTATCATCTCCACCTTAATCCATTTGAATCAACCATAACACACTAGGTCTTGCCCCAGAGCCTCCACAGACTTTCTGAGAAACAGATTGACATCTCGGCGAGACAGCGCTGAAATATGGCTTTGATTTATACAGGTTTTATTTGGCAGGAATTGTCTGAGTTACTGATCAGGTAGCTCCTTTTTCCTTTTTACACTCTGTGTTTATAGAGGAGGTTGATGTTGCCATAATGAGGTAGTTACCTAATTGACTTTAAAGGTCCAATAAGGCCATTTTATATCAATATCAAATCATTTGTTCTTTCCCCAGGCGTTATTGATTCTGTTCCTGTGTTTGATGTCTGTACGCTACTCGTGTTTGTTCTTTTGTTCCATGTTTCATTTATTATTACATTCACTCCCTGTACTTGCTTCTCGATTCTTAGCGGACACGTTGCACTCCCAAGTGGTTGGGTCTATTCTGAGGAGACACTGTATAGCCTGGTGGAGGTCAGGTTTAGGACTAGAGGAGGAGACACTGTATAGCCTGGTGGAGGTCAGGTTTAGGACTAGAGGAGACACTGTATAGTCTGGTGGAGGTCAGGTTTAGGACTAGAGGAGACACTGTATAGCCTGGTGGAGGTCAGGTTTAGGACTAGAGGAGACACTGTATAGTCTGGTGGAGGTCAGGTTTAGGACTAGAGGAGGAGACACTGTATAGCCTGGTGGAGGTCAGGTTTAGGACTAGAGGAGACACTGTATAGTCTGGTGGAGGTCAGGTTTAGGACTAGAGGAGACACTGTATAGCCTGGTGGAGGTCAGGTTTAGGACTAGAGGAGACACTGTATAGCCTGGTGGAGGTCAGGTTTAGGACTAGATGAGACACTGTATAGTCTGGTGGAGGTCAGGTTTAGGACTAGAGGAGACACTGTATAGCCTGGTGGAGGTCAGGTTTAGGACTAGAGGAGGAGACGCTGTTTAGTCTGGTGGAGGTCAGGTTTAGAACTAGAGGAGGAGACACTGTATAGCCTGGTGGAGGTCAGGTTTAGGACTAGAGGAGGAGACGCTGTTTAGTCTGGTGGAGGTCAGGTTTAGGACTAGAGGAGGAGACGCTGTATAGTCTGGTGGAGGTCAGGTTTAGGACTAGAGGAGACACTGTATAGTCTGGTGGAGGTCAGGTTTAGGACTAGAGGAGACACTGTATAGTCTGGTGGAGGTCAGGTTTAGGACTAGAGGAGGAGACACTGTATAGTCTGGTGGAGATCAGGTTTAGGACTAGAGGAGACAATGTATAGCCTGGTGGAGGTCAGGTTTAGGACTAGAGGAGACACTGTATAGTCTGGTGGAGGTCAGGTTTAGAACTAGAGGAGGAGACACTGTATAGTCTGGTGGAGGTCAGGTTTAGGACTAGAGGAGGAGACACTGTATAGTCTGGTGGAGGTCAGGTTTAGGACTAGAGGAGGAGACACTGTATAGTCTGGTGGAGGTCGGGTTTAGGACTAGAGGAGGAGACACTGTATAGTCTGGTGGAGGTCAGGTTTAGGACTAGAGGAGACGCTGTATAGTCTGGTGGAGGTCAGGTTTAGGACTAGAGGAGACACTGTATAGTCTGGTGGAGGTCAGGTTTAGGACTAGAGGAGGAGACACTGTATAGCCTGGTGGAGGTCAGGTTTAGGACTAGAGGAGGAGACACTGTATAGCCTGGTGGAGGTCAGGTTTAGAACTAGAGGAGACACTGTATAGTCTGGTGGAGGTCAGGTTTAGGACTAGAGGAGGAGACACTGTATAGTCTGGTGGAGGTCAGGTTTAGGACTAGAGGAGGAGACACTGTATAGTCTGGTGGAGGTCAGGTTTAGGACTAGAGGAGACACTGTATAGTCTGGTGGAGGTCAGGTTTAGGACTAGAGGAGGAGACACTGTATAGCCTGGTGGAGGTCAGGTTTAGGACTAGAGGAGGAGACACTGTATAGTCTGGTGGAGGTCAGGTTTAGGACTAGAGGAGGAGACACTGTATAGTCTGGTGGAGGTCGGGTTTAGGACTAGAGGAGGAGACACTGTATAGTCTGGTGGAGGTCAGGTTTAGGACTAGAGGAGACACTGTATAGTCTGGTGGAGGTCAGGTTTAGGACTAGAGGAGACACTGTATAGTCTGGTGGAGGTCAGGTTTAGAACTAGAGGAGGAGACACTGTATAGCCTGGTGGAGGTCAGGTTTAGGACTAGAGGAGGAGACACTGTATAGTCTGGTGGAGGTCAGGTTTAGGACTAGAGGAGGAGACACTGTATAGTCTGGTGGAGGTCGGGTTTAGGACTAGAGGAGGAGACAATGTATAGCCTGGTGGAGGTCAGGTTTAGGACTAGAGGAGGAGACACTGTATAGCCTGGTGGAGGTCAGGTTTAGGACTAGAGGAGACACTGTATAGTCTGGTGGAGGTCAGGTTTAGGACTAGAGGAGACACTGTATAGTCTGGTGGAGGTCAGGTTTAGGACTATAGGAGGAGACACTGTATAGCCTGGTGGAGGTCAGGTTTAGGACTAGAGGAGACACTGTATAGTCTGGTGGAGGTCAGGTTTAGGACAAGAGGAGACACTGTATAGTCTGGTGGAGGTCAGGTTTAGGACTAGAGGAGGAGACACTGTATAGTCTGGTGGATGTCAGGTTTAGGACTAGAGGACGATCATGTTTGTAGGAAATACAAACAGAGTCAACACTGAAAAATAACACATAACACAACCAGGCAAGCTACCTGCTTTATTCTTGCAGTTTCCCTTTCAAAAGACAGAGCCATTTCTGTGTGTGGCTGGCTGTTTTTTTGGACTAGAAGGCGCTTTGTTCCTCTCAACAGTACACTGAGCTAATTACACCAACTAAAGCTATATCCTTTCCTATTACGCTCCTATTAATGGAACCATCCAACTCTGACAAGCAACCTCTTTGTTCAGTGGGCCTCACCAAGTGACAGGATGTGTTAATATCACTCGCCTGATTGGACGTGATAAGTCTCTAGCTCATTGGAAGGTTTTCTCCATGTGTAGTCTGATCTCGAACACAGTGTCCAGCAGAAAGTCCTGCCTGCGTCCAAAGCAGCTCGGCCTGAATCGGCCTCTTTGTTTGTCTTCCTGCCTACTGCTAGATTCAAATCTTCAAGGCCAGCGCTGTGCATGGCCCGAGCTCTGTCGCTATGGGAACAGGGGCTAGCGGTCCCCTGTTTGCTTTGGCGGTGAATCAAAGAGTGGAGTGGAGGGCGGAGAAAGCGCAGGAGAGAGCGGGGGGACGTGGTCCCTGACGTGGGCTGGTGCACAGTGATACAGAGCGTTTTGAGATATGCCACAGACCTGTGGTTCTGTCCCCAAAAACAGGAAACCAGCAAGCTTGCAGGTTCTCCCTTGGGAGAGAGAATGAGGGATCAGGTTATTCTGGACACCTCTACCTTGTCATCAACCCAGTCTGCTTTTCATGATTCTGACAAGACTGTGTGGTTTTACCCTCGTCCTCTCCACACACACACACACACACACACACACACACACACACACACACACACACACACACACACACACACACACACACACACACACACACACACACACACACACACACACACACACACACACACACACACACACATACGTTTGTTTACTTTGGCATACATGCTTGACTTGAGAGCTCTTGAAACAGATAGGTCATGCTCTCCTAAATGTGACAATATCAGCCTGGCGCTCTAAAATCACTACTCACGCTGTTCGCAGTCCATCAGCCGGCCCGATCATGTTACATACGTGTGGCATGATCCCGCCTGCACTCACAGGTAGCCTTTTGTTACCTCAGAGAAGACGAGTGGTTTTCTGCAGCAACCGAAAGCAGGCAGACTATTCTGAACCAGGCAAAACCACACTGTTACTCTTATACTCGCCTCGGAAAAAGTGGGAGACAAAATTATTTTTCGGGAGAACAGATGAGTTTGTTTGAATTCATCTGGGGTTGGAATATGAATTTGTATTTATCGTCAGGCTCCCGTTGTATAAATAAAGTTATCTGTGATCGTAATACGCTGGTGCAAATTCATATTCGGCAGACAGGGCCATCTGTCAATGTCAGAGCCTGGGCTCACCACCACCACTCACTTAGGACCCCGCTCAAATAAAAAGCCTTGTTTTGACAGGCCTTCTGAAGGCTGGCACAGCTGAGGCTCTGCCGGCCAGACACTGCAGGGGTCTGCTACTGGAGATACATGGACAAAGTACCCAGACCCTCTCAGATTCAGGTGTAAAAACCCCAGCCCAGCCTAACGCAGGCCAAGGCAGTGCTGGACCAGACCTGGTTCCAGATAGTACTTGTTTTCTTCCAAATACATTGCTTGTGTGATTGAACCTAGCTGTAGTGCCATACAGTGCCAAAGTTCCAGTGACAATTCCATTGGTCTCTTTCTCAGCAGTACAAGCTCAATAGAGTGCAGCTAAAGTATTTGAAAGAAAACCAATACTACTTGAACCCAGGTATGGTGGTGGACCCAAGTCTGTAGCGCCACACAGTCTGCAGCTAGACTTCCCTGCAGGCCAGACACCTGCCCATCTCTTAGCCCTGTACTGTACACCCAGAGACCTGTCCATCACTTAGCCCTGATACTGTACACCCAGAGACCTGTCCACCACTTAGCCCTGATACTGTACACCCAGAGACCTGTCCACCACTTAGTCCTGATACTGTACACCCAGAGACCTGTCCACCCCTTAGCCATGATACTGTACATCCAGAGACCTGTCCACCCCTTAGCCATGATACTGTACATCCAGAGACCTGTCCACCACTTAGCCCCGATACTGTACACCCAGAGACCTGTCCACCCCTTAGTCCTGATACTGTACACCCAGAGACCTGTCCACCCCTTAGCCATGATACTGTACATCCAGAGACCTGTCCACCACTTAGCCCTGATACTGTACACCCAGAGACCTGTCCACCACTTAGTCCTGATACTGTACACCCAGAGACCTGTCCACCACTTAGTCCTGATACTGTACACCCAGAGACCTGTTCACCCCTTAGCCATGATACTGTACATCCAGAGACCTGTCCACCACTTAGCCCTGATACTGTACACCCAGAGACCTGTCCATCACTTAGTCCTGATACTGTACACCCAGAGACCTGTCCACCACTTAGTCCTGATACTGTACACCCAGAGACCTGTCCACCACTTAGTCCTGATACTGTACACCCAGAGACCTGTCCACCCCTTAGCCATGATACTGTACATCCAGAGACCTGTCCACCACTTAGCCCCGATACTGTACACCCAGAGACCTGTCCATCACTTAGCCCTGATACTGTACACCCAGAGACCTGTCCATCACTTAGCCCTGATACTGTACACCCAGAGACCTGTCCATCACTTAGCCCTGATATTGTACACCCAGAGACCTGTCCACCACTTAGAGCTATACTGTACACCCAGAGATCCAAATACAGCCAGTGCAGGAGAGAGACCTTCCCTCTTACCAGGACTGGGGCAAACAAGAGCTAACAAGTGGGAAACAAAATACAATGATATCTGAGTATCGGTATATAGAGCCTGTAGTCTGTCACAGGTTAAAAAAGATGATTTCACTTTTCTGATTTGATATGGGGGCTGTGTAAAGAATCAGGAACAACTTTACAGTTACTTTCTCTTGCCACTGTAAATAATGTAAGTGAACCCTTTGCAATTACCTGGATTTCTGCACACGTAAATTCGTCATCAAATTTGATCTGATCTTCATCTAAGTCACAACAACAGACAAACATAGTGTGCTTAAACTAATAACACAGACATTATTGTATTTTTCTTGTCTATATTGAATACATCATTTAAACATTCACAGTGTAGGTTGGGAAAAGTATGTGAACCCCTAGGCTAATGACTTCTCCAAAAGCTAATTGGAGTCAGGAGTCAGCTAATCTGGAGTCCAATCAATGAGACGAGATTGGAGATGTTGGTTAGAGCTGCCCTGCCCTACAACAAATAATCACAAAATGTGAGTTTGCTATTCACAAGAAGCATTGCCTGATGTGAACCAAGCCTCGAACGAAAGAGATCTCAGAAGACTTTAAGATTAAGAATTGTTGACTTGCATAAAGCTGGAAAGGGTTACAAAAGTATGTCTAAAAGCCTTGATGTCCACGGTAAGACAAATTGTCTATAAATGGAGAAAGTTCAGCACTGTTGCTACTCTCTCTAGAAGTGGCCATTCTGCAAAGATGACTGCAAGAGCACAGCGCAGAATGCTCAATAAGCTTAAGAATCCTAGAGTGTCAGCTAAAGACTTCCAGAAATCTCTGGAACATGCTAACATCTCTGTTGACAAGTCTACGATACGTAAAACACTAAACAAGAATGGTGTTCATGGGAGAACACCATGGAAGAAGCCACTGCTGTCCAAAAAAACATTGCTGCATGTTTGAAGTGCACCTGGATGTTCCACAGTGCTACTAGCTGAATATTCTGTGGACAGATGGAACTACAGTTGAGTTGTTTGGAAGGAACACAGAACACTATGTGTGGAGAAAACAAGGCACAGCACACCAACATCAAAATATCATCCCAACTGTAAAGTATGGTGGAGGGAACATCATGGCTTGGGGCTGCTTTGCGGCCTCAAGGCCTGGACAGCTTGCTATCATCGATGGAAAAATGAATTCCCAAGTTTATCAAGACATTTTGCAGGAGAATTTAAGGCTATCTGTTTGCCAATTGAAGCTCAACAGAAGTTGGGTGATGCAATAGGATAACGACCCAAAACACAGAAATAAATCAACAACAGAATGGCTTCAAAAGACGAAAATACGCCTTCTGGAGTGGCCCAATCAGAATCCTGACCTCAACCCGATTGAGCTGCTGTGGCATGACCTCGAGAGCAGTTCACACCAGACATCCAAAGAATATTGCTGAACTGACAGTTTTGTAAAGAGGAATGGTCCATAATTCCTCCTGACCGCTGTGCAGGTCTGATCTACAACTACAGAAAACATTTGGTTGAGGTTATTGCTGCCAAAGGAGGGTCAACCAGTTATTAAATCCAAGGGCTCACATACTTTTCCCACCCTGCACTGTGAATGTTTACACGGTGTATTCAATTAAGACATAAACATATCATTGCTTGTGTGTTATTAGTTTAAGCAGACTGTTTGTCTATTGTTGTGACCTAGATAAAGTTCAGATCAAAATTTATGACCAATTTATGCAGAAATCTCATGGTGTATGGTGCTCTGGTCTGTTATGGCCAGTCTCATGGTGTATGGAGCTCTGCTTGGTTATGGCCAGTCTCATGGTGTATGGAGCTCTGCTCTGTTATGGCCAGTCTCATGATGTATGGAGCTCTGGTCTGTTGTGGCCAGTCCCATGGTGTATGGCCTTGTCTGTTCTATGTCCCTTATAGCAAATGATCTATTCATCATGGCTACTCAAATGTTTTTGGCATGTTGCTAAATTGTTCTGGGGGGGTGTTTGTAGTCTCAAGGTGTCTGCCTGGGACTGGGTCTATTACGGCAATGTCTGGTCTGGGTCCCCCTATAACAAATAACATCCTCCTCCGTTGCAGGAATGTTGCTGCAATGCTGTGGGGCCCCAGCATCCCAGATGATCAACAGATCATTCCGCCTGCTGTTCACCTCTGCTTCCTGTCCGGCAGCACAACGGATATCAAAACCACACATGGTCCTCGTCCTCTGCTGCTACATCCGCTGTCTTGGAACAAACCCCCTAGGCTCAGCTCCTCTGCTACTTCCCTAACTCCACTTCCTGCTAGTCTGCTGGGTCAGGGAGGGGAAAGGTCACACCCTGCATGTGAGGTGAATTGTCTAATGAGGAGGGCTCTGCTAGAATCACACAGGCAATTTGAAAGAATACATATATGTTTTAAACCCAGGTCTGGATTTGTTTACCAAAACAAGCAGCACACCAGCTGACACTGAAGGGGATGAGGAGGACCAGACTGGAGTGGGACTGGCCCTGAAGAGGAAGAGGTGTGACCAGACTGGAGTGGGACTGACCCTGAAGAGGAAGTGGAGGACCAAACGGGAGTGGGACTGACCCTGAAGACAAAGTGGAGGACCAGACTGGAGTGGGACTGACCCTGAAGACAAAGTGGAGGACCAGACTGGAGTGGGACTGACCCTGAAGAGGAAGTGGAGGACCAGACTGGAGTGGGACTGACCCTGAAGAGGAAGTGGAGGGCCAGACTGGAGTGGGACTGACCCTGAAGACAAAGTGGAGGACCAGACGGAAGTGGGACTTCACCTGAAGAGGAAGTGGAGGACCAGACTGGAGTGGGACTGACCCTGAAGAGGAAGTGGAGGGCCAGACTGGAGTGGGACTGACCCTGAAGATGAAGTGGAGGACCAGACGGGAGTGGGACTGACCCTGAAGATGAAGTGGAGGACCAGACGGGAGTGGGACTGCCCCTGAAGACAAAGTGGAGGACCAGACTGGAGTGGGACTGACCCTGAAGATGAAGTGGAGGACCAGACGGGAGTGGGACTGACCCTGAAGAGGAAGTGGAGGACCAGACGGGAGTGGGACTTCACCTGAAGAGGAAGTGGAGGGCCAGACTGGAGTGGGACTGACCCTGAAGACAAAGTGGAGGACCAGACTGGAGTGGGACTGACCCTGAAGAGGAAGTGGAGGACCAGACGGGAGTGGGACTGACCCTGAAGAGGAAGTGGAGGGCCAGACTGGAGTGGGACTGACCCTGAAGATGAAGTGGAGGACCAGACTGGAGTGGTACTGACCCTGAAGAGGAAGTGGAGGACCAGACGGGAGTGGGACTGACCCTGAAGAGGAAGTGGAGGGCCAGACGGATGTGGGAGACAGCAGCTACATGTGAGTGGAAATACAGACTGATCTGACTGGCTCGCTGGGGGATTCTGGGCCTCCTGATGAGGGCTTTGAGATGAGAAGAATTTCTATTATTTTCTAGGATGAATAACGTGTTTTACATTGAATGGAATTGAATAATAGAGAGAGAGAAAGTCATTGAGAAACAGCATTGACACAATATAATAAAAAGGTATGGACATGCACGTGCCAACTGTATAGACCTACGTAGAAAGACACCAGCAGTGTCACTAAGATGGACACAAATCACTGTTCCCTTTTCAAATGAGGCAGATGGCGAACAGTGTGTTTGACAGCCGAAACAGACCATGATCAATCTGAAATGTAAACCACAGAATCATTCGAAGGGAAGGGAGAAGTTTGGTCCGTTTCGGAGCATTTTCCTCCAGCCTCATTACCGTCAGTGCTGATTTCCTGTCCCCGTATTGAGTGGGGGTCTCCACTGGGGAGCCCCGTACCTTGGAAGTGGATCTATCGAGCAGAGTGGCGATGATGGGAGACTCTTGACACGTGTGTACTGTTACAGTGAGAGGTCATGCATTATGCATGTAGAGCTCCAACCAAAATATCCAGAGTCGTTGGGTGTGTTATCTGATGTGTGACTAGGCCTCTCTTCCTGAGTGGGATGGGGTGTATCGGATTTCTGGAGGCCCTTGCTTCCTCTGACATGTGTGCACACACACATGCTCACACAGACACACGCACACGCACTCGCATGCGCAGAGACACACACACACACACACACACACACACACACACACACACACACACACACACACACACACACACACACACACACACACACACACACACACACACACACACACACACACACACACAGTGTCTCCAGCTGATTGAGTTCCAGATGTTGTGTCACAACATCAACTCCTATGTAGAGAACAACTTGATTGCTTAGAGAAATGTCACTTCTAGTAACTTTAGGACACATACAGGACATGTGGTTCTCTTCCAGACAGAACACACAGACAAACTCAAAAAGGAAAATAAAAGGAAAGAGCAGCCACATTGAGAAAGAGAAGATAAATAAATATTGAGAGTTCAGAAAAGAAGGAAGAATTTACAATCACAATAGTGACTCCATCTGCAGGTTGTTGCTGAGGAGTAGCGGTAGCGGTAGCGTGTGTGTGTGTGTGTGTGTGTGTGTGTGTGTGTGTGTGTGTGTGTGTGTGTGTGTAGCTCTAGCCCAGATGCAGATAGTGCCCAGGAGGCAGGTCATGGTGGAGGCAGAGAGATAGGATCCAAAGCCAGCCTCCCCTCCCTCCCTCCCTCCCTCCCTCCCTCCCTCCCTCCCTCCCTCCCTCCCTCCCTCCCTCCCTCCCTCCCTCCCTCCCTCCCTCCCTCCCTCTTCTCCCAACCAGTCAGCCACCCCAGGGCTGTGTCTCCCCTGCCTCTCCCCTGGGTCTTCCTGGAGGAAGCGTGGGTTAAGTCCAAGACATCTGCTGTGATAGAGTGGGTCTCTAACACAAACATATATGGACGCACAGACACATGCCCGCATGCAGGAGCACATGCACGTACACACCATAGGAGGTGGTGGTGCCTTCATTGGGGAGGATGGGCTCGTGGTAATGACTGGAGCGGAATCAGGGGAATGGTATCAAATACATCAAACACATGGTTTCCAGGTGTCTGATGCCATTGCATTCGCTCCGTTCCAGCCATTGTTATGAGCCGTCCTCCCCTCAGTAGCCTCCACTGGCACACACACACACACACACACACACACACACACACACACACACACACACACACACACACACACACACACACACACACACACACACAAGTACACACACAAACAAACAAACACACACACACACACACACACACACACACACACACACACACACACAGTCATTCTCTGTCTTTGTGGATGCATGTAAACCCTATATATATACAGTATCTACATACATTGTGTTAATAAGAAAACCTAGAAAAATATGGCACTAGTGATCTAGATGTGTATAGGACAGAATATGGCTCTAGTGATCTAGATGTGTATAGAACAGAATATGGCCTCAGTGATCTAGATGTGTATAGAACAGAATATGGCTCTAGTGATCTAGATGTGTATAGGACAGAATATGGCTCTAGTGATCTAGATGTGTATAGGACAGAATATGGCTCTAGTGATCTAGATGTGTATAGGACAGAATATGGCTCTAGTGATCTAGATGTGTATAGAACAGAATATGGCCTCAGTGATCTAGATGTGCAACACAATATTATTCTGGAAGTAAGACGTAAGGCTGTTTTGTTCTTCACTACCTCCCTTGTTCATCCAAACTTAACTAAACTCTACAAGATATGATACTGTCATACCATGATCAGTTTCACCTGTCCTCGTTATTGTCTCCACCCCCTCCAGGTGTCGCTTGTTTATTTATCCCTGTGTTTCCTGTCTCTCTGTGCCAGTTTGTCTTGTATGTTTCCAAGTCAACCAGTGTTTTCCCGTTCTCCTGCTTTTTTCATTCTCCTTTTTCTAGTCCTCCCGGTTTTAACCCTTGCCTGTTTCTGGATTTTGTACCCGCCTGCCTGACCATTCTGCCTGCCTTGACCATGAGCCTGTCTACCATTCTGTACCTCCTGGACTCTGATCTGGTTTTGACCTTTTTGCCTGTCCACGACCATTCTCTAGCCTACCCCTTTGGATTAATAAACATTGTAAGACTCCAACCATCTGCCTCCTGTGTCTGCATCTGGGTCTCGCCTTGTGCCTTGATAGAAACACAATGCAGAATACTAGACCTTCGCCACTAGACCTTCGCCACTAGACCTACGCCACTTGACCTACGCCACTAGACATTCGCCACTAGAACTACACCACTAGGCTTATGCCACTTGACCTACACCACTTGACCTACGCCACTTGACCTATGCCACTTGACCTACGCCACTTGACCTACGCCACTAGACCTACGCCACTAGACCTACGCCACTAGACCTACGCCACTAGACCTACGCCAATAGACCCTCGTCACTAGACCTACACCACTAGACCTACGCCACTAGACCTACACCAATAGACCCTCGTCACTAGACCACTAGACCTACGCCACTAGACCTACACCACTTGACCTACGCCTCTTGACCTACGCCACTAGACCTACGCCACTAGACCTACGCCACTAGACCTACGCCACTAAACCTACGCCACTAGAACTACGCAACTAGACCTACGCCACTAGACCTACACCACTAGACCTACACCAATAGACCTTCGTCACTAGATCACTAGACCTACGCCACTAGACCTACACCACTAGGCCTACGCCACTAGACCTACGCCACTTGACCTACACCAATAGACCTTCGTCACTAGACCACTAGACCTACGCCACTAGACCTACACCACTAGACCTACGCCACTAGACCTTCGTCACTAGGCCTACACCACTAGACCTACACCAATAGACCTTCGTCACTAGATCACTAGACCTACGCCACTAGGCCTACGCCACTAGACCTACACCACTAGACCTACGCCACTAGACCTTCGTCACTAGGCCTACGCCACTAGACCTACACCACTAGACCTACACCACTAGACCTACGCCACTAGACCTTCGTCACTAGACCTACACCACTAGACCTACACCACTAGACCTACGCCACTAGACCACTAGACCTACACCAATAGACCAATAGTCACTAGACCACTAGACCTACGCCACTTGACCTACACCACTAGACCTACGCCACTAGACCTTCGTCACTAGACCTACACCACTAGACCTACACCACTAGACCTACGCCACTAGACCTTCGTCACTAGACCTACACCACTAGACCTACACCACTAGACCTACGCCACTAGACCTTCGCCACTAGACCTACGCCACTAGACCATCGTCACTAGACCTACACCACTAGACCTACACCACTAGACCTACGCCACTAGACCTACGCCACTAGACCTTCGTCACTAGACCTACACCACTAGACCTACACCACTTGACCTACACCAATAGACCATCGTCACTAGACCACTGGACCTACACCACTAGACCTACACCACTAGACCTACGCCACTAGACCTACGCCACTAGACCTACACCACTAGACCTACGCCACTAGACCTACACCACTAGACCTACGCCACTAGACCTACACCACTAGACCTACGCCACTAGATCTTCGTCACTAGACCACTAGACCTACACCACTAGACCTTCGTCACTAGATCACTAGACCTACGCCACTAGACCTACACCACTAGACCTACGCCACTAGACCTACACCACTAGACCTACGCCACTAGACCTACACCACTAGACCTACGCCACTAGATCTTCGTCACTAGACCACTAGACCTACGCCACTAGACCTTCGTCACTAGACCACTAGACCTACATCAGGGTCCTTAAATGCACTCTTCTATAAATAAAGTAATTATCCACAATATACAGCACACCTCTTTACCTCCCACTTTGACCTGATCATTCCCACCTATTTTTTTATTTTTATTTGTTATTTCACCTTTATTTAACCAGGTAGGCCAGTTGAGAACAAGTTTTCATTTACAACTACGACCTGGCCAAGATAAAGCAAAGCAGTGCGACAAAAACAACAACATAGAGTTACACATGGAATAAGCAAACATACAGTCAATAACAATAGAGAAAGTCTGTATACAGTGTGTGCAAATGAGGTAAGATAAGGGAGGTAAGGCAATAAATAGGCCATGGTGGCGAAGTAATTTCAATTTAGCAATTAACACAGGAGTGATAGATGTGCAGATGAGGATGTGCAAGTATACAACATGTTAGGGATATTAGTCACCCACTCTAACAGACAGGGAGTAATGGAAATAGTCTTTGCTCTTCCATTCTTTTCAAATGAGTGGAATAACTTTATTGAATACATTTATTAACAGACAATTGAGCGACTATAATGACACATGTAAAAACAGACAGATATTGACATTCAGTATGCTATATCTTTTAGTTCGGTTCAACAGAGAGTTATAAACCTGTCATTTGGATTCATTTGATCTCAACGAAGCCACACATTTTAGACATAGATTTATGTGTTGGTTGTAGCGGTGCAGCTGCAGAAGCATCAGAACCCGGCCTGGTGTGAGTAGCTGAAGCCTTGTCATCACCAGCCACTATAAAGCCAGGTTAACCACACAGCTCCGGCTGATTAACAGGGATTGACTGGACTTTCCTCAGCTCTCACTGAAAGCCAATCGCACCCAGGACACTTTTTAGGGGCCGTTTGACTGCCCAGGACCCTCCGAGCATGTTATACAACCAGACTGCGGTTTCAGCAGCTCTACGGGCCTCCCTTAAATACAACCCTTTTGCACTCTGGCTGTGAAGAGGCTGTCTAATATCTGTGTGTTTATATCTGCCAGAAAAAAAGCTAGTCAGCACTTGCTGGGTTGCTGTTCAGGCTCCTCGGTTCTTATGCAAAAATGTTGATACAGCAATGAAGCTTGGAACTAGCTTTTAGCTAGTGGGTTACCAGGGAAGGCAGGCTGGGAGTCCTCAGTGGTTCTTAAATAATGTCATAAAAATAGCTGCTAGCGTTGCCCGAAGGTTTAAAAAGAAGCTTTTTGACTAATTAAGTTTCCAAAACGTGAGAAGTATATATCAGTGACCGATCCATCATACTGAGTGTTAACGGTACTGCCTAAGCTGCTTTGATTTTTATAAATGTGACGAGTCGGCAGAATTTCTGTGGCTTACTTAACGTTTCAGACAGCATCTATGCATAACAAATGTATGTACTTTCTTTGACAATTTAAATCTCTATATGCCATAGCCTGTTGTGTTTAGAAACAGTCCCAAGTTACCCCTAAATGAAACAGGAAGACATTGTTTCTGGATTAAAACCAGTCATAGTATTGGTCTGCTGGTGAAGACAGCAAGTTAACCGTGCTCACCCCACCGTCTGGGCCAAGGGTGTGTTCCAAATCGCACCCTATTACCAAAGTGCTTTACTTTTGACCAGAGTAGTAGTCCAAAGTAGTGCACTATAAAGCGAATAGGGTGCCATTTGGGCCTGTCATAGTGTTATGTAGCACAGCGAGTGTAGCGTGCTGTGAATGGTGTAAAGCATGGTGCCCACTACCACATCCTCTCTCATCTACAGTACCTAGCGTGACGTTGTGCAGAGTGCATGCACAGGCATACAGCTGCTTATTTACTATGAACCAGACCCTGCAGCAGCAGTAGGGTCCGACCACCGGGGGCCCGGCCCAGGGGCCATCACACTGTCTGACACTGACATAAACACAGGGGACTTCCAAACCACCAGATCTGGGTTCGAATAGTATTTGCTTTCTTTCTACTTCTTTTTTTAGCATTTGCTTGAGTATGTCTCGAGTACCAGATAAGCAGTGTTTGCACTTTTGGGACTATTACATTGGATCAAGCTTGATAAAGCGCAGCTCGAGTATTTGGAAAAAAACAAATACTAGTTGAATCCAGGTCTGCTCCTACCCTGCCTACCGCAGGGTTTGGCAGTGCCAAACACCACCCACCACCATCACCACCATTCAAAAGCTCACTCTCTCTCCACGAGAGAGTTTGTTTTATAAACGAGCATTGTGGGTAGTGGGAACCCAAGACGGTTTATGTTATGATTTTATAGTCGTGGACTAATTAAGCATAACAGGAACTGTGGAGTATTTGGGTTGACGAAACATTGAGGACGAGGGACAGAAAAGAGGCCTAGTCATTCGAGGAAAGTTATTCTGTCCGTTATTCTTTACCTGTCAGAAATGTACTTATTTAAAACATACACGGACTGCCAGATCGTGCCTAATGAACCTACCAGTGTGCATGTACTGCACACCTCAATAACTATGTCACAGGTTAGTTGGAAGATGTGTTCTTTCTATGAACTCATAACTCCACTCATGTACATCTGCTGGTGGAGTTTGAAGGGGCCAGTCTCCTTGGCATTGGAGAGAAAATACTGGCACAAAGGCAGCCATTCACAATTTTGGATTGGAGGCAGACAGAGATATTGTAAAAAACAAAGACGAGGCGTAGTAGTTGGATGTCTCGGATCAATGAGACTCCAACTAGAGTCCTGTGGGAATTGACTGACACTTCAATGAGACTCCTGTGAGACTTCCATGAGATAACCAGAATGGAGACGACCAATAACGAGTGTCCTGTGTAGTCAATGGGCGCACTCTTCTCGCCCACACACCCCAACAGTGCCTCAAAGGAAGAAGACAGAGATTCCTCCTATCTGCGCCAAACTGTTGTTCCCTGCTGTCACTTAGCCAGTAGACGTGGCCTGTACAGAGGCGAGGGGGTGGACAGCCAAAGGCCTGCAGCATGTCTGGAACAGGCCATGGTCAGTAAATGACCACAGCACTCTGTGTCTGACAGAGGGGAATAGCCACAGCCCTCAAGTACATTGTCCATATTAGGACAATCACACATTGTGACTGGAAATTGTGTCCGATTCACTTGGAGTTAGTGTCAGAATCATTTGGAGTTAACACAACCTTAATGGGCGTGACAACTTCCATGGACGCTGTCCTAATATGGACCCCTTAAAAAACTCAGACAGTATTTCAACACCATGGGGTCAGTTTATCTCTGCCACGTTCAGGCTGAGAACTTACGCCCCCTCCATCCCTCTATCACGTCCAGACAAATAGAGAGATGTCTCAGCTGCGTAGAGATGAAAAGAGAGAGAGAGAGCATTGATTGACTGAGTGTGCGTGTTCTGTTCCTTCAAAGGAAGGCCTGGACAGATAGCCTAGACTCTAGATAGTTTCCTGGTCTGTCATGAGTCTAAGACCCACCTGTTAGCATATCTTATGTGGTTACTGTTGATACTTGGGGGCCTCTAAGTCACGTTGAGACGGCTAGCAAAATAAAACAGATTTGATAACTTGGTGGTCAGTCATAAGTCATTACAGCATCTTCATGTGCCTCTTGAAACCATCTGACTACTTTGTTTTCGGTTTTCCTAGCAGAAATATTGGTATTTATATACACTGCTCAAAAAAATAAAGGGAACATTTAAACAACACAATGTATCTCCAAGTCAATCACACTTCTGTGAAATCAAACTGTCCACTTAGGAAGCAACACTGATTGACAATACATTTCACATGCTGTTGTGGAAATGGAATAGACAAAAGGTGGAAATTATAGGCAATTAGCAAGACACCCCCAAAAAAGGAGTGATTCTGCAGGTGGTGACCACAGACCACTTCTCAGTTCCTATGCTTCCTGGCTGATGTTTTGGTCACTTTTGAATGCTGGCGGTGCTCTCACTCTAGTGGTAGCATGAGACAGAGTCTACAACCCACACAAGTGGCTCAGGTAGTGCAGTTCATCCAGGATGGCACATCAATGCGAGCTGTGGCAAAAAGGTTTGCTGTGTCTGTCAGCGTAGTGTCCAGAGCATGGAGGCGCTACCAGGAGACAGGCCAGTACATCAGGAGACGTGGAGGAGGCTGCAGGAGGGCAACAACCCAGCAGCAGGACCGCTACCTCCGCCTTTGTGCAAGGAGGTGCACTGCCAGCGCCCTGCAAAATGACCTCCAGCAGGCCACAAATGTGCATGTGTCAGCATATGGTCTCACAAGGGGTCTGAGGATCTCATCTCGGTACCTATTGGCAGTCAGGCTACCTCTGGCGAGCACATGGAGGGCTGTGCGGCCCCACAAAGAAATTCCACCCCACACCTTGACTGACCCATCGCCAAACCGGTCATGCTGGAGGATGTTGCAGGCAGCAGAACGTTCTCCACGGCGTCTCCAGACTCTGTCACGTCTGTCACATGTGCCCATGTGCTCAGTGTGAACCTGCTTTCATCTGTGAAGAGCACAGGGCGCCAGTGGCGAATTTGCCAATCTTGGTGTTCTCTGGCAAACGCCAAACGTCCTGCACGGTGTTGGGCTGTAAGCACAACCCCCACTTGTGGACGTCGGGCCCTCATACCACCCTCATGGAGTCTGTTTCACATTTGTGGCCTGCTGGAGGTCATTTTGCAGGGCGCTGGCAGTGCACCTCCTTGCACAAAGGCGGAGGTAGCGGTCCTGCTGCTGGGTTGTTGCCCTCCTACGGCCTCCTCCACGTCTCCTGATGTACTGGCCTGTCTCCTGGTAGCGCCTCCATGCTCTGGACACTACGCTGACAGACACAGCAAACCTTTTTGCCACAGCTCGCATTGATGTGTCATCCTGGATGAACTGCACTACCTGAGCCACTTGTGTGGGTTGTAGACTCCGTCTCATGCTACCACTAGAGTGAGAGCACCGCCAGCATTCAAAAGTGACCAAAACATCAGCCAGGAAGCATAGGAACTGAGAAGTGGTCTGTGGTCACCACCTGCAGAATCACTCCTTTATTGGGGGTGTCCTGCTAATTGCCTATAATTTCCACCTTTTGTCTATTCCATTTGCACAACAGCATGTGAAATTTATTGTCAATCAGTGTTGCTTCCTAAGTGGACAGTTTGATTTCACAGAAGTGTGATTGACTTGGAGTTACATTGTGTTGTTTAAGTGTTCCCTTTATTTTTTTGAGCAGTGTATATTTAACTAGGCAAGTCAGTTAAGAACAAATTATTTTTTACAATGACAGCCTACCCTGGCCAACACTGGGCCAATTGTGCACCGCCCTATAGGATTCACAATCACAGCCAGATGTGATGCAGCCTGGATTCGAACCAGGTACTGCAGTGAAGCCTCTTGCACTGTGATGCAGTGTCTTAGACCGCTGCGCCACTCAGGAGCCAAAGTGGGTGTTTAGTTTGGTCGAGAATCCCCACTGGGCACATATTTTCAACGTTTAATCCACGTTGGTTCAATGTAATTTCATTGAAATGAAGTGGAAACAACGTTGATTCAAACAGTGTGTTCCTAATGGGTCTGGTCATTGTGGTGATGTTGAGTCTCTGACATAGCTGCTGCTGTGTTTCATCTGGAGCACAGAGCCCTCTGGATGTTGTACTACCAACACTGAAGCCAGGAGTGAAAACCCTGCATTACATCAGCCATTACTGGCATCTCATTGGTTCCCGTCTTTCATCGACTTCCAGAGATCAAAAAAGAGAAAAGATGATCAAAAAACAAAGTATTATTTTTCTACTTGGAAATCAACGTACTCTTCTTCTGCCTGGCCCAGCCGACCACTGACAATCTGCTGATTGCTTTTCGTTGCTATGAATCATCTTAAGACTACGAGACGTAAAACTGTGACCTTCACATGATATACCCAGGCAAATAGGCCCTGTCAAAATAAATGTGAACATTTGGACCGCCCTCCGCGACCCACCACTACAGGGTGTGCAGGAGAATCACAGTTGTCAGTCACATGATATGCAAGTTTGAGCCTTGGTATTATTACTCCCTACTCCGGTGGCCCGGTCACGCTTTAACAATGGTTGAGGGCTGGAGGGCGCCAAGACACACAAACACACTGGTTGGAATGTGTCTCAACGTGTCTCCTGTCCTAGAACTCTTCCTACACTAGACTCTGCTTTAGGCTGAGAGGTGGCATGTTATTTAATTACAGGACAGTTACAGCTCCTGTCTGGCTTTAACGCACACACAAGCAAACCCACACACACACACACACACTAGCACAGGCGCACACTTGTATGCTAGACACAAAAGGGCACGGACACTCATGCACACACAGGTGGGCGCACGCTCACTTGCATGCACGCACGCACGTACATGCACATACACACACACCTCCACCTCGTCCTCCCTTTGCTTTAATAAGGGGTGCCTCTTACAGACTTTTGTTTGCTTTGCCCTAATTAGGCCTTAATTAATATTGTTGGCTCAAGACGGGGTCTCAAATCAGTCTGTCAAATTAAAGAGACAGTGTGTGTGGAAGGGGAATGGGGGTTCTGAGGGTCCTGTTACAAGCCAAACTGAAGTAAGAGACAGTAGAAAGACAGGGGCAGGATAATTCTTCTCATTGAGAAAACAACCTGTTAAATAATATTGGAATAGGATCTCTGACGCTGGGAGTTGCTAACATGACAAGACAACACTCTGACCGCATCCCAGATGGCACCCTATTCCCTATATAGTGCACTACTAGCCCTATGGGCCCGGGTCTAAAGTATTGAAATAGTGTATTACAGTATATAGGGAATAAGGATTCATTTGGGGCGCAGCCTCTGTTGACTTAGGCCCAGAGCCACAGCCTTGAGACCCAATGGCATCACACTACAGCCAAGGCTGTGGAAGGAATATGTGTTTCTCCTACACTTACCAGTGAAAGGTACTTTATATATATATATATATATATTTTTTTATAAAGGGGTATTGTATCTCACAGGTCAGGGTAAAATGCTACTAAATTAGAGGGGGCAAAAGGTTACACGTGGTGGGACAGGTGCTGATTGGATTCTATGCACTACGAATGCTATAGAAATCTATGAAATTCAGAAATCTAATGTCATTATTCCTGAAATGTGGCTATTTATTGGATATACTGTACCACATTGCCTGGTCTTGATTCAACAATATGAAGTTAGGCCTAGTTAAGGGTGGGGGCACCAGGCGAGGAAGGCCATATAGGAAATACACATTCAAATGAGCCTGAGCAGTGGTGGGAAACAGACAAACTAGGTCAACTCCAGTTCTAAGTTCCAAATGGCACCCTATTTCCTATATAGTGCACTACTTCTGACCAGGGCCCATCAAACTCTGGTAAAAATTAGTGCACTATTTAGGGAATAGGGTGGCATTTGGATGTAAGCAGTCAATGTCAAGTGTGTAAAGATAAATATCCCCTGCTGCTGGTGGTTTTTGGGTCCGATGGCGTCTCGCTGCCACCCCAAATTCTAATTTCCAGACACACAAAACCTGAAGTGGTCTCCAGGGCTGAGTGAACAGCTAGCTATACATGAAAGCTGTCTTTGTCTGCTGTGACTGGGACTATGGTTGGTAGCTCTGGTAGCTGTAGCCCTGCTTCCAGTCCCCCTGCAAAACGCCAGCCTGTCACCCTGGAGGTGTTAGAGCCGAACGTGTCAGTAACACGGGTGACGCTGATGTCAACCACGTTTTATTTTACCCCTGGTCTCAGCCTCGTTCTGGGGCAGTGTGTGTCTGTGTGTGAAGGGAGGGGGATGGGGACATGTAGTCACCTATTGCCATGCCCTGTTCTGAGCTCACCACAAACAGTCAAGGTGCTATTGTGTTTATGGAGTTAAGTGTGACTAGGCTGAGCTACCTTGTGCTATAAACAGACATAAAGAAATAAAATGTCCGCCTCCTGTTTTGCAAACCCTGCCATCATATGTAGGCCTACATTGTACAGTACAGAAACATCGGTAGCAAACGTTTTTTTGCTAGGTGCCAATTGATCTACAGTGCAACTACACGCTCCCAAAAATATATATTTTAGATTTTACCAGACCAAAAATGGTCTCCTGATGTGGTTTAAGCATTGTATATATATTTATTTATTTCACCTTTATTTAACCAGGTTAGCTAGTTGAGAACATGTTCTCATTTACACCTGCGACCTGGCCAAGATAAAGCAAAGCAGTGCGACACAAACAATGGAATAAACAACCGTACAGTCAATAACACAATAGAAAAAAAGAGATTCTATATACAGTGTGTGCAAATGGCGTGAGGAGGTAAGGCAGTAAATATGCCATAGTAGCGAAGTAATTACAATTTAGCAAATGAACACTGGAGTGATAGATGAGCAGATGATGATGTGCAAGTAGAAATACTGGTGTGCAAAAGAGCAGAAAAGTAAATAAAAACAATATGGGGATGAGGTAGGTAGATTCAGTGGGCTATTTACAGATGGGCTATGTACAGCTGCAGCGATCGGTTAGCCGCTCAGATAGCTGATCTTTAAAGTTAGTGAGGGAAATATAAGTCTCCAGCTTGCAAGTCCCCAGCTTGCAATTCGTTCCAGTCATTGGCAGCAGAGAACTGGAAGGAAAGGCGGCCAAAGGAGGTGTTGGCTTTGGGGATGACCAGTGAGAAATACCTGCAGGAGCACGTGCTACAGGTGGGTGTTGTTATCGTGACCAGTGAGCTGAGAGAAGGCCGAGCATTACCTAGCATAGACTTATAGATGACCTGGAGCCAGTGGGTCTGGCGACGAATATGTAGCGAGGGCCAGCCGACTAGAGCATATAGGTCGCAGTGGTGGGTGGTATAAGGGCATTTGGTGACAAAACGGATGACACTGTGATAGACTGCATCCAGTTTGCTGAGTAGAGTGTTGGAGGCTATTTTGTAAATGACATCGCCGAAGTCGAGGATCGGTAGGATAGTCAGTTTTATGAGGATATGTTTGGCGACATGAGTGAAGGAGGCTTCGTTGCGAAATAGGAATTTTGGATTGGAGATGTTTAATATGAGTCTGGAAGGAGAGTTTACAGTCTAGCCAGACACCTAGGTATTTGTAGTTGTCCACATATTCTAAGTCAGAACCGTCCAGAGTAATGATGATAGGCGGGCGGGTGGGGGCATCAAACGGTTGAAAAGCATGCATTTGGTTTTACTCGCGTTTAAGAGCCGTTGGAGGCCACGGAAAAAGTGTTGTATGGCACAGAAGCTCGTTTGGAGGTTAGTTAACACAGTGTCCAAAGAAGGGCCAGATGTATACAGAATGGTGTTGTCTGCGTAGAAGTGGATCAGGGAATCACCAGCAGCAAGAGCGACATCATTGATATATGCAGAGAAAAGAGTCGGCCCGAGAATTGAACCCTGTGGTACCCTCATAGAGACTGCCAGAGGTCCGGACAACAGGCCCTCCGATGTCACACATTGAACTCTGTCTGAGAAGTAGTTGGTGAACCAGGCGAGGCAGTCATTTGAGAAGCCAAGGATGTTGAGTCTGCCGATAAGAATACAGTGATTGACAGAGTCGAAAGCCTTGGCCTTGTCGATGAATACGGCTGCACAGTATTGTCTTTTATCAATGGCGGTTATGATATCGTTTAGGACCTTGAGCGTGGCTGAGGTGCACCCGTGACCAGCTCGGAAACCGTATTGCACAGCGGAGAAGGTACGGTGGGATTCGAAATGGTCAGTGATCTGTTTATTAACTTGGCTTTCGAAGACTTTAGAAAGGCAGGGCAGGATGGATATAGTTCTGTAACAGTTTGGGTCTAGAGTGTCACCCCCTTTGAAGAGGGGGATGACCGCGGCAGCTTTCCAATCTTTAGGGATCTCGGACGATACGAAAGAGAGGTTGAACAGACTGGTAATAGGGGTTGCAACAATGGCGGCGGATTTTAGAAAGAGAGAAAGCGAGGGTCCAGATTGTCTAGCCCAGCTGATTTGTGCGGGTCCAGGTTTTGCAGCTCTTTCAGAAATCTGCTATCTGGATTTGGGTGAAAGAGAAGCTGGGGAGGCTTGGGCAAGTAGCTGCGGGGGGTGCAGAGCTGTTGGCCGGGGTTGGGTTAGCCAGGAGTAGTCATAAATATGAATATAAAGAAGTGATTTAAAGAGTGAAAACCTGAAAAAAAGGATGCCTTTCCTTTATCGGCCTGGCAGAATCTGTCTTTCCTATGGTGTGTTTGGCTCAAGGTTTTTCTGACTCTGCAGTCAGTATTACTGTTCTATAAAGCTGTCAGTATCACGGTTCTTTAAAGCTATCAGTATCACTGTTCTATAAAGCTGTCAGTATCACTTTTCTTTAAAGCTGTCAGTATCACTGTTCTACAAAGCTGTCAGTATCACTGTTCTATAAAGCTGTCAGTATCACTGTTCTATAAAGCTGTCAGTATCACTGTTCTACAAAGCTGTCAGTATCACTGTTCTACAAAGCTGTCAGTATCACTGTTCTACAAGCTGTCAATATCACTGTTCTATAAAGCTGTCAGTATCACTGTTCTATAAAGCTGTCAGTATTACTGTTCTACAAAGCTGTCAGTATCACTGTTCTACAAAGCTGTAAGTATCACTGTTCTATAAAGCTGTCAGTATCACTGTTCTTTAAAGTTGTCAGTATCACTGTTCTTTAAAGCTGTCAGTATCACTGTAGGCCCCTAGAAGTCTGCTGGTGTAAATCTCTCCTTGCAGGCAACAGGTCAGGATTTCTGTTTGCACCTCCAACCTGTTTATATATGTGTGTGTGTGTGTGTGCGTGTGCGTGTGCGTGTGTGTGTGCGTGTGCGTGTGTGTGTGTGTGTGTGTGTTTGTATCATCTCAGTGCCACCTCACCAGGTCACTCCTTCAATCCCGGAGGCATTTTAGCACCTTGTTTCTCACCATCGTTATTACCACTGCATCCCAAATGGCACCCTATGCCCTATATAGAGGGCAAAAATAGTGCTCTATATAGAGAATAGAGTGCCATTTGGGACAAACCCAGGTCTCCAGGCCACCTAATTATGGCTGGAAACTCCAATAGCCTGGGTGAGCACTGCTAAAAGCCAGTTAACGCTTATAGTCCAGACAAACACAAGGATTATTGTTTGCAGGTTCTGAATGCGGATGCAAAGTGTTTACCCACACCATGGTGTTAGGTAGGTACTGGGTTATGGTTGTGTGTACTGCGGGGATGGTTGCGTGTACTGGGGGGATGGTTCTGTGTACTGCGTGGATGGTTGTGTGTACTGCGGGGATGGTTGTGTGTACTGCGAGGATGGTTCTGTGTACTGGGTTATGGTTGTGTGTACTGCGTGGATGGTTGTGTGTACTGGGGGGATGGTTCTGTGTACTGCGTGGATGGTTGTGTGTACTGTGGGGATGGTTCTGTGTACTGAGGGGATGGTTCTGTGTACTGTGGGGATGGTTATGTGTACTAGGGGCATGGTTGTGTGTACTGGGGGGATGGTTCTGTGTACTAGGGGCATGGTTGTGTGTCAATCAATCAATCAATCAATTTTATTTTATATAGCCCTTCGTACATCAGATAATATCTCGAAGTGCTGTACAGAAACCCAGCCTAAAACCCCAAACAGCTAGAATGCAGGTGTAGAAGCACGGTGGCTAGGAAAAACTCCCTAGAAAGGCCAAAACCTAGGAAGAAACCTAGAGAGGAACCAGGCTATGAGGGGTGGCCAGTCCTCTTCTGGCTGTGCCGGATGGAGATTATAACAGAACTATGCCAAGATGTTCAAAAATGTTCATAAGTGACAAGCATGGTCAAATAATAATCATGAATAATTTTCAGTTGGCTTTTCATAGCTGATCATTAAGAGTTGAAAAACAACAGGTCTGGGACAGGTGGCGGTTCCATAACCGCAGGCAGAACAGCTGAAACTGGAATAGCAGCAAGGCCAGGCGGACTGGGGACAGCAAGGAGTCACCACGGGCGGCAGTCCCGACGCATGGTCCTAGGGCCCAGGTCCTCCGAGAGAAAGAGAGAAGGAGAAAATTAGAGAGAGCCAAGATTTTCAAAATGTTCATAAATGACAAGCATGGTCAAATAATAATCAGGAATAAATCTCAGTTGGCTTTTCATAGCCGATCATTAAGAGTTGAAAACAGCAGGTCTGGGACAGGTAGGGGTTTCGTAACCGCAGGCAGAAACAGTTGAAACTGGAATAGCAGCAAGGCCGGGCGGACTGGGGACAGCAAGGTGTCAGCATGCCCGGTAGTCCTGACGTATGGTCCTAGGGCTCAGGTTCTCAGAGAGAAAGAGAGAACGAGAGAATTAGAGAGAGCATACTTAAATTCACACAGGACACTGGATAAGACAGGAGAAGCACTCCAGGTATAACCAACTGACCCTAGCCCCCCGACACATAAACTACTGCAGCATAAATACTGGAGGCTGAGACAGGAGCGGTCAGGAGACACTGTGGCCCCATCCGAAGAAACCCCCGGACAGGGCCAAACAGGAAGGATATAACCCCACCCACTCTGCCAAAGCACAGCCCCCACACCACTAGAGGGATATCCTCAACCACCAACTTACAATCCTGAGACAAGGCCGAGTATAGCCCACAAAGGTCTCCACTACAGCACAACCAAGGGGGGGCGCCAACCCAGACAGGAAGTTCACGTCAGTAACTCAACCCACTCAAGTGACGCACCCCTCCTAGGGACGGCATGAAAGAGCACCAGCAAGCCAGTGACTCAGCCCCAGTAACAGGGTTAGAGGCAGAGAATCCCAGTGGAGAGAGGGGAACCGTCCCTGGAGACACAGCAAGGGCGGTGTACTGTGGGGATGGTTCTGTGTACTAGGGGGATGGTTGTGTGTACTGTGGGGATGGTTGTGTGTACTGGGGGGATGGTTGTGTGTACTGTGGGGATGGTTGTGTGTCCTGGGGTGATGGTTGTGTGTACTGGGGGGGATGGTTGTGTGTACTGTGGGGATGGTTGTGTGTCTTGGGGGGATGGTTATGTGTACTGGGGGGATGGTTGTGTGTACTGGGGGGATGGTTGTGTGTACTGGGGGGATGGTTGTGTGTACTGGGGGGATGGTTATGTGTCCTGGGGTGATGGTTGTGTGTCCTGGGGGGATGGTTGTGTGTACTGGGGGGATGGTTGTGTGTACTGGGGGGATGGTTGTGTGTGTCTGTTTGTGTGTGTGTGTGTGTGTGTGTGTGTGTGTGTGTGTGTGTGTGTGTGTGTGTTTCTGTGTGTTCCATAAAACAAGGCTATCCATATTCCATAAAGACGTACATGAGGTGGTGAACACTTACAAGGATTTATTAAGGGTCTGTAAGTAGTATACACTATTACGGATCTGTTTATAGATCGTTTATAATTAGACCGTTATAACATATTGGGATACATTGTGTGTCGAAATCTGGATCAATACATGTAATAGCCAATGCAACCACTGGGCAAAGAACCTACCTAATCATTTTACTTTTCATAGATTGATGTGCCACGACCAAACGAACAACATTGTCTGACGTGCATATTGCAAACGAGACAACCTTGAGTATCTTACCTAGTGAAAGAGATGTGCGATAGCTAAGGAGAGAAGCAGCACATCCTCTCCTCCATGTCTCACTGTGATAGCTTTCCATATGGCACCTCATTCCCTATTTAGTGCACTACTTTGGACCAGATCCCCAAGGGCCCTAATCAAAAGTAGTGCACTTTATAGGGAACAGTGTGCCATTTGGGATGCAGACTATGACTGTGGTGGGTGTAAATAGAAAGGGGCTTGTGGGAACCACCTTTTCCAGAAGTCATGTGATGTATGTTCTCTGTGCTATGTTTCCAGTACTGACGACCACTGGCCTTTGCCAAGCCAAACGGCCAGCCTGCCCACAGTCTACATACAGCTGGTTCTGCTCCGAACACCTTCTGGGATAGGAGCCATTAGGGGTTGCGGGAGTGAGTGTGTGTGTGTGTGTGATTTGTGTGTGTGTGTGATTTGTCTGTGTGTGTGTACGTGCAGGTGTGTGTGTGTGAGTGTGAATTATGCGTGTGATTTGTGTGTGAGTGTGTGTGTGTGCGTGTGGGATCCTGTGTCTGTCTGTCGATCTGTCTGTCTGTGTGACAGGGGCATGTGTGCAGTGTATTTTTCCAACTCCCCTTAACCACGCCAAACTGTCTCACTAGCCAATGTCCTACGCATGTCCAGTCCAAACAGCGACAGGCCCTCTCTCATCCTACAATAGCCTCTAGACAGGACCAGCGGGCGGCAGACGGGTCCTCTCTCATCCTACAATAGCCTCTAGACTGGACCAGTGGCGGGAAGACAGGTCCTCTCTCATCCTACAATAGCCTCTAGACTGGACAAGCGGCGGGAAGACAGGTCCTCTCCCATCCTACAATAGCCTCTAGACTGGACCAGCGGGTGGCAGACAGGTCCTCTCCCATCCTACAATAGCCTCTAGACTGGACAAGCGGCGGGAAGACAGGTCCTCTCCCATCCTACAATAGCCTCTAGACTGGACAAGCAGCGGGCGGCAGACAGGTCCTCTCCCATCCTACAATAGCCTCTAGACTGGACCAGCGGCGGCAGACAGGTCCTCTCCCATCCTACAATAGCCTCTAGACTGGACAAGCGGCGGGAAGACAGGGCCTCTCCAATCCTACAATAGCCTCTAGACTGGACAAGCGGCGGGAAGACAGGTCCTCTCCAATCCTACAATAGCCTCTAGACTGGACAAGCGGCGGGAAGACAGGTCCTCTCCCATCCTACAATAGCCTCTAGATTGGACAAGCGGGCGGCAGACAGGTCCTCTCCCATCCTACAATAGCCTCTAGACTGGACCAGTGGCGGGAAGACAGGTCCTCTCCCATCCTACAATAGCCTCTAGACTGGACCAGCGGCGGCAGACAGGTCCTCTCCCATCCTACAATAGCCTCTAGACTGGACAAGCGGCGGGAAGACAGGGCCTCTCCAATCCTACAATAGCCTCTAGACTGGACAAGCGGCGGGAAGACAGGTCCTCTCCCATCCTACAATAGCCTCTAGACTGGACAAGCAGCGGGCGGCAGACAGGTCCTCTCCCATCCTACAATAGCCTCTAGACTGGACAAGCGGCGGGAAACAGGTCCTCTCCCATCCTACAATAGCCTCTAGACTGGACAAGCAGCGGGCGGCAGACAGGTCCTCTCCCATCCTACAATAGCCTCTAGACTGGACAAGCGGCGGGAAGACAGGTCCTCTCCCATCCTACAATAGCCCCTAGACTGGACCAGCGGCGGCAGACAGGTCTTCTCCCATCCTACAATAGCCTCTAGACTGGACAAGCGGAGGGAAGACAGGTCCTCTCCCATCCTACAATAGCCTCTAGACTGGACAAGCGGGCGGCAGACAGGTCCTCTCCCATCCTACAATAGCCTCTAGACTGGACCAGTGGCGGGAAGACAGGTCCTATCCCATCCTACAATAGCCTCTAGACTGGACAAGCGGCGGGAAGACAGGTCCTCTCCAATCCTACAATAGCCTCTAGACTGGACAAGCGGCGGGAAGACAGGTCCTCTCCCATCCTACAATAGCCTGTGTGTGTCATCCCCGATATCTCAGTTTCTTTCTCCTGCGAATGACGGGGATACGGGCCTTGTCGGGCGTCTGACGTAAATCCTTCACGTCCGACTCGTTAAATATAAAGTATTCCTCCAGTACGGGGTGAGTAATCGCTGTCCTGACATCTAGAAGCTCTTTTCGGTCATAACACACGGCGGCAGAAACATTATGTACAAAATAAGATACAAATAATGCAATAAAACACACACAAACACACACAATAGCACAAACACATGAGACCAGAAGTGATATTGCTGTTAAAACATAACATTTCAAATCAAGTATCAACTGCATCAAGTGAGTTCTCAGCTTACCCACTTTTATACTCACTGTCATTAATGATGTTTCTTAAACTATGGGTCTCAGGGACGTCATTTACCCAGAACATCTGAGGGGACACAAAGTATGTGAGGATGGATGGAGGGTGGTCCGGAGAGGGCCTAGGAAGTTGGCGAATTTAGCATTTTTCAAACACCTGAAACAGCTTTTTCCTGCAACCTAGAGCCATAGTCATTATACTTAATTCTATGTGAAAATATTCTATGTAAAAATATGTTTATTTTTCGGCATATCAGCTGTCTGTATCCTCCTGACTGGTGGTAAAAAAAATAAAAATAAATAAATATACATCTCTGCATCTCTGCTAAAATCTGAGTAAAAGATCTTATCTTATTGAGTCTTATTCAGTACATTTAGTAATTGCTTGCTTTTCTTAAGTCTACCAACCTTGCCAGCAGGCATGCCAGCCTAGATAGTTAGACAAGCTAGCTACTCTAATTTAAATGATAGCCTGAAATGTCTTCTTGGTAGCTAGTTATGAGGTTAGGAGATTATGTACCAACAAAATCTGGGCTAGCTAAAGCTAACTTTAAAAAATTGCTTAATTTGATCACCCAGTTGCAGAAGAACTTTCCTGCAATGGAAATATAAAACTTATAGCGTCTTTGAGGTGTAAAAAGGCATCTGAAGTTTGTTTCGACCCCTACAAAAATGTCCATTAATTATAATCCACATAATATTTCCTATTGCTGCAGGATTATTTTCCTGCTGTAGCAAATGGCTCAAATTAAGATCCTACATCTGTTGGTGGCTCATACTATTAGAGAGAAACAACAACACATTTAAACAAAAATAATAATAATATATTTTTATTTTATTTTATTTTAAAGTGGTACAAATCTGAGGAGGCACGTGCCCCTGTGCCCCTATGGGCAATGTATCAGTGAATGACTAAAAGTGACTGGTTATGATGCATAGTACATCAGCAAAGACCAGTACAGTACTGCTTTATGATGTCAAGCTTCTCCATCGCCGTACAAGAATGTACAGGGATACAGAAGTTCAGGGCAACCTTTTCTTAGTGCTAAAGCAACATTTACCATAAACCTTATTATAATCTGGCACTACAACATTTACCATGAACCTCATTATAGTCTGGCACAGCAACATTTACCATGATCCTCGTGTGATTTCATTGGAAACTTTTCTACAACAATGTACATTATAAAGTGATATTTATGTATTGTTTAATTCACTAAACTCTAGTTAAATAATCACCTTCACATTGTTTAAGAATAGTTTCCGATACAATCAAACTGCAAGATTATTATGAGATTTAAGGTATTTTTTTGCACTTTGCACAGTGATTTTAGACTATGAAAATGTTAAACCCTCAGTAAACAGGTGAAATGTCACAGGAACTCTGCTCCCTCTTAAAAAACAGCAAACACCTGACCTTCCCACGGCGTTCACCAGGAGCCCCTTTTAGACGAAGGTGACTGGCTCTGGCAGCGGTTTGGCCCCCCTCTGCCCCCCATGAACGACCCTCAGGGGTCCTGCTCTCCCCTGTGTGTTGACAGTGTTACTGCACATGTGGGCCACTGAAAGATTGGGTGTACTTCCCTCTCAATTGTTCTGACCCCTGTAAACTTGTGGCCTGGGCTACCAATGGGCCTTTCCGGTCTGAAATATCTCACCCTTATTAAATTATTCTCCTAGGTATTTGCCCCCACTGGGCCCTCTGGACACGTGCCTCTAGCCAAGCTACAGAATCCAAGTACTATGTTCATTAACTTTCCATTGAATGCAGTTTGCTGCTAAAACAGGGTAACGACATGGATAATGTGACTCTATGAAAAGGAGGTTTGGGAGTCCCCATAGACTAATTAGGACACAGGCAAGTAGGTTTGTAAAATATTTAATTCACCTTGTTCTAATCCACTTTGTTTAAATGTTATGGTGAGAAAACGGAAGAGTAACAATTGCTTGCCTCTTAACCCTTGCTTTATAATAAAGAGCTGATGTAACAATTTGATTATTGTGTTGCTGAGAAATGCATCAGATATATACGTCCTTATTACAGCATAACCTTTGGAACAACAGTGTCCCTATTACAGCATAACCTTTGGAACAACAGTGTCCCTATTACAGCATAACCTTTGGAACAACAGTGTCCCTATTACAGCATAACCTTTGGAACAACAGTGTCCCTATTGCAGCATAACCTTTGGAACAACAGTGTCCTTATTACAGCATAACCTTTGGAACAACAGTGTCCCTATTGCAGCATAACCTTTGGAACAACAGTGTCCTTATTGCAGCATAACCTTAGGAACAACAGTGTCCCTATTACAGCATAACCTTAGGAACAACAGTGTCCCTATTGCAGCATAACCTTTGGAACAACAGTGTCCCTATTACAGCATAACCTTAGGAACAACAGTGTCCCTATTGCAGCATAACCTTTGGAACAACAGTGTCCCTATTGCAGCATAACCTTAGGAACAACAGTGTCCCTATTACAGCATAACCTTTGGAACAACAGTGTCCCTATTGCAGCATAACCTTAGGAACAACAGTGTCCCTATTGCAGCATAACCTTAGGAACAACAGTGTCCCTATTGCAGCATAACCTTTGGAACAACAGTGTCCCTATTACAGCATAATCTTAGGAACAACAGTGTCGTTTTACCAGTGGTTGTCCTGTCAAAGACCAATACAGGAATGAAGCAGTGTGCATGCCTAATATACCTAATTGTCTTTAGGTTCCTAATTCCTAACAGACCAATAAATTATATAATAGTATAATATATGCCATTTAGCAGACGGGTGCATGCTTTTTACGTACGGGTGGTCCTGGGAAACTAACCCACTGTCCGTCCTGGCATTGCATCCATCCATTCATCCATCCAGCCATCCACCCAGCAGCCCTTCTGTTTAATGCTGTGTCAGTCAGAGCCGTCTCCATGCTGCCTGCTGCCGTGCCTCCAGCCACCAGTCCTGTAGCCTATGGAAACCGGCCCTGGTTGGGCTGGGGTTTGATTGATGAGGGCCCCACTGCGCTGGGCCCTCCCAGGTGAGCAGACCTTCAGAAGTGAGGCGTTTGGAGGCGCTGTGTGATAACATGGAGCTGTCCTCCCTGCCACCATCTTACTACGAGCCTCATTCTTCATGAGCATGACCACATCACAGCCACACAGCAGGCAGAGCCCAACACTTCTCTCCTCCTCCCCTCTTCTCCATCCTCTTCCCTCCCCGTCCGCTGGTGTTACCAGGAAACAGAGTTCATTTCAACTCGACATGAGTCAGTTTGAGCTCCACGATGGAACATCACTTTGAATTCCATATTCAGTGTTCTGTGGTTACATATTGCAAAAGGGATTTTGAGGCGTGAAAGCATGAGCTGTGTACACAGGATAGATTCAGAGTTTCAGAGTTATGAATAAAAGGTCAACCTTCCTGGTCTTAATGGACACTAAGGGTGGCGTGATCCAAGATCCAAGCAATCAGATGCAGTCCAGTCTCTGACCGACCACTGACGACCACATAGAGAGTAGCCAGACAGACTCGCTCGTGGTCTGGACTCCAGCAGCCTAATGTGTCCCACTTACTCCAAAATGATCTTCTTCTCCTGGGCCAGCAGAGCAGAGAGGTGGGCCCTACCTTCCCTCACCACAACCTGCACCCCAGACACTCAGACCTTCATTCCTCCCTGCCTTCTGCTCTCTTTTTGTGTGAGAATTGCAGCGTGGCATCCAGGTCCTGATGGGTTTGCTGGCAGACTGGGCCAGAACTCCTCACTGAGAACCGCTGTTCCTCCATTGCTAAGGGAAAGGCAGGAGGAATGTACAGGGACCACCCGATTGTTTTTGATACGTCCCAACCTAGTTTACCTAAGGTATTCCCATTCAGCAATTCTTGTGTGAATGGACTTTTTATAGGCTAGCCGTCTGCTCCAGGTCAAACACACACACACACCACACACCACACACCACACACCACACACCACACACCACACACCACACACCACACACCACACACCACACACCACACACCACACACCACACACCACACACCACACACCACACACCACACACCACACACCACACACCACACACCACACACCACACACTCACACACACTACACACTACACACTACACACTACACACTACACACTACACACTACACACTACACACTACACACTACACACTACACACTACACACTACACACTACACACTACACACTACACACTACACACTACACACCACACACCACACACCACACACCACACACCACACACCACCACACCACACACCACACACAACACACAACACACACACACACACACACACACACACACACACACACACACACACACACACACACACACACACACACACACACACACACACATACACATACACATACACACACACACACACACAGCATACAGTTCCCTTCTGCTACAATTGCATGTAGTCTCTGGCGAGGTATAATTACATCATATCCATATTCACAGTAGAGTGCCATTTGTTAAACAGACGAGAAGTGACTGCTTTGATTGAGCAAATTGATTACCAGCCATTGACAGAGCCTGAAATGTTAAATGACAGCTTAAATATGTTTGTTGTGCTGCCTAAACTGACGCATTCACCGTTGACAGACTCAAGACTAAACCGTTCAAGTAGCTTTCACCATGCAGACACAAAACTCCCCAGGATTTGACCAACACTCCATCTAATGTAATATATTCTAATGAACAGTGAGATGGCTATTGGCTGATGCAGTATGTGTTGGTTTTGGTGATTCATTCGGTGGCCACAGCCCTTTGTAAACACAGGAGACACGTTTTGTGTTCTTTCTTTTTAATAAGAGCGGTCTGGAAAACTTGACCATGGCACGGTTCTGTAGATGTGTGCCTGCAGACAGGTGTGTGTTAGGCCTAGAGAGATCAATGCACGGCATCTCCCGTACCTGTAAGATTTACAACCGACTATATTGGACAGGTCACATTGGTCAGACTTTTAAATACCTTATAATTGGGCTAAAACAAGTCTTTAATTTCAACGTCTGACAGACTCTTACATAGCCAGTCACCACTAGTAAACAAACAAGACGTTTTTTAGTATTGGAAAGGTCTGGAGAATGAACCAAAATATTTCCTGTGGTGCCAGCCCAGCCCAGGTTTTGGCGAGGCGGTTGTGTCCAAGAACATTTTGCCAGCATGAAATAGACCTAAATGTGTAATACATTTATTAACAGAACATGTATTTATTGAGTACTTCAAATGAGCGGGTGGTGGTGGCTGCATGAAAGAACATGGTCTATCACCAGTTTAACACCACAGTTAGTGGTCCGAATAGGCACCATGAACTCACACACACACACCACTGACTGCTCCTCTGTCTGCTCCATCTTAACCTGGTATGTCTCCTCCAACTTAACCTGGTATGTCTCCCCCAACTTAACCTGGTATGTCTCCTCCAACTTAACCTGGTCTGTCTCCCCCAACTTAACCTGGTCTGTCTCCCCCAACTTAACCTGGTCTGTCTCCCCCAACTTAACCTGGTCTGTCTCCCCCAACTTAACCTGGTCTGTCTCCCCCAACTTAACCTGGTCTGTCTCCCCCAACTTAACCTGGTCTGTCTCCCCCAACTTAACCTGGTATGTCTCCCCCAACTTAACCTGGTATGTCTCCTCCAACTTAACCTTGTCTGTCTCCCCCAACTTAACCTGGTCTGTCTCCCCCAACTTAACCTGGTCTGTCTCCCCCAACTTAACCTGGTCTGTCTCCTCCACCTTAACCTGGTCTGTCTCCCCCAACTTAACCTGGTCTGTCTCCTCCACCTTAACCTGGTCTGTCTCCCCCAACTTAACCTGGTCTGTCTCCCCCAACTTAACCTGGTCTGTCTCCTCCACCTTAACCTGGTCTGTCTCCTCCACCTTAACCTGGTCTGTCTCCCCACCTTAACCTGGTCTCTCCTCCAACTTAACCTGGTATGTCTCCCCCAACTTAACCTGGTCTGTCTCCCCCAACTTAACTTGGTCTGTCTCCCCCAACTTAACCTGGTCTGTCTCCCCCAACTTAACCTGGTCTGTCTCCTCCACCTTAACCTGGTCTGTCTCCCCCAACTTAACCTGGTCTGTCTCCTCCACCTTAACCTGGTCTGTCTTCCCCAACTTAACCTGGTCTGTCTCCCCCAACTTAACCTGGTCTGTCTCCCCCAACTTAACCTGGTCTGTCTCCCCCAACTTAACCTGGTCTGTCTCCCACAACTTAGCCTGGTCTGTCTTCACCAACATAGCTTGGTCTGTCTCCACCAACTTAGCCTGATCTGTCTCCACCATCTTAGCCTGGTCTGTCTCCACCAACTTAGCCTGGTCTGTCTCTAACAACTTAGCCTGTGAACATGACAAACTGTAGCATGACACTGTATGCCAGTAAGGTCCACCAGACCAACTTGATGGGGGGACACATGCATTGTCATCCTTGAACCAATGACCCCCTTTATTTAGCTCTGTAGCTATACTACAGATCCCATAATAATTTGCAAAACTGAGTCTCTTACTTTCCGCGACAATGCTAACTTGGTCAAATGTTAAAAAAAATATATAATTTTTTTTGGTAAAATAAACAGATTATGTCTTTTGTTTAATTATATTATAATAGGTGGCCGAGTGCTAGCTATCGTCTTTGAAAAGCTACCGTCAGAGATAACGGTAGTGCTAACCAGAGTTAGACAACAAGTTAACCAGCTATAGGTCCAATTTGAAAGTGCATAAAGGATCACTTTATTTATCCCAAATGGCATTTTAATTGACTACCAAATCAAAATCAGTAAGCAGTTAAAATCGAGTAAAAACATATTTTATACAATATTGAATTTGGCATTTACTATTATAGCCAATAGAAACTCTTTGAATAACACACAAAACATTTCCAAAAAAACACAGTCCAAAAATAAATCACAAGGAATAAGGTTTTGAATGATCTGTTCTATGTTTATGAGATATAAGAAAGCACAGGATTTTTTTACACATATTTAACCCCTTATTTGTATTGCCACAAAACGACCTCCATACTTTTGTTTATTTGTATGGCTTACCTTTAGACGAGTCCTGTATTATTTTGTAGCTCTAACGGTGCGGACATTTCAGACAAAAGTTGCCTTGTTGGGGTCATGGATCAAAACGGAAAACATCATCGTTTTCGTGAGAGTCTCCCCTTTCTATAAAGTGGTCAGACGCTTTGTGAGAAGACCGATTTAGGGAATGTCTCCTGGTCTGACAAACAGCTCTTTAGCTTTGCCACATTCGGTGGATTGAGATGCAGCCCATGCAAGAAGAAGAAGATATCTGTAGCTTAAATTTACAGATTTTAATGGGGATTTTTGAAATATGGGCTCCCGAGTGGCACAGTGGTCTAAGGCACTACATCTCAGTGCTAGAGGCATCACAACAGACCCTGGTTCGACTCCAGGCTGTTTCACAACCTGCCGTCATTGGGAGTCCCATAGGGCGACGCACAATTAGCCCAGTGTCATCCGGGTTTGGGTTTGGCCGGGGTAGGCTGTCATTGTAAATAAGAATTTGTTCTTAACTGACTTGCCCAGTTAAATAAAGGTTAAATACAAATAATATAAACATATTATGTTACTTAGATGGAAGCACCGGTGAGTCAAAAGACTCTAGGGGGATTTAAAGGAGTAAACCATTTTTAATAATTATATAGATATTTTTTACATATTTTGTCAGTTTTGGACATTTTATGATAGATCACTTAAGCCTACTCATATACTCCTCATCACATACTGCTGTAACGTCTTTTACAGGGGAAAGGGACTAAGAGGTTGTAGAGAAACACCTGAGCTGACTTCCAGTAAAAGCAGAGATGGGCAGGGTTTCCCGTCTCTGAGAAAAACACCCAAAAATGGTTAAAGAAAAGTTAAGAATAACCCCATTTCAACTTGTTTGTTTTCCTCTGTAATTCAATGAAATTCTATTTGGTTGGGCAAACAAAAAAGACCTCTTCAAAATGGAAAAGATTAAGTAAACACAAACAAAGAGAGACCAAAAAAGATTGTGTCCTGAGTCATTTTGTCTACAGCACACGCTGCCCTGTTTTTCTTTAAAGATGGTGTCCTGAGTCATTTTGTCTACAGCACACGCTGCCCTGTTTTTCTTTAAAGATGGTGTCCTGAGTCATTTTGTCTGCAGCACACGCTGCCCTGTTTTTCTTTAAAGATGGTGTCCTGAGTCATTTTGTCTGCAGCACACGCTGCCCTGTTTTTCTTTAAAGATGGTGTCCTGAGTCATTTTGTCTACAGCACACGCTGCCCTGTTTTTCTTTAAAGATGGTGTCCTGAGTCATTTTGTCTACAGCACACGCTGCCCTGTTTTTCTTTAAAGATGGTGTCCTGAGTCATTTTGTCTACAGCACACGCTGCCTTGTTTTTCATTAAAGATGGTGTCCTGAGTCATTTTGTCTGCAGCACACGCTGCCCTGTTTTTCTTTAAAGATGGTGTCCTGAGTCATTTTGTCTACAGCACACGCTGCCCTGTTTTTCTTTAAAGATGGTGTTCTGAGTCATTTTGTCTACTACCCACGTTGCCCTGTTTTTCTTTGAAGATGGCGTCCTGAGTCATTTTGTCTACTGCACACACTGCCCTGTTTTTCATTAAAGATGGCGTCCTGAGTCATTTTGTCTACTACCCACATTGCCCTGTTTTTCTTTAAAGATGGCGTCCTGAGTCATTTTGTCTACAGCACACGTTGCCCTGTTTTTCTTTAAAGATGGCGTCCTGAGTCATTTTGTCTACTGCACACGTTGCCCTGCTTACTTTTTCCTTCTCCTCAATGGAAATCTATTCTTGCATCTAAATGTGATATTCTTTCAGTGCAATACGCAAACCTAGAGAGATAAAGTATGAATATGTTGTAGTAAAATAGAAATGACTAAGCATGCTGTGGTGTGATGCTGACAATAGTCTCATTTGTGCTTTGAATGACTTTCCATAGTATCACTCAACTGACCATTCTCTTCCATGGTTTAGGGTTGGAATGCTGTGGTGAGAAAACAGCTTGTCAGGTTGTTTCTGACCCTGAGGTAAGAATCATTTGACTGTGACGTTTACCGAATACAGGCCCTAAATAGACACCTACATATAAGTGAACAGAGCACTTTTTTCCAAAGCTGTCTAGCATCACGTGACTCAGTAGCCATCATTGTAATCCATTCTGACTTTAGTAGACACGTTTTACCTTTCTCTAAATAGGGGCAGCATTTGAAATAATTTGCCAACAATGTCAACCAAGTACAAATGTTTATTTTAGAAGTTATGTTTGAATATTGATTTTATTTCCATATATTTCTATTCTTGGCTCAGTGAGTCTGTACGTCTCTCAGACAGTTGTTTGAAGGAAACGCCAGGCCTGAATTCATGTAGGGCTCGGTATTGGGACGTTGTCAGTGTAAGGCAAGTCATGATAAGGGAATCTGTGTCATGGAGTCCAAGCTAAATAAACTCAGTACTGGCATACTTTATTTTTAAACCCTGCTTTGGAATATCATGCCTACCACATTGGAAAAATACAACGGTTAATATCAAAAATCTGAGGAGTAACTTTTCCTTTCCTTTTTCAGTTTTTTTTCTTTTCATTATGTTTATACAGGATTGTGTTTCATGTGCAATAAAACACCTTTTGACCTATTCCAATAAAATAGGACATTCTTGAATGTCTATTACCATGTCTGCTGGCACGGCTGAAATTCTGTCTGAGAAGCAAACTGTACCCTGACTATGGCATTCTGGGGCACAGAACTCACCCCAGCCAGTGTGGGCTAGAACAGCACATCCTGAATGAACACAATGTCAACGGACCTAAACACTAGATTATACATATAATAGATTGGAAAGAATGTTCCTATAATGTTTTCATCCTGATGGTGTTGAGAGAATCTTACTTGGTCTACCGTTTTCAACATTTCTACAAGGGATGTGTTTTATTCCACCCGCTTTGAGAGAATAGATGCACATTGAGTCATTTTGTTTCATCAATAAGATCACAGCATTTCTTGATGACCAATTCACAACAAAAACAATGACATCTGTTGATCAATTCCATATGAGACTGTTAGACCCGCTATTATGTTTTCATGGTATGACTTATGAATGAGCTAGCTATGGAACAATCCTACCCACTGCCTCCTGTCAGACCGATGATAAATCAAGCATATTATACATCTGTTTAAATGGTGGCAACCCAAACACAAGGTCCTGAGCAGTCAGCAAAATCAATCAATCAATCAATTGGGCCTTGTTAAAGTCACACCGCGTGTCGAAGGTGAGCCGTAAAAGTAGTCTTGTGTTGGAGGAGGGGTTAGGGATGGAGGGAGGGATCATTTTCTATCCCTCCTTAAGTAAATACAAGAGCTCCAGTGGTGGTTATTAGACACATCACAATCCCTGGTTATTTGGCCGGCTCTTGCTAATGGAAGACTAGTAGACTGAGTGGACGTCACAAGCGGGGGGCCTGAACAAAGAGGTCCTTTCTGTGGGCTGAGAGGTGCTGAAAGGTTGGGTGAGGGTGGCAGGAGCTGTGTAGAGAAGCCACTATCATGCTGGGCTTGACATGCTGCACGGGGGCCTACCTACAGACAAAGGCATATTATCCATCCTATACTGCAGTCAGAGCCCCCCAAGGTTGTGTATTGAGACCAGCTCACTGCTGTTGATTAGCAGGGAGGGAGAAACAACATTGCAGGCAGCAGACAGCACTGGTATAATATAATAGTGTTCCTCAACTCTTTCCTCGAGTACATTCAGTGTTAACCTTTTTTCTTCAAGCACACATCATTGAACTAATCAAGGGATTGATGATTAGTGGAGTTGTTGAACCAGGTGTGCTAGTGTGGGGCTAGAACATACATGTGTAATGTTGGAGGTACTGAAGGTCCGGATTTGAGAAACTGGTGTACAAATGGTATGGTGGTCAAAGCTGATTGGCCATTGAGTGAGCAGTGATAAACACCTATGTGGATGTGAGGGCAGCAGGCAGCCTATTGGTTAGAGCATTGATAAACACCTATGTGGATGTGAGGGTAGCAGGAAGCCTATTGGTTAGAGCAGTGATAAACACCTATGTGGATGTGAGGGCAGCAGGAAGCCTATTGGTTAGAGCAGTGATAAATACCTATGTGGATGTGAGGGTAGCAGGAAGCCTATTGGTAAGAGCAGTGATAAACACCTATGTGGATGTGAGGGCAGCAGGTAGCCTATTGGTTAGAGCAGTGATAAACACCTATGTGGATGTGAGGGTAGCAGGAAGCCTATTGGTTAGAGCAGTGATAAACACCTATGTGGATGTGAGCGTAGCAGGAAGCCTATTGGTTAGAGCAGTGATAAACACCTATGTGGATGTGAGGGCAGCAGGAAGCCTATTGGTTAGAGCATTGATAAACACCTATGTGGATGTGAGGGTAGCAGGAAGCCTATTGGTTAGAGCAGTGATAAACACCTATGTGGATGTGAGGGTAGCAGGAAGCCTATTGGTTAGAGCAGTGATAAACACCTATGTGGATGTGAGGGCAGCAGGAAGCCTATTGGTTAGAGCAGTGATAAACACCTATGTGGATGTGAGGGTAGCAGGAAGCCTATTGGTTAGAGCAGTGATAAACACCTATGTGGATGTGAGGGTAGCAGGCAGCCTATTGGTTAGAGCAGTGATAAACACCTATGTGGATGTGAGGGTAGCAGGAAGCCTATTGGTTAGAGCAGTGATAAACACCTATGTGGAGGTGAGGGTAGCAGGAAGCCTATTGGTTAGAGCAGTGATAAACACCTGTGTGGATGTGAGGGCAGCAGGAAGCCTATTGGTTAGAGCAGTGATAAACACCTATGTGGATGTGAGGGTAGCAGGAAGCCTATTGGTTAGAGCAGTGATAAACACCTATGTGGATGTGAGGGCAGCAGGCAGCCTATTGGTTAGAGCAGTGATACACACCTATGTGGATGTGAGGGTAGCAGGAAGCCTATTGGTTAGAGAAGTGATAAACACCTATGTGGATGTGAGGGTAGCAGGAAGCCTATTGGTTAGAGCAGTGATAAACACCTATGTGGATGTGAGGGCAGCAGGAAGCCTATTGGTTAGAGCAGTGATAAACACCTATGTGGATGTGAGGGTAGCAGGCAGCCTATTGGTTAGAGCAGTGATAAACACCTATGTGGATGTGAGGGTAACAGGAAGCCTATTCGTTAGAGCAGTGATAAACACCTATGTGGATGTGAGGGTAGCAGGAAGCCTATTGGTTAGAGCAGTGATAAACACCTATGTGGATGTGAGGGTAGCAGGCAGCCTATTGGTGAGAGCAGTGATAAACACCTATGTGGATGTGAGGGCAGCAGGAAGCCTATTGGTTAGAGCAGTGATAAACACCTATGTGGATGTGAGGGTAGCAGGAAGCCTATTGGTTAGAGCAGTGATAAACACCTATGTGGATGTGAGGGCAGCAGGAAGCCTATTGGTTAGAGCATTGGGCCAGTAACCAAAAAGTTGCTTGTTTCGATTCCCTGATCCAGTAATGTGCAAGGCCCTTAACCATAATTGCTCCTGTATGTCGTTCTGCATAAGAGTGTCTGTTAAATGTACCAGAAGATGATGTAACATGTAGTTATTGTCTGATGGGGATCAACCAAAGATCTTGATTTTGTGGTCTCCAATGTGACCTTCTGGATCTGGGTGTTGAGAGTTCTGGGCCCGTGTCCACAAAGCGTCTCAGCATAGGAGTGCTGAACTAGGATCAGTTTTGCATTTTGCATCATGATTTTAAGATTATATAGACAGATCCTAGATCAGCACTCCTACTCTGAGATGCTTTGTAGAGACATTCTTGTCTCCATCTCTGGGATAAACCAGGAGGACGCTTTGTAGTTTTACAGAGGACTGAAACATGGTCCTCCCCTGTACAAACAGATGGATATTAGTGTCTTGGCAGAGATACTTGACCTGCTCCCTTTTTGGCCAAGTACCATACTCCTCCCCCTTAAAAGTTCTGGAAAACATTTTCCTTAATAATAATTAACTGTGAACACACACATCTAGCATTTCATTAAGCACTTAGTCAAGTGCAGGGAGTGGTGTGTGTCCGGGTGGAGAAAAGGGGGCACTCTGCCCAGGCTTGCCCCATTGAATGATGGAATCTAAAAGTAAACATGGCAAAGAGTCATAGCTCATTGATTTTCAGCGCCACAGCTTTCTGACGTCACAACAACATAATCCAGACCACATGTGCCCAAAAATGACCCTCTTGAATGAAAATATGGTGGATGTCTGTCTGAGGAAGCTTGCATCGAACGTAAAATACAGTATTCCAATAGGACACTTATTTGTTTTTTTCAGTTGAGGGATTTTAGGGGGGAAGGTGCTGCCTGTGACTCACTCAATGGCTGTGTCGCTCTAAGGGGGTGTAGACATACACACACACACAGACTTACTCTCGATCTCTCTCAGTTGGTTTAAGCTACTCAAGCGTTCAAGATGCAAAGTCAGCTGATCGTGTTGATGCCATCTCTGTGTAGGTCAGACATCTGAAGTTCGATGCCATCTCTGTGTAAGTAGGACATCTGGAGTTCGATGCCATCTCCGTGTAGGTCAGACATCTGGAGTTCGATGCCATCTCCGTGTAGGTCAGACATCTGAAGTTCGATGCCATCTCTGTGTAAGTAGGACATCTGGAGTTCGATGCCATCTCCGTGTAGGTCAGACATCTGGAGTTCGATGCCATCTCCGTGTAGGTCAGACATCTGGAGTTCGATGCCATCTCTGTATATGTCGGACGTCTGGAGTTTGAACGTATGACTGATGAGTCAAAGTAGAAGCAGCTGTTCACAGATGAACGAATCATTGCATTTGTCACTGCTGTTTGCCTGTGAATGGCACTGTTAACATGCGGTATAAATAACCCAGTATATAATCTAGACTCAGAATTAGGAATGGATAGGGTTCGTTGAAGGTGACAGGATCATGTTCATAACAGAGGTTTTGATTAAGGCTCTTGGCTTTGTTCCCTGACCACAAACAAAACAGGCTCTAGTTTTATCCTGCCAAAAATAAAATTATACTAAATGACCTTTAATAACCAAGTAGTAAGTATATAATAACTACTAGTTGACCATGCCCCAGTCACTTCAGCAGACAGGCCTTACACTGAGATCCACTGTGGCAGGCATGTGTGGCTGTGAACAGGCAGGGTTAAAGCCTTCTAACCAGAGGAAAGACCTGGGGGCCTTGCGACAGTGAACCGTAGGGGTGATTCCCTGGCCGCCGCACACAGTCCGCCTTTCACCTCCTTCTGTTCACACAAAGAGGAACTTATCCAAGCCCCCCTCTCTCTTCCTCACCTCTCCCTTTCCCACCTCCTCCCTCTCCATTCCCCACCTCCCCCTCTCTCCCCCTCTCCCTTTCCCACCTCCTCCCTCTCCATTCCCCACCTCCCCCTCTCTCCCCCTCTCCCTTTCCCACCTCCTCCCTCTCCATTCCCCACCTCCCCCTCTCTCCCCCTCTCCCTTCCTCACCTCTCCCTTCCCCACCTTCCCCTCTCTCCATTCCCCACCTCCTCCCTCTCCCTTCCCCACCGTCCCCTCTCTCCATTCCCCACCTCCCCCTCTCTCCCCCTCTCCCTTCCTCACCTCTCCCTTCCCCACCTTCCCCTCTCTCCATTACCCACCTCCCCCTCTCTCCCCCTTCACCCCCTCTCTCCCCCACTTCTTCATTATAAGCAGGAGCCAGGTCTCACCACAGTATAATAAAAGCCTGCCTGGCTGAACAGCCCCTGCCAGAGAGTCACAGCAGACTAGGGAGGAGAGGAGAAGGCCCAGGTCCAACCTGTAGCAGTATACTGGAGAATAGGTGGCCAGACTGATGCTTGTACAGGTTGCTACAGTAGGTGGCAGTGTGGAGCAGTGAGTGGGAGCTATAGGATTTCCATGGAGAGGAATACAGTCATATACCAGTGTTGGCCATGTGCGTTTCCATGGTATTTGAAGATTGTTAAGAATTCTATAATAAATATGTATTAGTTATGTCAAGCCCCTGTTATCGTGCTGTTAATGTGAGTTTCATCAACATTAAAAGAACCCAAAGTTAAGTGAACCAAATAAATGTGTACAAATCATGACGTCTTCTCTTTCAAGTTCAACCAAGTATACAGACTCAAAAGGAAGATGTCATTTAGTGAGTTATCAGAATATATTAGAAAGTGGTGAAACTGTCAGATCAGACTGATGCAGTAGTACACTGGTCTACGGATACGTCATGCAGGTTCACAGTGCCTCCGTCAAACAGAAACTCAAAGGGCTGGGTAAGATGGAGTGGAGCATTTGAATGTATATATGTAATGATATCTGTGAAAACGAAACAGAGAAACAGCCTAAAACATGGAAAAATAAAGTGTCAGACAAATGATTCCTGGGCAACATATGTTACTTCTCCCTCAGATGGTAGTTGTCTGCCAAAAGCGCTGCTCAGACTCAGTACAGTACAATGCTAGAAGGGTGAACAAATAAACATAACCAAATAAGATGGCTAGAGACTAAAATAGCAACATCGGTGAAACGCGACACTCAAACAACTGGAAGTTATTATTCTGTATATTACCCAGTTATAATAATAATAATAATAATAATAATAATGTTATTATCAACAGAAAGTGAAATTGGTGTATTCAATGACAGAAATGTAAATGGTCAACATGGTCCATTTAAGATATGGAAAGAGAAGGGAAGTGCATAACAGTGAATGGGAATAAGACAGATTGTCAACAGTATACGTTATTCACGTAGGTTCAAATCCCACTCCTAAAACCAACGACTTGCAATGTGTTCAGGCAGCACTAGCAGCAGAGTGGCGCCATGTTGGATCTCAGAATTCGACACTGATATATAATATTTTTTTATGAATGCAATTTCTAGTTGATAAGGCAAGTGTACATCAATTATGGTTCCAGTTTTCACATCAATGCAAATGTGCCAGCGTTAGCTATGAAGATCATTTACATCCCTAGTTCCATGAACATCTGTAATCTTCTCTAAGAGCTATATATCCTCATATCGGCTTACGTCCAACCTTGACCCATACTCACCCTTGTTCACTTCATGGGTCTGACTCCTGCTGAAGTCGAGGTACTATCTCTCCCATTCTGCCTGTCTGACTCCTGCTGAAGTCGAGGTACTATCTCTCCCATTCTGCCTGTCTGACCCCTGCTGAAGTTCGAGGTACTATCTCTCCCATTCTGCCTGTCTGACTCCTGCTGAAGTCGAGGTACTATCTCTCCCATTCTGCCTGTCTGACTCCTGCTGAAGTCGAGGTACTATCTCTCCCATTCTGCCTGTCTGACTCCTGCTGAAGTCGAGGTACTACCTCTCCCATTCTGCCTGTCTGACTCCTGCTGAAGTCGAGGTACTATCTCTCCCATTCTGCCTGTCTCTCCTGCTGAAGTCGAGGTACTATCTCTCCCATTCTGCCTGTCTGACTCCTGCTGAAGTCGAGGTACTACCTCTCCCATTCTGCCTGTCTGACTCCTGCTGAAGTCGAGGTACTATCTCTCCCATTCTGCCTGTCTGACTCCTGCTGAAGTCGAGGTACTATCTCTCCCATTCTGCCTGTCTCTCCTGCTGAAGTCGAGGTACTATCTCTCCCATTCTGCCTGTCTGACTCCTGTTGAAGTCGAGGTGCTACCTCTCCCATTCTGCCTGTCTGACTCCTGCTGAAGTCGAGGTACTACCTCTCCCATTCTGCCTGTCTGACCCCTGCTGAAGTTGAGGTACTACCTCTCCCATTCTGCCTGTCTGACTCCTGTTGAAGCCGAGGCACTATCTCTCCCATTCTGCCTGTCTGACTCCTGCTGAAGTCGAGGTACTATCTCTCCCATTCTGCCTGTCTGACTCCTGCTGAAGTTGAGGTACTATCTCTCCCATTCTGCCTGTCTGACTCCTGCTGAAGTCGAGGTACTATCTCTCCCATTCTGCCTGTCTGACCCCTGCCTAAGTTCTAGGTACTACCTCTCCCATTCTGCCTGTCTGACTCCTGCTGAAGTCGAGGTACTATCTCTCCCATTCTGCCTGTCTGACTCCTGCTGAAGTCGAGGTACTATCTCTCCCATTCTGCCTGTCTGACTCCTGCTGAAGTCGAGGTACTACCTCTCCCATTCTGCCTGTCTGACTCCTGCTGAAGTCGAGGTACTATCTCTCCCATTCTGCCTGTCTGACTCCTGCTGAAGTCGAGGTACTATCTCACCCATTCTGCCTGTCTGACTCCTGCTGAAGTCGAGGTACTATCTCTCCCATTCTGCCTGTCTGACCCCTGCTGAAGTTCGAGGTACTACCTCTCCCATTCTGCCTGTCTGACTCCTGCTGAAGTCGAGGTACTACCTCTCCCATTCTGCCTGTCTGACTCCTGCTGAAGTTGAGGTACTATCTCTCCCATTCTGCCTGTCTGACTCCTGCTGAAGTCGAGGTACTATCTCCCCCATTCTGCCTGTCTGACTCCTGCTGAAGTCGAGGTACTATCTCTCCCATTCTGCCTGTCTGACTCCTGCTGAAGTTGAGGTACTACCTCTCCCATTCTGCCTGTCTGACTCCTGCTGAAGTTGAGGTACTATCTCTCCCATTCTGCCTGTCTGACTCCTGCTGAAGTCGAGGTACTATCTCTCCCATTCTGCCTGTCTGACTCATGCTGAAGTCGAGGTACTATCTCTCCCATTCTGCCTATCTGACTCCTGCTGAAGCCGAGGTACTATCTCTCCCATTCTGCCTGTCTGACTCCTGCTGAAGTCGAGGTACTATCTCTCTCATTCTGCCTGTCTGACTCCTGCTGAAGTCGAGGTACTATCTCTCCCATTCTGCCTGTCTGACTCCTGCTGAAGTCGAGGTACTATCTCTCCCATTCTGCCTGTCTGACTCCTGCTGAAGTCGAGGTACTATCTCTCCCATTCTGCCTGTCTGACTCCTGCTGAAGTCGAGGTACTACCTCTCCCATTCTGCCTGTCTGACTCCTGCTGAAGTCGAGGTACTATCTCTCCCATTCTGCCTGTCTGACTCCTGCTGAAGTCGAGGTACTACCTCCCCCATTCTGCCTGTCTGACTCCTGCTGAAGTCGAGGTACAATCTCTCCCATTCTGCCTGTCTTACTCCTGCTGAAGTCGAGGTACTATCTCTCCCAGTCTGCCTGTCTGACTCCTGCTGAAGCCGAGGTACTATCTCTCCCATTCTGCCTGTCTGACTCCTGCTGAAGTTGAGGTACTACCTCACCCATTCTGCCTGTCTGACTCCTGCTGAAGTCGAGGTACTATCTCTCCCATTCTGCCTGTCTTACTCCTGCTGAAGTCGAGGTACTACCTCTCCCATTCTGCCTGTCTGACTCCTGCTGAAGTCGAGGTACTATCTCTCCCAGTCTGCCTGTCTGACTCCTGCTGAAGCCGAGGTACTATCTCTCCCATTCTGCCTGTCTGACTCCTGTTGAAGCCGAGGTACTACCTCACCCATTCTGCCTGTCTGACTCCTGCTGAAGTCGAGGTACTACCTCTCCCATTCTGCCTGTCTGACTCCTGCTGAAGTCGAGGTACTATCTCACCCATTCTGCCTGTCTGACTCCTGCTGAAGTCGAGGTACTATCTCTCCCATTCTGCCTGTCTGACTCCTGCTGAAGTCGAGGTACTACCTCTCCCATTCTGCCTGTCTGACTCCTGCTGAAGTCGAGGTACTACCTCTCCCATTCTGCCTGTCTGACTCCTGCTGAAGCCGAGGTACTACCTCTCCCATTCTGCCTGTGCTGCCTGCCTGCAGACACCTGTTCTGGATCTGTCACCGGTGGAGATTACTGTAAAACGCTAAGTTTCCTCTGGTCGCTGGCGGACTTTAAAACACAGGGGCCTTTGCAGACCGCTGGCAGGCCTTTGGGAGGCCACACACAGCCACAAGAACTCGTACAGACTGTAGCATTAGAGAAATTTAACCTGGAGAACAATCCTCCTCGGACCATGTGTGGCTCGGACTAGGATACAGGGTTCAGACGGGTGGGAAAACATGGCTGTGTCAGGGTTGACTGACGTCTCGGCTGTCTCAGGATGGGCTGTTATGACCTGGAACAAACATATACAATACTATACTGTAGATAATCTGTTATAACCTGGAACACACAGATACTATACTATACTGCAGGTATTCTGTTATGACTTGGAACATACAGATACTATACTATACTGTAGATATTCTGTTATGTCCTGGAACATACAGATACTATACTATACTGTAGTTATTATGTTATGGCCTGGAACATACAGATACTATACTATAGGGATTCTGTGATGATACTGTAGTATTTAATATCACTCCCACATGATTCTTCCCAAACGCAAGTGGCAGGTAGCCTGTTGGTTAGAGTGTTGGGCCAGTAACACGGTGACAAATATGTTGTACAGTACATACCACAGTACAGTACTATGAATTGTACACTTGACCTTATTCACACTGTTCTCACTGATCCAGTATCAATGATTCTGACTGTGAAACTCATGGGTTGTGTTCCGTATCTGTATGTTTCACGTCATAAAAAAAAAAATCCAAGATGGCGTAGCAGTCAGATGTCCTTTGTCCTCGTCTTGTCCCGTGTATATATATTTTATACATTTTTCTTCGCATATCTTTTTATATATATATTTTTTTCTTCTTAAAAACTCAACTTCAAAACACTCTCCTGCAACCCACCTCACCAAATGTGGTGCGGATCTGTTTTTTTTCCCTCAAAAGTATTATTCA
>NC_074698.1:33566726-33614226 GCF_029448725.1 Salvelinus fontinalis | reverse complement strand
TCTCCCCTCTCCTCTCCACCTTCTCCCTACTCAGCGCTGCCACTTAGCCCCTTCACAAGAGGATTTGGCTGGGCTGGATTTTAGGGGCGCAATGCTTATCAGACAATGGAATTAAACCAACTCAAGGCACCAGAGCTTTCTCCTTTGGGACCGTCCACGGTTAATCTGAGAATCTAGTGAAGGACGGCTTAGGTGATGTTACATTTTCATTAGACCTCTGAAGCCAAACGGGTCACTTATGGTAAAAGGGACCTGGCCACCATTGTGATGCAAATCCTGATTATTTCTCCTAATTAAAGCAAGTGAGGGAGGGAGGGGGAATGAGGGAGGGAGGGAGAGCACTAGGGAAGGAGAGAGAGAGAGAAAAGGGGAGGAGTTGACACTGACAGACCTGAATACTCCATCTAGGCTGTAGTTCTCACGTCCCTCCCAGACCTTGAGATCTAGAGCTTTAGTCTAGTTGCTGGGAGATTTGGATGAATTAGATGGTTGGTTTTGGGAGGGGGACTGACTTATGTAAGACTTTATTTAAGTCTGCAGATGTACTGAATTATGATATGGTCTAAACTTTTGACCCCCTAAGGTCGGTGTCCACAGCCCAGCGGAAATAGAATTAGCATCATACAAAAATCCCCATAAAACTAAGTCTGTTTAAGACCCACTTTCAGTCTGTTATACCATCTCATAGTGACACTGACTAAATAACAGCCTTTTAACTGTCATACCCCATCAGAACCCAAAATATAAGCTTGTTTTACTCTAATGTTTGTAAACAAAGTAAATGTAAACAAACACTGTATAGCCTCAAAACATGTTTTAAAACTGTAATTTTGATATCATGGATGTTCAAACCTTTGTGGAGAGGGATTTCTCCAGCCCCAGCTTTGTTTTCTGAAACACTGATTGTCACTTTAAGTCTGATCTAATCAAAACATCCTTAACTCTTCTATAGATGTTTATGTACTATAACTGCATTGGCACCAGACAAAATGCATACTGCAAAATAGGTAAACCTGTAAATATTACTGTGGGTAGTAATGAATTCATCCTCTGTGACCCTCTGTTCCATAATGAGAAGAACACAATGTTCAAGAACATTTTCACTTCAGAAAGTAACCAAAAAAAGTCATATTTTTGGAGGGAAAAAAACAACAACAATTGGGGACTCATTTGTGTTATTGTTCATCATTGTTGTGGTAATTGTCCCCGGTAACCTAAAACAGACAGATAGATATGACAATTGTCTGTGACTACAGGGGGTGAAACGAAGACACTCAGTCTCTGTCTCACCTCCTCTAGAGGAGGTTCACAACAAAGCAGAACGGAATCACAACAACTTGCTACACCACCAGCGGAGCTTCTGGTTATCACTTTATTCACTGGTCAGGAACCCATCCCAACACCACCAGCGGAGCTTCTGGTTATCACTTTATTCACTGGTCAGGAACCCATCCCAACACCACCAGCGGAGCTTCTGGTTATCACTTTATTCACTGGTCAGGAACCCATCCCAACACCACCAGCGGAGCTTCTGGTTATCACTTTATTCACTGGTCGGGAACCCATCCCAACACCACCAGCGGAGCTTCTGGTTATCACTTTATTCACTGGTCAGGAACCCATCCCAACACCACCAGCGGAGCTTCTGGTTATCACTTTATTCACTGGTCGGGAACCCATCCCAACACCACCAGCGGAGCTTCTGGTTATCTCTTTATTCACTGGTCGGGAACCCATCCCAACACCACCAGCGGAACTTCTGGTTATCACTTTATTCACTGGTCGGGAACCCATCCCAACACCACCAGCGGAGCTTCTGGTTATCACTTTATTCACTGGTCAGGAACCCATCCCAACACCACCAGCGGAGCTTCTGGTTATCACTTTATTCACTGGTCAGGAACCCATCCCAACACCACCAGCGGAGCTTCTGGTTATCACTTTATTCACTGGTCAGGAACCCATCCCAACACCACCAGCGGAGCTTCTGGTTATCTCTTTATTCACTGGTCGGGAACCCATCCCAACACCACCAGCGGAGCTTCTGGTTATCACTTTATTCACTGGTCGGGAACCCATCCCAACACCACCAGCGGAGCTTCTGGTTATCACTTTATTCACTGGTCAGGAACCCATCCCAACACCACCAGCGGAGCTTCTGGTTATCTCTTTATTCACTGGTCGGGAACCCATCCCAACACCACCAGCGGAGCTTCTGGTTATCACTTTATTCACTGGTCGGGAACCCATCCCAACACCACCAGCAGAGCTTCTGGTTATCACTTTATTCACTGGTCAGGAACCCATCCCAACACCACCAGCGGAGCTTCTGGTTATCACTTTATTCACTGGTCAGGAACCCATCCCAACACACTGTGTGTGTGTCCGTGTGTCCGTGTGTACGTGTGTCCGTGTGTCCGTGTGTACGTGTGTCCGTGTGTCCGTGTGTACGTGTGTCTGTGTGTCCGTGTGTCCGTGTGTACGTGTGTACGTGTGTCCGTGTGTACGTGTGTACGTGTGTCCGTGTGTACGTGTGTCTGTGTGTACGTGTGTGTCCGTGTGTCCGTGTGTCCGTGTGTACGTGTGTCCGTGTGTCCGTGTGTACGTGTGTCTGTGTGTACGTGTGTGTCCGTGTGTCCGTGTGTCCGTGTGTCCGTGTGTACGTGTGTACGTGTGTCCGTGTGTACGTGTGTCCGTGTGTACGTGTGTCCGTGTGTACGTGTGTACGTGTGTGTCCGTGTGTACGTGTGTGCGCATGTGCGTGTGTACGCTCTGCGAGGGGGAGGGGGGTTGAGCAGGACAGACAGAGAGAGAGACGAGGGGAGCATGTGTACGAATCATCCCCCCTCCCCATCCTCAGCCATGGGCAAAGAGAGGTAGGGAGGGAGGCCGGTACGAGGGTGTCGCATTAGGGGTGTTGGTGTGGAGCTGATGAGTGGTGGTTCTGGTACTGGCATTGGTTACTCCTGCTCCACCAGTCCTCTTGGGGGGAGGGGGCGGGGTTAGACCCTGAGAACTTCCCCCTCTCCCCCACCCTCCCTCTCTCCCTTGGTGGAGCTCAGAGTGCTGCAGCTCCCTGGGAGCGCGGTGGGAGCCAGTGTTGCCCCCCTGCAGCTTAAGCCTCTGTCTCTTTTTGTCCACAGCACAACAGCCTGTGGCATTCCGTGGCAGGCAAAGCTCACTGCTCGCTGTCACATGGGCCAGATTAGCCCAACTAAGAACTCAATAGAATGCTCACTTTAACTCACCCCCCCACCACCGCCCCCCTTTCCTCCATCCCAGCACCCCCCCCAAACACTCTGACACACACACCCACACCCAATTGAACCGTTCCTTGTCTAGACAGCACCGCAAAGCAGCCATTATGATTTGTGGTTATTAAGACTTTATAAATCCTGCTCTCTTTGTCATTGTCACATTCCCAGCGGTGCACATGAATAAACATGCAGTGCAACGAGACCTATTTCCCACTGGAGAGACACCACTTCCTCCCCTGGTCTGCCCGGCCTCCTGCATCCCGCCGCTGACGCCAATGTAGCGCAGCAGCATCATTTTTGGAGTCTGGAGGGTTAGATGTGGGAATATCTTAAATGCTGAATTTACATCTAGTTCAAATCCATGTTCTGCTGTAATTGAGTTTCTGAATGCCTCCTGGCCCCTCCGGTCTCTATTCCCTTCCCCGCAACATGATGCAGTTTTCAGAACGTAGGTCACAGAGAATCTGGGAATGCGTCCCAAATGTGTCCATAGGGCTCAGGTCAAAGATAGTACACTACTATATAGGGAATAGGGTGCAATTTGGGACACAAACATGGCTATCCATGGATCCAGCCACATGACCACTAGACCACTACCTCTCAGACTAGACCAAACCAGGCCCCAGGGGGGCTTGCAGGGGCGGACATTCGCTAGAGGAACTTCTAGGAAATGGGAGCTCCGGAGGGGCAGGAATCAGTCTGTGGGAGGCTGGAGGAAGGCCGCCAGAGGGAGGGAGGGACGGCCTGATGCAGGATGGATGGAAGGGAAGGATGGGAGTCAGAGCTAGGGGAGGTTGGGGGGTTAAACCGTACTCTCCTAGGGGGTTAGTACTTCCACAACAAAGCCATCTAACTACCTTTTAAAGACAAAGGGTGAAACACATATGGTCATGTTTGTATTATGTCAGACTTACACCTATCAGCCCCACTCCCACCACCACCCCACCGCACCCTTTCAAGTTCATTTAGATATGTATATATGTAGTAATTCTAAATGGGTACGATTAGATTCAAATTGACCAGATAACTGTTGTTAATGTTTAGTTGTTTTAAGCCATATGTTTTATTTTAGGTGCAGAGTAGACTTCAATTATGTGTCACCACTTAGTACAGTGGAGTGAGTTTCATGACGGGCATGGTTTTAAGAGAGGGGGTTGTTGGTTTAGTGTGTCAGTGTCCTACTGTGATTGAGCGTTACAGGACGGCCTGCTGTAAAGGGGGGAGGACGGACCATGGTAAGGCTGAGGCTGGAACTGGATCTGGGACAAAGGTTGGGGCAGAGGCTGGACAAAGGTTGGGGCTGGGGCTGAGGCAAAGTTTGTGGCAGAGAATGGAGAAAAGGTTGGGGCTGAGGCTAGGGATGGGGAAGAGGCTGGGGCAGGGGCTGATGCTGAGGCTGGGGTAGAGGCTGGGGCTGAGGCATGGTGTTGCAACTGTGGGGATGGGGCCACCATGCCCCAACGGTGCAGAAAATAATAGGTTTATTTTCAAGTAATGGTCTATTGCTCAGAGCGGCACTATTGACAAGCGCAGGCCAGCGAGCTATTTTATCACCCTCCACATGAAAGGGACTTCCTCACCGCCCCCTAAATGGACAGGGTGAGGAGTAGAGGAGGGAGTGAGGGAGGGGGTACTGAGTAAGAACTGCACAATACAAACTGGCCAGCTCTTTGAGAGAGAGAGAGAGAGAGAGAGAGAGAGAGAGAGAGAGAGAGAGAGAGAGAGAGAGAGCGAGAGAGAGAGAGAGAGAGAGAGAGAGAGAGAGAGAGAGAGAGAGAGAGAGAGAGAGAGAGAGAGAGAGAGAGAGAGAGAGAGAGAGAGAGAGAGAGAGAGAGAGAGAGAGAGAGATAGAGAGAGAGAGAGAGAGAGAGAGAGAGAGAGAGAGAGAGAGAGAGAGAATACTCAGAATAGCCATGAACCCAAAAAGTGAACCATTAGGTGGAATGACATAATGTCTATATACATCCACTTCAGCATCACTTACATGCTGCCTAATTCACACACCCGTAGGGGAAGTACTGTAGGCATGGAACTGACCTTTAGCTGAAGAACACTGCTATTTTCACAACAGTCTTTAAAATCACTTGTTATAAGTTCACTGCAGGCAACAAGCACCTGTTGAGGTAGACATTTGATTTGCTGGTACAACCTTTGCAGAAGTAATTACTTATCATGCGTTTCTGTAAATGTAATTTGGAAATACGTTATCACATGTACGGTGTCCATATTAGGACCGCCTCAGTCTCAGAAATACAGTTCAATCTCATGATGCATTTAAGTGCTAAACATTGGCAGTGCATGTGGTGGGTCTCCCCCATTCAATGTACAGTGATTTGAACACCTGGAAAGAGTGCTGTATAGAATCCATTACAACATTATCGTTATTAACATGCATATTATTTCCATACTTCTGGATCTCTCCTGCTGTTTGCGTACACACACATTACAGCCCTGTTTATTGTCATCAGTCAGTTTCCGCTCCTTCTGACGTAGTATCTGGCAGCTCCAGTGGCCGAGTGAACCGCAGCCCAGCAGACGGGCCCAGCCAAGGCAGCATTGCAGTGGTCCTGGCTTTTAACTGGCTGATTAAGTCATGCCTCTGGGTCTCGGAGACATCGTGAGACCCAGTGGTTTCTCCCTGACCTGGGTTCAAATAGTATTTGTAATATTTTCACCGTTTGCTCTAGTCGGACTGGAGTGTCAATTTGGTGGGATGTGCGGTTTCCGGGACTTTCCTATTGGTTTCATTGTGCCAGGCAAGCTTGATCAAGCCCAGATTAAGTATTTGATATGATTTCAAATAGTATTTGAACCCAGATCTACTCTCTCCCAAGCCCCTGGTGATCGAACGGAGACCAGCGAGGGGGAGCACCAGTGACGTGCATAAATCACATCACCCCACATCAAATAAAGCCTAACACTTCAAAAGCTCTTAGAAACCTAGGGAAAGGTTCTCGCCAGGGGGGCCCGCTGTCGCAACAAAGGGTTCAGTTTACGCCCCCTGACTCCAAAACTGTGTTCTTGTAAAACACATATGTCATATTTATGTGTGTGCTTTCCTTGTAAAATGTTGTAAAGTTATTAAGGTTTGTAATGGAGGTGCAGTGACAGATCCAAAATGGAGATCATGTAATGGCTATGGATCATTGCAAAGCTGGAGGTCATACGCGTGTGAACGTAGAGGAGAGGACAGAGAAAAGCACAGGTCTATCATTTATGGGACGGAGACTTCGTTGTTGGACAAAACAAGGTGCCTGCCTATGCAGGGTTTACTTCTCTTCCTGTGTGTTTGTGCGTGTTTCTGTGCTGCGTGCGTGCGTGCGTGCGTGCGTGTGTGAGTGGTGTACATGCTGGTGGGTGTATACACCCTGGTTTATCTGTTATACATCTGGTCCTCATTTTCCTGGGTTTTGGTAATCCCATGCCACTGGGGATATAAGGAGTTGGGATTAAATAGACAAATTGTGAATAATCCCTAGTTCATGGATACGTTGGATACGTTATAAAGCCCGCCTATATGAACTGGGTCAACTGCCAAGAAGAGGTGATGAAGGTTTATTTGTTGGTGCACACACGCACACACACACACACACACACACACACACACACACACACACACACACACACACACACACACACACACACACACACACACACACACACACACACACACACACACACACACACACACACACACACACACACACACACACACACACACACACACACACACACACATCCATAGAGCCATTACAAACACACACATTCAACCAAACCACAATGTTTGTCATGGTGCACTTGACATTTAAAGGTATTGTATTCAATAGGTGTTTACCATGAATTCATTCTCTGCCAACGTCAGAGAAGTTGCCTTTAAAAGTCAAATGCAATGCGGTTAGTTTGAATCTCAGCCTCAGTTTACACAGTTCATGCATGCTAACTGTACTCGCCAACTAGGATGTCAACACACCATGAGAACCCACCCGACACCGTCTACATCCAGCTCCACACCCACTCACCCAGCGTAGTGAGAGAGCGAGTGAGGTCAGCATTTGGCTCGTCACACTGTGGGTACCTGACCATGGTTAGCTGTCAGGCAAGCAGCAAACGCACAGCTAGGCCCCAGAGACTCTCCCAGTCACAGCCCTTTCCCTGCCGCCCTGCCCACTTTCCACTAGACTGACTACAGCAGCAGTAATAATACAGCAAGACCTCGCCAGCAGGGTCACCGTCTCACACGCTAAAGAGAGACTCACAATGACGCATTGTGCTCTGTGCAACATTAACGGGCGCGTGTCCTAATATGGACACCTTACACATGGACAGGTACAGTGATCGACGGTGGATGTGGAAGTATGTCAGCAGAGGTGATTTATAACTGCAATGGTCAAATGTCACTATTTGAACATGTTTTAATTAGACCGTGTTGGTGTGTGGGAGTGGAGGAGAGATGAAGTACCTATCTCATCCTAGTTGCCTCAAGGCTCTTTGCTCTACTAGGAGCTGAAAGGACTAAGTCAAGTTGAGTTAGTCAAGTTGCCACTATAAATCACAGTTCACCCCCATGTCACTATCAGAGTGGAGGCCAGATGGGTGATGGGTATACTCATCTAGTAATGACCTCTTTCTCCAGACATTGACAATGTAACCCGCTGAAGCAAGGTTTTCTGAAAAAGTCACTTTTTAATGTCCAGAAGGGTATATAGGAATGAAGGAGAGGTGGGTGATTCATTTTTAATGCCCAGAAGTGTGTATAGGAATGAAGGAGAGGTGGGTGATTCATTTTTAATGCCCAGAAGTGTGTATAGGAATGAAGGAGAGGTGGGTGATTATTTTTTTCATGGGATAGTTGCCATAGAAGCCTAAACAAAAAAAGTGCTCTCTAGAACCTAAAAGGGTTATTTGGCTGTCCCCATAGGAGAACCCTTTGAAGAACCCTCTTTGGTTCCAGTTAAAATTATTTTGGGTGCCAGGTAGAACCATTTTGGGTTCCAAGGAGAACCCTTTTCACAGATGGTTCTACACGGAACCAAAAAAGGTTATCCTACGAGGACAGCTGAATAACCCTTTTGAAACCCTTTTTTCTAAGAGTGTATATATTGATGGAGATGAACACTTCTCTTGCATGTCTCAGAGGCAGGCAGGTGCCGCAGCAGCTGCCCCTTCGCCCTCCCCCTCGCCAAGCGCCCTTTTGGGTGGTGGTATAATTATATATTTTTTGTATACCGTTTTTTTCGTTGTTGTTCTGAACCCACCTCCCCCAAGTCGTAGTGACGTCGTGAAGTTCGCCACTCCCCACCCCTACTCCGTCGTCCCACCCCACCCCTACCCCGTCGCCACTCCCAACCCCTACCCCGGTCTCTCCTGTATGGAACTCAATTGTGCATTATTCCCCGTCTGCCCTGTACGGAGATTGTGCGTGCTGCGCCAGGTATCCAAACATGCATGGATTGACATGAGGTCACCGGTCGGGTTTGTTGCAAGCTACCTAGTTTAAATATCAACACTACCGCCACATCAGCATAACATTTGATTAACACTTGATAACACTTGTTTTACATGATCATCAATATTCAGTATATACCTCAGTGCAAATGCAGTCTCCCTGAAGAGGTTTGACTTTGTAAACCGGCGAGTGAGCTGGGCATCATTGGGCCAGTCATTGAAACTGGAAAGCTTTTTCAGGATTATAATTTCCACCTCATATTGTACAATATGTGTCTCCACACTCCTAGGCCAGGAATAGGCAACTTTGAAGGGGTGGGAGCCACCAAAAATCTGAACTCATCATGAGGGGTAGAAGTGGCTCGCGGGTCTGCGTATCCACATCCATACCCACACATGTGATCAGAGCCAGCCCTTGCCTTTTGGGGACCAAACAGGACATTTTGTGATGAGTGAGTGTGTTGCAGAAATAAAAAAGCCCACGCTAAAACAATCAAACTGTTTTTGCTACAAAATCAGTATGTTAGGAATTTCGACATATGACATATGAAAGTCTGTTTGTTTTCAGGGGAGGGGGGGCATTTTTCATTTTGAGCACCTGTCCCCTGAAAGTTGTGTGACAGCCGTGCTCAGACCCCTCTCCCAGCTGGTTGTTGTGGATAATGGCTAGGCATGGGCCTCCGGGCGAACAGGAAGATGATCAGTATTCATGAAGCATCCTCGGCCTTCCTGCTTGTTTGTTCTCTGCTGTGTTTTTACCATAAATTTGCTCTGAGAACAGTGACTTGAGATGGTTTTACGATGCAATGCAATGGTGTGTGTGTGTGTGCGTGCGTGTGTGTGTGTGTGTGTGTGTGTGTGTATGTGTGTGTGTGTGTGTGTCTTGCATAAGCATGTTGGCCCACATATGCTGGGAAGAAAGCATTCTGACTGGCAGTGTATGTAGCTTGGAAATTTCTGAAGAAACGTGTGACCTTTTCATTTGGATGGACATATCACCAGAAATGAACTAGAAACTGAGGGGACATTTCATTCCAGATCAACTGGAAACTGTCAGTTGTTTTCTAATGCCTGACCTTTGAAAGCAGATACAACATTAGTTACTTCTACCCTGCAAGGGGACTGGGACTTTTATTCTCCTTCAGTGTAGCAGGGTAAGCAGTGGTGGAAAAAGTACCCAATTGCCATACTTGAGTAAAAGTAAAGATACCTTAATAGAAAATTACTCAAGTAAAAGTGAAAGTCACCCAGTAAATTACTAGTTGAGTAAAAGTCTAAAAGTATTTGGTTTAAAATATACTTAAGTATCAAAAGTAAATGTAATTGCAAAAATATACTTAAGTATAAAAAGTAAAAATTATTTAAAATTCCTTATGTTAAGCAAACCAAAATGCACAATTTGCTTTTTTTAAAGTATTTACAGATAGCCAGGGGCACACTCCAACAGTAGGGATGACCAGGGATGTTGCCTGATAATTAGACCATTTACCTGTCATGCTAAGCATTCAAAGTGTAACCAGTACTTTTGGCTGTCAGGGAAAATGGATGGAGTAAAAAGTACATACTTTTCCTTGGGAATGTAGTGAAGTAAAATGATTTTTACCTAAGTACTTTAGACCACTGAGGGTAAGTCTGTCATAGCCACAGAGAAGAGGTGACCATGCAGGGACAGAGTGTGGTTGTTGAGAGAGAAGTAGTGGAAGTCCAGAGATACAGTACCAAGCTGAGAGTGTCAGCAAGGCCCTTCACCTGGTCAAGGGGAATCCACCACAGTATCAGCACACAGCTGCTCCAGAGAAAGGGAACATGAACACCACAAACACTACTTCCAAACGTCACACAATGACCACGTCCCTACTCACGGTCAATGATTGACTGTGGTACTTATTATTGGAGCTAAAGCACAGAACGATAATCTGGCTGCACATTTTAATTCACAGGCAGTAAAGATAAATCACCAGGGAAAAGACAGGGAGACAGAAAAAGACAGGGAGACAGAAAAAGACAGGGAGACAGAAAAAGACAGGGAGACAGAAAAAGACAGGGAGACAGAAAAAGACAGGGAGACAGAAAAAGACAGGGAGACAGACAGGGAGACAGAAAAAGACAGGGAGACAGAAAAAGACAGGGAGACAGAAAAAGACAGGGAGACAGAAAAAGACAGGGAGACAGACAGGGAAGATTGAAGACACAGCTACTGTATTTAGTGATCAGCCCCGTTAACATCCTCCCCATGAGACAGACAGGGAAGTGAAACTGTACGTCCGACCGCACTCTGTCCCAGCGCTGACAGTGATGTCACACTATGGAGTGTGCTCTCCATGATCACACAGAAGAAGGTCATTGAGTAGAAACGTGACTTTGTGCTGAAATCATTGTGACGTCGTGCTGACATTTCATTTCTGACACGCATCACTTCTTCTACTGTGCTGACCTAATAGGAGAATACAAGGGGAATAACAGGGGAATTCACAACATGATTTCAAGAGTCAAAAGCCTTGTTCACACTGCAGGCCTTAAAGCTCAAATCAGCCTTGTTCACACTGCAGGCCTTAAAGCTCAAATCAGCCTTGTTCACACTGCAGGCCTTAAAGCTCAAATCAGCCTTGTTCACACTGCAGGCCTTAAAGCACAAATCAGCCTTGTTCACACTGCAGGCCTTAAAGCACAAATCAGCCTTGTTCACACTGCAGGCCTTAAAGCTCAAATCAGCCTTGTTCACACTGCAGGCCTTAAAGCTCAAATCAGCCTTGTTCACACTGCAGGCCTTAAAGCTCAAATCAGCCTTGTTCACACTGCAGGACTTAAAGCTCAAATCAGCCTTGTTCACACTGCAGGCCTTAAAGCTAAAATCAGCCTTGTTCACACTGCAGGCCTTAAAGCTCAAATCAGCCTTGTTCACACTGCAGGCCTTAAAGCTCAAATCAGCCTTGTTCACACTGCAGGCATTAAAGCTCAAATCAGCCTTGTTCACACTGCAGGCCTTAAAGCACAAATCAGCCTTGTTCACACTGCAGGCCTTAAAGCACAAATCAGCCTTGTTCACACTGCAGGCCTTAAAGCACAAATCAGCCTTGTTCACACTGCAGGCCTTAAAGCTCAAATCTGTTTGGTTTTGGATACTGTCCAAACAACAAGTTACAAATGACCAAATTGGATTTGTGTGGTTTGAGACAGCAGTCATTAGCTGACATGGCTACACTAGTTGTCATAGTAACGGCAGGTGTGTTGCAGTGGTGTAGTCTGATTGGCGGTGGTGCTCATGCTTCCTATCACGCAGAAGTGATGTAGCAAGCTGAGGTGACAACAATGTCTGCTATGGACGTTTTCCAGTTGCTTTGAATGTTCAAAAAGAACACTTATAAAGTCTCAAAGAATAAGTTGATCCAACTTTCAAAACTAGTCATTTTTGTCTATTCACAGCAGTCAACTAGCTAGCTATGTTGCTATTTGCTTTCTATCACATTCACTAATTGATTGTAAACAATTAACAAGCTAGTTAGCTACCACATCATGTTCTTGTCAAACTGTAAACATAGCAGCTAGCAAGCAACAAGATATGCCAAATAACAGTATACATCTGATTTGACCGTTCAGACACAAGTCGCATGGCCAGGTATCAGATTTGTATCCTACGAGGGTGGTTTGAAATATCCGATACGATGTGTCTTTTGGCTGTTCAGACTGCAGGAAAAATAACAGATTTGAATCAGATATGCAAAAAAAATTGGATTTGAGTCACTGGCAATGTGAACCAGATGATCTAAGAGAGTCTTGTTCAATATCCTGATGACGTTAAATGCTGAGTGAAATTAATTCAGTAACAGTATAACAATATCTTCAATAAGACATCTCAGTCTTCTTCCCACCATAAAAAAAGTTTGCACTTGATAACTTCTGTATTGAGGAAAAATGTGCTTACTATGACTGTGATGTGTGGTTGTCTCAACTAGCTATCTTAAGATGAATGGACTAAGTCGCTCTGGATAAGAGCCTCTGCTAAATGACAGAAATGTTCCTGTGAAATATAATATGTCTACCAACAGCATTAGGATAATTCATCAAATCATGTTGTTAAAGGATGTAACAATAGGGGAAACCCCCGTATCCTGTTATAAAGCCTTGTTGTACAGTACTCTGCACCGCTGAAGACCCTAGTTGAGATGATTCCAAATCCAATCACTAAATACAACCATTTTTCTCTTCTTATTACTTTCATGGAGAGAAAAAGGGAAATGGACACGAAACAGATGGAAAATAACTCTCTTTGTCTCGACTACAATATCTCAAATTGGCCTAATTGGTGTTCTTGGACACTGGTTACAGTCGCTGCATGTGTGAACATTATACATTTCTCTGCACCCGCCCTGGCTGTCGTCAATGACTACGGTTGGCAGATGTACCTGTTTTCTGCCCAGGCACGCTCCGCAGGGCGCTACGGAAACACAAACCATCTGGGGAGGCCCCTGGATCCTTAAGACACCCTACAACACCCCTATGTCATCTACGTCCCCCGACCCACGTGTCCTCTCACTCTCACTCTCTCTCTCTCTCTGTCTCTCTCTCTCTCTCTCTCTCTCTCTCTCTCTCTCTCTCTCTCTCTCTCTCTCTCTCACACTCTCTCTCACTCTCACTCTCTCTCTCTCTCTCTCTCAAAGGACACATTGCATCGATATCTACGCAAACAGTCCGAATGACTTCTTCATGACTTTATTCATTCTTGCTCACAGTTACAGAAAAACTTCCACCAATGTGAGAGCAGCAGAAATCCTGACCCACTCTGCCAGAACCCAAGCTAACTTTCCAATAGCATTATTCCTGGATGCAATGGAACCCAAGTCTCAAGTCAGAGATCAGTTTCAACTTTCCAGCCTCCATATAATTGAACAAATTGCTTTGAATCAGATTAACTGGGATAGTCTGGTCTTTGTTAGATGGACTCGGGGCAAATACAGGATCAGTCCTGAGCTCTGCCTCAAATGATGACAAACTGCATGGATTCTAGAGGTAATGCTTACTCCCTGAGAGAGCCTGCCGTCATTACTCACCTACAGTACAGTACTAACTTACTACAGGCCCTGCTGCCTTTCTGCTTGCTAACTTACTACAGGCCCTACTGCCTTTCTGCCTGCTAACTTACTACAGGCCCTGCTGCCTTTCTGCCTGCTAACTTACTACACGCCCTACTGCCTTTCTGCCTGATAACTTACTACAGGCCCTACTGCCTTTCTGCCTGATAACTTACTACAGGCCCTACTGCCTTTCTGCCTGCTAACTTACTACAGGCCCTACTGCCTTTCTGCCTGCTAACTTACTACAGGCCCTACTGCCTTTCTGCCTGCTAACTTACTACACGCCCTACTGCCTTTCTGCCTGATAACTTACTACAGGCCTTACTGCCTTTCTGCCTGCTAACTTACTACAGGCCCTACTGCCTTTCTGCCTGATAACTTACTACAGGCCCTGCTGCCTTTCTGCCTGCTAACTTACTACAGGCCCTACTGCCTTTCTGCCTGATAACTTACTACACGCCCTACTGCCTTTCTGCCTGATAACTTACTACAGGCCCTACTGTCTTTCTGCCTGATAACTTACTACAGGCCCTGCTGCCTTTCTGCCTGATAACTTACTACAGGCCCTACTGCCTTTCTGCCTGATAACTTACTACAGGCCCTGCTGCCTTTCTGCTTGATAACTTACTACACACCCTACTGCCTTTCTGCCTGCTGACTTACTACAGGCCCTGCTGCCTTTCTGCCTGCTAACTTACTACAGGCCCTACTGCCTTCTGCCTGCTAACTTTCTACAGGCCCTACTGCCTTTCTGCCTGCTAACTTACTACAGGCCCTACTGCCTTTCTGCCTGCTGACTTACTACAGGCCTTGCTGCCTGCCTGCTTGCTAATTTACTACAGGCCTTGCTGCCTGCCTGCTTGCTAACTTACTACAGGCCCTACTGCCTTTCTGCCTGATAACTTACTACAGGCCCTGCTGCCTTTCTGCTTGATAACTTACTACACACCCTACTGCCTTTCTGCCTGCTGACTTACTACAGGCCCTGCTGCCTTTCTGCCTGCTAACTTACTACAGGCCCTACTGCCTTCTGCCTGCTAACTTACTACAGGCCCTACTGCCTTTCTGCCTGCTGACTTACTACAGGCCTTGCTGCCTGCCTGCTTGCTAATTTACTACAGGCCTTGCTGCCTGCCTGCTTGCTAACTTACTACAGGCCCTGCTGCCTGTCTGCTTGCTAACTTACTACAGGCCCTGCTGCCTGTCTGCCTGCCTGCTAACTTACTACAGGCCCTACTGCCTTTCTGCCTGCTAACTTACTACAGGCCCTGCTGCCTTTCTGCCTGATAACTTACTACAGGCCCTACTGCCTTTCTGCCTGATAACTTACTACAGGCCCTGCTGCCTTTCTGCCTGCTAACTTACTACAGGCCCTACTGCCTTTCTGCCTGCTAACTTGCTACAGGCCCTACTGCCTTTCTGCCTGCTAACTTACTACAGGCCCTACTGCCTTTCTGCCTGATAACTTACTACACGCCCTACTGCCTTTCTGCCTGCTGACTTACTACAGGCCCTACTGCCTTTCTGCCTGATAACTTACTACAGGCCCTACTGCCTTTCTGCCTGATAACTTACTACACGCCCTACTGCCTTTCTGCCTGATAACTTACTACAGGCCCTACTGGCTTTCTGCCTGATAACTTACTACAGGCCCTACTGCCTTTCTGCCTGCTAACTTACTACAGGCCCTAATGCATTTCTGCCTGCTAACTTACTACAGGCCCTACTGCCTTTCTGCCTGCTAACTTACTACAGGCCCTACTGCCTTTCTGCCTGATAACTTACTACACGCCCTACTGCCTTTCTGCATGCTAACTTACTACAGGCCCTACTGCCTTTCTGCCTGCTAACTTACTACAGGCCCTACTGCCTTTCTGCCTGCTAACTTACTACAGGCCCTACTGCCTTTCTGCCTGCTAACTTACTACAGGCCTTGCTGCCTTTCTGCCTTATAACTTACTACAGGCCCTGCTGCCTTTCTGCCTGAAAACTTACTACAGGCCTTGCTGCCTTTCTGCCTTATAACTTACTACAGGCCTTGCTGCCTTTCTGCATGATAACTTACTACAGGCCTTTCTGCCTTTCTGCCTGATAACTTACTACAGGCCTTGCTGCCTTTCTGCCTTATAACTTACTACAGGGCTTGCTGCCTTTCTGCCTGATAACTTACTACAGGCCCTACTACCTTTCTGCCTGCTAACTTACTACAGGCCTTGCTGCCTTTCTGACTTATAACTTACTACAGGCCCTGCTGCCTTTCTGCCTTATAACTTACTACATGCCTTGCTGCCTTTCTGCCTGATAACTTACTACAGGCCCTACTGCCTTTCTGTCTGCTAACTTACTACAGGCCCTACTGCCTTTCTGCCTGATAACTTACTACAGGCCCTACTACCTTTCTGCCTGCTAACTTACTACAGGCCATGCTGCCTTTCTGACTGCTAACTTACAACAGGCCCTGCTGCCTTTCTGCCTGATAACTTACTACAGGCCCTAATGCCTTTCTGCCTGCTGACTTACTCCTGGCCTTGCTGCCTGCCTGCTTGCTAATTTTCTACAGGCCTTGCTGCCTGCCTGCTTACTAACTTACTACAGGCCCTGCTGCCTGCCTGCCTGCCTGTCTGCTTGCTAACTTACTACAGGCCCTGCTGCCTGTCTGCCTGCCTGCTAACTTACTACAGGCCCTGCTGCCTTTCTGCCTGATAACTTACTACAGGCCCAACTGCCTTTCTGCCTGCTAACTTACTACAGGCCCTACTGCCTTTCTGCCTGATAACTTACTACAGGCCCTGCTGCCTTTCTGCCTGCTAACTTACTACAGGCCCTGCTGCCTTTCTGCCTGATAACTTACTACACGCCCTACTGCCTTTCTGCCTGATAACTTACTACAGGCCCTACTGCCTTTCTGCCTGATAACTTACTACAGGCCCTACTGGCTTTCTGCCTGACAACTTACTACAGGCCCTACTGGCTTTCTGCCTGATAACTTACTACAGGCCCTACTGCCTTTCTGCCTGATAACTTACTACAGGCCCTGCTACCTTTCTGCCTGATAACTTACTACAGGCCCTACTGCCTTTCTGCCTGATAACTTACTACACGCCCTACTGCCTTTCTGCCTGCTAACTTACTACAGGCCCTACTGCCTTTCTGCCTGCTAACTTACTACAGGCCCTACTGCCTTTCTGCCTGCTAACTTACTACAGGCCCTACTGCCTTTCTGCCTGCTAACTTACTACAGGCCTTGCTGCCTTTCTGCCTTATAACTTACTACAGGCCCTGCTGCCTTTCTGCATTATAACTTACTACAGGCCTTGCTGCCTTTCTGCCTGATAACTTACTACAGGCCCTACTACCTTTCTGCCTGCTAACTTACTACAGGCCTTGCTGCCTTTCTGCCTTATAACTTACTACAGGCCCTGCTGCCTTTCTGCCTTATAACTTACTACATGCCTTGCTGCCTTTCTGCCTGATAACTTACTACAGGCCTTGCTGCCTTTCTGCCTGATAACTTACTACAGGCCCTACTGCCTTTCTGTCTGCTAACTTACTACAGGCCCTACTGCCTTTCTGCCTGATAACTTACTACAGGCCCTACTACCTTTCTGCCTGCTAACTTACTACAGGCCATGCTGCCTTTCTGACTGCTAACTTACAACAGGCCCTGCTGCCTTTCTGCCTGATAACTTACTACAGGCCCTAATGCCTTTCTGCCTGCTGACTTACTCCTGGCCTTGCTGCCTGCCTGCTTGCTAATTTTCTACAGGCCTTGCTGCCTGCCTGCTTACTAACTTACTACAGGCCCTGCTGCCTGCCTGCCTGCCTGTCTGCTTGCTAACTTACTACAGGCCCTGCTGCCTGTCTGCCTGCCTGCTAACTTACTACAGGCCCTGCTGCCTTTCTGCCTGATAACTTACTACAGGCCCTACTGCCTTTCTGCCTGCTAACTTACTACAGGCCCTACTGCCTTTCTGCCTGATAACTTACTACAGGCCCTGCTGCCTTTCTGCCTGCTAACTTACTACAGGCCCTGCTGCCTTTCTGCCTGATAACTTACTACACGCCCTACTGCCTTTCTGCCTGATAACTTACTACAGGCCCTACTGCCTTTCTGCCTGATAACTTACTACAGGCCCTACTGGCTTTCTGCCTGATAACTTACTACAGGCCCTACTGGCTTTCTGCCTGATAACTTACTACAGGCCCTACTGCCTTTCTGCCTGATAACTTACTACAGGCCCTGCTACCTTTCTGCCTGATAACTTACTACAGGCCCTACTGCCTTTCTGCCTGATAACTTACTACAGGCCCTACTGGCTTTCTTCCTGATAACTTACTACAGACCCTGCTGCCTTTCTGCTTGATAACTTACTACAGGCCCTGCTGCCTTTCTGCTTGATAACTTACTACAGGCCCTACTGCCTTTCTGCCTGATAACTTACTACAGGCCCTACTGGCTTTCTGCCTGATAACTTACTACAGGCTCTGCTGCCTTTCTGCCTGCTAACTTACTACAGGCTCTGCTGCCTTTCTGCTTGATAACTTACTACAGGCCCTGCTGCCTGTCTGCCTGCCTGCTAACTTACTACAGGACCTGCTGCCTTTCTGCTTGCTAACTTACTACAGGCCCTGCTGCCTGTCTGCCTGCCTGCTAACTTACTACAGGCCCTGCTGCCTGTCTGCCTGTCTGCCTGCCTGCTAACTTACTACAGGCCCTGCTGCCTTTCTGCCTGATAACTTACTACAAGCCCTGCTGCCTGTCTGCCTTCCTGCTATCTTACTACAGGCCCTGCCGCCTACCTGCCTGCTTGCTAACTTACTACAGGCCCTGCCTGATTGCTGACCATCATTGGTCAATGGAGGACACATAATGAGGCTATAAGGTCTGCATGCTAACTATTCATGGAGAGGATGGAGAGGATGGACCTGCTGTTGGCCTTCTGCTGCGTGGAAGAGTTTCTATCACGTTCACTGATGTAGTTGGTGGTGGATGTGTGGACAAACAGAAACACAGAGACACACAGATGTAGAGTACACTCTCTCTCTCTCTCTCTCCCTCTCTCTCTCTCTCTCTCTCTCTCTCCCTCTCTCTCTCTCTCCCTCTCTCTCTTTCAATCGCTCTCTCTCCTCTTTCTCTCATGTCTCTCGCATTCTCAATTCAATTCAATTTAAGGGCTTTATTGGCATGGGAAACAAATGTTAACATTGGCAATGCACGTAGATAATAAACAAAAGTGAAATAAACAATGAAAATGAACAGTAAACATTACACTCACAGAAGTTCCAAAATAATAAAGACATTCCAAATGTAATATCATGTCTATATACAGTGTTGTAATGAAAGAAATAAACATAAATATGGGTAATATTTACAATGGTGTTTCTAGTGGCAACAGGTCACAAATCTTGCTGCTGTGATCTTGCTGCTGTGATCTTGCTGCTGTGATCTTGCTGCTGTGATCTTGCTGCTGTGATCTTGCTGCTGTGATCTTGCTGCTGTGATCTTGCTGCTGTGATCTTGCTGCTGTGATCTTGCTGCTGTGATCTTGCTGCTGTGATGGCCCATATCTACTGGTATTTCAACCAGTACTTCATCCAGTAGATATGGGAGCTTATCATAACTGGGTTTGTTTTTCGAATGATTTGTGGATCTGTGTAATCTGAGGGAAATATGTGTCTCTAATATGGTCATACGCTTGGCAGGAGGTTGGGAAGTGCAGCTTGGTTTACACCTCATTGTGTGGGCAGTGTGCACATAGCCTGTCATCTCTTGAGAGCCAGGTCTGCCAACGGCAGCCTTTCTCAATAGCAAGGCCATGCTCACTGAGTGTGTACATAGTCAAAGCTTTCCTTAAGTTTGGGTCAGTCACAGTGGTCAGGTATTCAGCCACTGTGTACTCTCTGTTCAGGGCCAAATAGCATTCTAGTTGCCTCTGTTATTTTGTTAATTCTTCCCAATGTGTAAAGTAATAATCTTTTCTTTGTCTCAACACCTGATTGTGTTGCTGTCCTGGGGCTCTGTACGGTGTGTTTGTGAACAGAGACCCAGGCCCAGCTTACTGTCCGCACCGCACCTGCCCGCCCGACTAGCATCACTACTCTGGACGGTTCTGACTTAGAATATGTGGACAACTATAAATACCTAGGTGTCTGGCTAGACTGTAAACTCTCCTTCCAGACTCATATTAAACATCTCAAATCCAAAATTAAATCTAGACTCGGCTTCCTATTTCGCAACAAAGCCTCCTTCACTCACCTCGCCAAACATACCCTAGTAAATCTGACTATCTTACCGATACTCGACTTCGGCGATGTCATTTACAAAATATCTTCCAATAGTCTACTCAGCAAACTAGATGCAGTCTATCACAGTGCCCTCCGTTTTGTCACCAAAGCCCCTTATACCACCCACCACTGCGACCTGTATGCTCTAGTCGGCTGGCCCTCGCTACATATTCGTCGCCAGACCCACTGGCTCCAGTTCATCTATAAGTCTATGCTATAAGGTAAAGCTCCGCCTTATCTCAGCTCACTTGTCACGATAACAACACCCACCCGTAGCACGCGCTCCAGCAGGTATATCTCACTGGTCATCCCAAAAGCCAACACCTCCTTTGGTCGTCTTTCCTTCCAGTTCTCTGCTGCCATTGACTGGAGCGAATTGCAAAAATCGCTGAAGCTGGAGACTAATGTTCCCCTCACTAACTTTAAACATCAGCTATCTGAGCAGCTAACCGATCGCTGCAGCTGTACATAGCCCATCTGTAAATAGCCCACCCAATCTACCTACCTCATCCCCATATTGTTTTATTTACTTTTCTGCTCTTTTGCACACCAGTATTTCTATTTGCACATCATCATCTGCTCATCTATCACTCCAGTGTTAATTTTCTAAACTGTAATTACTTCGCTACTATGGCCTATTTATTGGCTTACCTCCGCGCGCCATTTGCACACAGTGTAAATAGACTTTCTTTTTTTTCTATTGTGTTATTGAATGTACGCTTGTTTATTTCCTGTGTAACTCTGTGTTGTTTGTGTCACACTGCTTTGCTTAATCTTGGCCAGGTCGCAGTTGTTAATGATAACTTGTTCTCAACTAGCTTAACTGGTTAAATAAAATAACAAATAAAATAAAAATACAGAGATTTACAGTCAGGGCAAAATTCTTGGTGATTCTCTCCCTCCCTCCCATCTCTCTCTCCCCCTCCCTCCCTCCCATCTCTCTCTCTCCCCCTCCCTCCCATCTCTCTCTCTCCCCCTCCCTCCCATCTCTCTCTCTCCCCCTCCCTCCCATCTCTCTCTCTCCCCCTCCCTCCCATCTCTCTCTCTCCCCCTCCCTCCCATCTCTCTCTCTCTCCCTCCCTCCCATCTCTCTCTCTCTCTCTCTCTCTCTCTCTCTCTCTCTCTCTCTCTCTCTCTCTCTCTCTCTCTCTCTCTCTCTCTCTCTCTCTCTCTCTCTCTCTCTCTCTCTCTCTCTCTCTCTCTCTCCCTCTCTCTCTCTCTCTCTCTCTCTCTCTCTCTCTCTCTCTCTCCCTCTCTCTGCCTCTCCCTCTCTCTGCCTCTCCCTCTCTCTGCCTCTCCCTCTCTCTGCCTCTCCCTCTCCCTCTCTCTCTCTCTCTCCCTCCTCTCTCTCTCTCTCTCTCTCTATCTGTCTCTCCCTCCTCTCTCTCTACTCTCTCTCCCCTCTATCGCTCTCTGTCCCTCCCTCCACTCTCTTTTTTTCTCTCTCTTTCTCTCTATCCTCTCCCTCCTCTCTCTCTCTCTCTCTTCTCTCTCTGCTCTCTCTCTCTCATTATCTCCCTACTCGCTCTCTCTCTCTCTCTCTCTCTGTCTTTCTCTCTACTCTCCTCTCTCTCTCTCTACACAATCTAACATTTCATGGCCTAGGGCAATTTGGGGGGCAAATATAAAAATTAAAATTAATATCAGGTGACTTTTATATTAAACATGTCTCATCCCCACTGTCCTGTCATGCTCCGAGGTGAAGTTTACTCTAGGTGCAGATCAGAGGAGGCTGGTGGGAGGAGTGGGCTTGTTGTAATGACTGGATTTGAATTAATGGAACAGAGTCAAACATGTGGTTTCCATATATGTGTTTGATACCAATTCCATTTATTTCATTCCAGCCATTACAATGAGCCCGTCTTCCTATAGCTCCTCCACTAGCCTCCCCTGGTGCAGATATAAGATCAGCTTTCCCTCCCCTAATCCTACCCTTAACCAATAGTGGGGAAAATGCTAAACTGACCCAAGATCAGCGCCTAGGCACAGCTTCACCCTACACCACCCTGTCAAACAGCCAGGCCATGGCACATTTAAAAACACAATACATTTTCAGAATGTGAGTATGTGGGTGAAACACAAAGCTACACCCACAGTCAGAGAAATACAATAAGAAAAATATAATCTTTGGATATTACTGTCATAAAAAAAGGCTAAAGAATGTTTTGTACATTTTCTTTATGTAGATTTTTTGTGAATCTTTGTGAAGTTTTCAGTATTATGTGTTTTCACCCTAGGATAGTTTTGGCAAGATGAGTCAATAGTTACCGTGGCATGGAAGTAAATGCAGTATGGAGTTTCTGGAATTAGTGATGCAGGCAGCATTAATTTCTCTGTCAAGTTACCCCTCTCTGTGAATAGTACAGCGGATTCACCCAGATCCCACTCTCCCTGAGACACCCTGAGAGAATGGGGTCACAGTCAGGGTCTGCCTTGAGCAACAACAACCCTTGAACAATTAGGGCTAACAGCCTTGCCCAAGGGCACATCAACAGATTTTTTCCCCCATTGTCGGCTCGGGGAGTCAAACTAGCAACGTTTTAGTTACTGTGTAACGCTCGTCGTCGGTGGAAGGAAGAGTGGACCAAAGTGCAGCGTGGAAAGTGTTCATGATAATTTATTTACAAGAAACACTCAAACAAAAATAACAAATCCAAAAACGAAAGCGAACAGTTCAGTCAGGCACAGACACTAAACAGAAAATAACACCCCACAAAACCCAAACGGAAAATCACAACTTATATATGATCTCCAATCAGAGACAACGATAGACAGCTGCCTCTGATTGGGAACCACACTCGGCAAAACAACAAAGAAATAGAAAGCATAGATTTTCCCACCCGAGTTACACCCTGACCTAACCAAACATAGAGAATAAATAAGGATCTCTAAGGTCAGAACGTGACATACTGGCAAAAATGCTCTAATCGCTAGGCTACCTACTGCCTGTGTAAAATAGTGACAGAGTGATCTCTGTCATTTACCAAGCAGAAAGCAAACATGATCTCTTTCCCACCGGAGAAACTCTCACAGTAATATGCACAACAAAACAATTGCCCTTAATTTCCCAGATCCTCGGAGATTCCCATGGTATCACGTGTCCTACTGTACCTGCTTGCCAGGATGCTGCCCCAGCCCTCGTCCAATTGTCAGCCATTTTCTTCCCACCAGCCAACCAGGTGAGTGACAAAGACACAGACCACAGAGCCTGACTAGCCCCGGCTAGCTAGCGTTAGCGCTGCCAAGCACTTTGGGATATGGTGTCTCTCCCATAGGTAACAATAGCATTAAGGAACTTGAGATACAACGCCTCGTATCCATTACTGCTTTAATGAGCACATTCTGTACTTGGTCTTTATTAAGAGGATTTAAGCCACAATGACATGTGAATAGACAATATAATTATGTGATTCTGGGAAAATGCTGCAAGGGCTGCAAGGGTGCTCTGGTACAGTACATTTCACACAATTATTCTCATGATGTGGTGTAGGCCTGGTTCATTTCAAGGAGAGTTGGGAGGATGACTTTGAATTAAATTGATATCTCATTATCCCTATACAGATCATGGCATTGCCTCCGGGGTCTCACAATAATATTCAAGTCAGAGTTAAACCATACGTATCAGAAAGGAGAGTGGTTGTCAATATCTCCATATGTCAGAATAACAGGGTAGAGGACAAAGATCTAGCTCCTTGAGGCCTCGTCTGGTCCTCCTCGTGCCTCCTCCAAGCTTCCTCCGTCCCTGCCCATGTTGTCAACTAGCCAGCCTGGCTCTTCTGTAATGGCGGAACGTCAACGAGACAGAACCGAAGCACCTTCTTCCTCCTCCACATTCACACAGTGCAGAGACACTCAGAGGTGAGATATCATCAGGCAGTGGAGATAGATTACATCACATACTGGCCCCTACAATCTCTCTCAGTCCTAACATCCCTTTATGAACAATAACCTCTAATTTGTTCCTTTCACATTCTTCCACTGAGTTCCAAAATCCAGATGTCAGCTGTTCTGTCAGAGAGATAGATTTGTTGTCAAACTTTCTTTTGCTTCAGGCTTCTTTTTGAGGAATTAAGTCTTCCGATCTGTCAGGGCGCACGTGTGTGTGTGTGTGTGTGTGTGTGTGTGTGTGTGTGTGTGTGTGTGTGTGTGTGTGTGTGTGTGTGTGTGTGTGTGTGTGTGTGTGTGTGTGTGTGTGTGTGTGTGTGTGTGTGTGTGTGTGTGTGTGTGTGTGTGTGTGTGTGTGTGTGTTCATAGATTTTCGTGTGTGCTCGTGAGTTTGTGTGTGCAGTTGTGTGTTCGTACGCCCAGCCTAAGGATTTCCTAGCAGTAGCACTCTTCCTCGTCAAGAACTGAGGGGAGCACTTCTTTTGACAGGTGTTGGTATAGCATGAGTAAGAATATCTGTGTGCGGGGACACACGCAGGGTTCCAAGTTGCCTATTATTAAAGAAAACATTCCGTCGTCGCCATGGGGATGACAGAGCTCTGAGGTGACTGCTAGGAGTGCTGACAGGCCTGTGTCAGAGGATAATTCCACCCCCTCCGTTTAGGATCACTCTCTCTCTCTCTGTCTCTATCTGTCTCCCTCCCTCTCTCCACCGCACTTTCTGTCTGTCTCTTTCTTTATCTATATGTGATTGTCTCTACACCTCTCTTTTTCCCTCCCTCCCTCCACCCATCTCTCTCTTTCTCACCCTCCTCTTCTCTCCACCTCGTGATCTCCCTCTCTCCCCCCTCTCTCTATCTCTTTTTATCCTTCCATCTCTGGCCCACCCTCTCTCCCCCCTCTCCCCCTCTCCCTCTGTCCTTACAGGCTTTCCTTGGCACCCTTCCTCTCCCTCTCTCCCTCTCTCCCCCCCCCCCCCCCTCTCTCTCTCTATCTCTCAGAGAGCAAGAAGCAGCAGGTAGAGCAGCCTCAGGTTTCAGGCTCCGGTCTGTTTCCTGTTACACGTACACATACTAGAGTTACAGAGTTTTGCTACAGTGTGCCCCAGTACACATGACCCATTACACAGCCATCTCTAAACACATTCAATATAAACTCTCTAAACATGAACATCTGATCAAAGCTTAACCTTATCTGTATAGACACAATACGTACCGTAATATCCTGGACATTGACCTTCTGTCTAGCACATTTGCCTGCGTCCCAAATGTCCCCCTATTCCTTGGGCCCTGGTCAGAAGAAGTGGACTTGGCCTCCTGAGTGGCGCGGTGGTTTAAGGCACTGCATCGCAGTGCTAGCTGTGCCACTAGAAATTCTGGGTATGATTCCAGGCTCTGTCGCAGCCTGGCCGTAACCAGGAGACCCATGGGGCAGCGCACAATTGGCCCAGCGTCGTCCGGGTTAGGGAAGGGTTTGGCCGGCAGGGATATCCTTCTCCCATCGCGCACCAGCGACTCCCGTGGCGGGCCGTGTGCAGTGCACGCTGACACGATTGCCAGGTGTATAGTGTTTCCTTCCACACATTGGCGTGGCTGGCTTCCGGGTTAACCAAGAAGCAGTGCGGCTTGGATGGGTTGTGTTTCGGGGGAACGCACGGCTCTCGACCTTCGCCTCTCCCGAGTCCGTACGGGAGTTACAGTGATGAGACAAGACTGTAACTACCAATTGGATACCATGATCTTGGAGAGATTAAGGGGTGAAAAGTTTACTGTATACAGAATAGATTGTGATTTGTGACACAAACTCAATTACCTTAACCTGTCTAGGATCAGCGTGGCGCTAGCGGCACACCCCCCCCCCCCCCACTGAAAAACCAGTGCCGCGAAATTCAAAAAAAATATTTTTTTAAAATATTTAACTTTCACACATTAAAGTCCAATACAGCTAATGAAAGACACAGATCTTATGAATCCAGTCAACATTTCCGATTTTTAAAATGTTTTACAGGGAAGACACAATATGTAAAGATGTACATCTATTACCTAAAAACACATTAGCATAATCCACCATCTTTTATTTGTCCACCAACACCAGTAGCCATCACCAATTCGGCTAAACTAAGATATTTATAGCCCCTAACCAACAAAAAAACTCATTAGATGACAGTCTGATAACATATTTATGGTATGGGATAGGTTTTGTTAGAAAAAAGTGCATATTTCAGGTATATGGCATAGTTTACAATTGCACCCACCATCACAAATGGACTAGAATAATTACAATGAGCAACGTGTTTACCTAACTACTAATCATCAAACATTTCGTAAAAATACACAGCATACACGAATCGAAAGACACAGATCCTGTGAATACAGACAATATTTCAGATTTTCTAAGTGTCTTACAGCGAAAACACAATAAATCGTTATATTAGCTTAGCACATAGCAATTAGCAGCCCAGCATTGATTCTAGCCAAAGTGAGCGATAAAAGTCAACATCGCCAAAAGATATTAATTTTTTCACTAACCTTCTCAGAATTCTTCCGATGACACTCCTGTAACATCACATTACAACATGCATATACAGTTTGATCGAAAATGTTTATATTTAGCCACCAAAATCATGGTTAGACAATGTGAAATGTAGACAAGCTGGTAAAGAAAATGTCCTTGCGCCACTTAGACAGTGATCTACTCTTATACATAAATACTCATAAAAGTGACAAAAAAATATAGGGTGGACAGGGATTGATAGACAATTTAATTCTTAATACAATTGCGTTATTACATTTTTTAATTTATCCTTACTTTTCAATACAATTTGCGCCAAGCGAAGCTACGTCAAAAAACATGGCGTCCTAAGCCACTAAAATGTTTCGACAGAAACACGATTTATCATAATAAAAATGTCCTACCTTGAGCTGTTCTTCCATCAGTATCTTGGGCAAAGGATCCTTTCTTGGGAGAAATCGTCTTTTGGTGGAAAGCTGTCCTCTTGCCATGTGGAAATGTCAACTGAGTTCGGGATGAACTGAAAAGCATGCCCAACTTTTCACATCGTTGCAAAAATAAATGTCCCAAAATCGCACTAAACGGATATAAATTGCTATAAAACGCTTTAAATTAACTACCTTATGATGTTTTTAACTCCTATAACGAGTGAAAAGATGACCGGAGAAATATAACAGGCTAAACTAACGCTTGGAACAGGAGAGGGTCGGTGTCTTCCACGCGCGTTACGCAGCAAGAAAAGACTTGCTAGCTAAAGGTTTTTTTCATTTGTAGGGCCTGTGAACGAGCAATCGAGCCCGTTGGAATCGTCATCACGTAAAGGCATCCAGGGGAAGACGTAAGAAGTGTCCGTATAGTCATAGCAACGACAGTGCCCTTTTAACTGACTTCAGAAAAGTGGCCAACATTTCTCAAATCTGACTCCATGTCAGGGAAATTGCTGTAGAATGGGCTCTGTTCCACTTAGAGACAAAATTTCAACTCCTATAGAAACTATAGACTGTTTTCTATCCAATAATAATAATAATATGCATATTGTACGATCAAGGATTTTGTGGGAAGCCGTTTAAAAAATTAGCCACATTAGCATAAATAGTCTAAACAGCGCCCCCATCCCCAACAGGAAGAATCCACTCAAAACCACACATTTCTATGATTTACATTGTTAACCTGTCTAGGACTAGGGTGCCGCTAGCGGCACACCCCCCCCACCCCCACTGAAAAGGCAGAGCCGCGAAATTCAAAAAAAATATTTTTTTAAAATATTTAACTTTCACACATTAAAGTCCAATACAGCTAATGAAAGACACAGATCTTGTGAATCCAGCCAACATGTCCGATTTTTAAAATGTTTTACAGGGAAGACACAATATGTAAAGATGTACATCTATTACCTAAAAATACATTAGCATAATCCACCATCTTTTATTTGTCCACCAACACCAGTAGCTATCACCAATTCGGCTAAACTAAGATATTTATAGCCCCTAACCAAGAAAAAAACTCATCAGATGACAGTCTGATAACATATTTATGGTATGGGATAGGTTTTGTTAGAAAAATGTGCATATTTCAGGTAGATGGCATAGTTTACAATTGCACCCACCGTCACAAATGGACTAGAATAATTACAATGAGCAATGTGTTTACCTAACTACTAATCATCAAACATTTCGTAAAAATACACAGCATACACTAATCGAAAGACACAGATCCTGTGAATACAGACAATATTTCAGATTTTCTAAGTGTCTTACAGCGAAAACACAATAAATCGTTATATTAGCATAGCACATGTGCAAACATTACCCCAGCATTGATTCTAGCCAAAGAGAGCGATAACGTAAACATCGCCAAAATATATTATTTTTTTCACTAACCTTCTCAGAATTCTTCAGATGACACCCCTGTAACATCACATTACAACATACATATGCAGTTTGTTCGAAAATGTGCATATTTAGCCACCAAAATCATGGTTAGACAATGACAAAAGTTGCCCAGCTGGTGAGAAAATGTCCGTGCGCCATATTAGACAGTGATCTACTCGTATACATAAATACTCATAAACGTGACTAAAAAATATAGGGTGGACAGCGATTGATAGACAATTTAATTCTTAATACAATCGCGGAATTACATTTTTTAAATTATCCTTACTTTTCAATACAGTTTGCGCCAAGCGAAGCTAAGTCAAAAAAGATGGCGTCCTAAGCCACTAACATTTTTCGACAGAAACACGATTTATCATAATAAAAATTTCCTACTTTGAGCTGTTCTTCCATCAGTATCTTGGGCAAAGGATCCTTTCTTGGGTCTAATCGTCTTTTGGTGGAAAGCTGTCCTCTTGCCATGTGGAAATGCCAACTGCGTTCGGGATGAACTGGAAGCGTGCCCAGCGATTCACAGCGTTTCAGAAATAAATGTCCCAAAATCGCACTAAACGGATATAAATTGCTATAAAACGCTTTAAATGAACTACCTTATGATGTTTTTAACTCCTACAACGAGTAGAAACATGACCTGAGAAAGATTACTCCCTACACTAATGCTTGGAACAAGTGCAGGTCGATGTCCTCCACGCGCATGACGCAGCTGGGAAAGAGTTCCTAGCTACAGGTTTTTTTTATTTATAGTGCCTGTGATTGCGCAATCGACCCCATTCAAATCGTCATCACGTAAAGGCATCCAGGGGAAGACGTAAGCAGTGTCCGTATACTCATAGGAATAACAGTGGCCTTAAAACTGACTCCAGAACAGAGGCCAAAATTTCTGAAATCTGACTCCATGTCAGGGAAATTGCTGTAGAATGACTTCTGTTCCACTTAGAGACAAAATTTCAACTCCTATAGAAACTATAGACTGTTTTCTATACAATAATAATAATAATATGCATATTGTACGATCAAGAATTTTGTAGGAAGCCGTTTCAAAAATTACACGATTACCATAAATAGTGACAACAGCGCCCCCAGCCTTAACAGGTTTTAAATAACGTAAATGTGAAAACAACATATGTGGTTTATTTAAGCAGTAAGACCCGAGGGGGTGTGGTATATGGCAGATATACCACGGCTAAAGGCAGTTCTTACGCACGACAACGCGGAGTGCTAGGACACAGCCCTTAGCCGTGGTATATTGGCCGTATATCACAAACCCCGAGGTGCCTTATTGCTATTACAAACTGTTTACCAACATAAAGTCAAAAATACATTTTTCTCATTCCCATGGTATACGGTCTGACATACCACGTCTTTCAGCCAATCAGCATTCAGGGATCGAACCACCCAGTTTATAAACGTCAATATAATAAGTTAGGAAGAAACATGTGAACATTTTTGTGGAAATCTGCAGAACTAAAGTCGACTACAAAACCCACAATACAATGCACTCTCTATAAAGGCTGTCTGGCCAGCTGGAAAAACGTAGCTACACAAAAGAATACCAAAGTCAGTATCAGCATGTGAAGTAGTTAGCGAGTTGTACAATCCCTGAAACAAAGTGCACTGTCATTTATTAAGAAGTTACAATGTCAACATGTTCAACCTGGTAGAGATGTCCATTCTAGCTCAAAGCTATTGGTCAAGTTGCTATGTTAATGTGTTAGGGCCCTGCGAGCCTGCAAGTAGGAAGATGAGAGAGAAAACCGCTTTGCACCATGGTAGTTGAAGGAAGAAAGGATATTATTCTAATGGCACACTGTGTACTTTGTGGACATTTGAACAAAATGTATATTTTGTCATGACGATGTAGACAGATGGATGTATTGTCTTATTGGGTGATCTGGAGTGCAGGTAATTGTTATGAAATGTTATAGTTTGTTATCCCCTATACTTAGAGTCGAGATTTACGTAATAATAAGGAATTCCCCACCCACAAATTGGGATAAACAAACATTCTTTCCCATTGTACCCCGTACCCCTGCTGTTGTATTCAGCATGTGAAAAAAAAACGATTTAATTTGACCCCAAGTTTAAAAGAGACAAAGTCCTAATCGATTTTTTCGTTATTCAGAAAACAAAACATGCTGAAAAGCTGTTATGTTGTTCAATGTATATGTAACCAGGTCAAAATTCCCAACCCACTGTTCAAAATGCAGAGCCCTGTGCCTTCAGGCTATTCGTCATGGGAGGGTGAGAAATATTGGGGACCCGGTGTCTACGTAGGCTACACGTAGCTATGTGTGTGCTAAACATTTAATCACAGGTGAGACTTTTAACTTGTGTAGTATAGTCTGTTTATAACTCCACTCCTTACTTGTAGCATTAGAGTTTGTTTGCGTTGTTGGTCTTGGCTAGCTTAACATTCTGGTCGGTAGCTAGTTAGCACTCACTTACGTGGCTGCTAGCACCGTCATTCACCGGCATTCAGGACACTACAGTACTACATTTTTCTAAGTAGTGAGAACGCTAGGGAGAGGCAATGTTGAAAAGTCATCTTTAGACATGCTGTACTTTTCTTAAATGTAGTTTTGTAATTGACTAAAACAAGCAGACAACAAGAAAGTTGTGTTTGAAAAAGGTAAAGTTGACGTGACATTTCATTTCTAGGGTGGCTGATCCCTTAATCCTAGTTGAACCATTAGGCCATGTGAACCTGGTCTTCCAGCAATACACCTGGTTGGACTTCAACACTCAAAGAGCCGACAAAGTGTTGAGTCAAGATCTAGTAAGCCCTATCACAGAAAAGGCGGCATTAGGGTAAGTAGGCAGGTCTATTGTTTGTCATTCTCATGGTATTTGATGAATGCTCTGACAGCCACACAGTCCGCTTTCTGGTTCTGTCTAAAAGCAAACGCTCTGTAGTCTAACCAGCCAGGTCACCCTGATACATGTCACTACTCAACTTCCATCTATTTTGAGGACGTCAGAAGATTACATGGACATTTGGAGTTCATGCCTAAACTTAACCCTAACCTTAAACACAAAATGTGACGTTTGGAACAACTTTGAAAATTTGACGTTGGAGAAACATGGGTGAACGTCTAATTGTGACGTGAGACTGTGAGAGCTGGTAGAAACAGTGAGCAAACTTACCACTGTGAGAGAGCCAAAGAGTAACTGTCTCTCTCTCCCTGCAGTTGACTAGGCACAAGCTGTCGGTTTATATGTTTTGCATGACTCAGATTTTCTGATTAGTGGCTTGTTTGCATAGATACAGTACAACAAGAAAGCGAATGACGTGAGTGAATTAAACAAATATTTCAAAGCTTAGTTGATCGAGAAGAGAAGAGCCCGGGCTTCTAGTGGTGACATAAGGGCAATGTGTGTGTGTGTGTGTGTGTGTGTGTGTATGTGTGTATGTGTGTGTGTGTGTGTGTGTGTGTGTGTGTGTGTGTGTGTGTGTGTGTGTGTGTGTGTGTGTGTGTGTGTGTGTGTGTGTGTGTGTGTGTGTGTGTGTGTGTGTGTGTGTGTGTGTGTGTGTGTGTGTGTGTGTGTGTGTGTGTGTGGATGACAGGATGGTAGAGGAAGGAGAGGAACCCGTCCAATGTAATTCTGAACTGTGACATTTACATCAGAGCGAAGGTACAGTCACAAACAGTACCCACTTTAAAAAACCAGGGTTGTATTCCAAATGATACCCTATTCCCTATATAGTGCACTACTCCCAAAGGTTGTACAGTGGGTAGAGCATAGGGTTCCATTTGGGAAACAGATCATACCCAATCCAACAGGTAGTAAGAAGGAAGAAAGAAAGCAGGCCAGTAACAGCAGCACCTCCTCTCAGCAAGCCAGTAACAGCAGCACCTTCTCTTAGCAGGCCAGTAACAGCAGCACCTCCTCTCAGCAGGCCAGTAACAGCAGCCCCTCCTCTCAGTAGGGCAGTAACAGCAGCAACTCCTCTCAGCAGGCCAGTAACAGCAGCACATCCTCTCAAAAGGGCAGTAACAGTAGCACCTCCTCTCAGTAGGGCAGTAACAGCAGCAACTCCTTTCAGTAGGGCAGTATCAGCAGCACCTCCTCTCATCAGGGCAGTAACAGTAGCACCTCCTCTCAGCAGGGCAGTAAGAGTAGCACCTCCTCTCAGCAGGGCAGTAACAGCAGCACCTCCTCTCAGCAGGGCAGTAACAGCAGCAACTCCTTTCAGTAGGGCAGTATCAGCAGCACCTCCTCTCAGCAGGCCAGTAACAGTAGCCCCTCCTCTCAAAAGGGCAGTAACAGCAGCACCTCCTCTCAGCAGGGCAGTAACAGCAGCACCTCCTCTCAGCAGGGCAGTAACAGTTGCACTTCCTCTCAGCAGGGCAGTAACAGTAACACTGCCTCTACGCAGGGCAGTAAGAATTGCACCTCCTCCAAGCAGGGCAGTAACAGTAGCACCTCCTCTCAAAAGGGCAGTAACAGTAGCACCTCCTCTGTGCAGGAGAGTAACAGTAGCATCTCCTCTCATTAGAGTAGTACCAGTAGCACATCCTTTGCACAGGACAGTAACAGCAGCACCTCCTCTACGCAGGGCAGTAACCGTAGCACCTCCTCTACACAGGGCAGTAACAGTAGCATCTCCTCTACACAGGGCAGTAACAGTAGCACCTCCTCTACGCAGGGCAGTAACAGTAGCACCTCCTCTACACAGGGCAGTAACAGTAGCACCTCCTCTACGCAGGGCAGTAACAGTAGCACCTCCTCTACGCAGGGCAGTAACAGTAGCACCTCCTCTCAGTAGGGCAGTAACAGTAGCCCATCCTCTCAGCAGGGCAGTAACAGTAGCACCTCCTCTACGCAGGGCAGTAACAACTTCTCTCAGTAGGGCAGTAACAGTAGCACCTCCTCTCAGCAGGGCAATAACAGTAGCACCTCCTCTACGCAGGGCAGTAACACCTCCTCTCAGTAGGGCAGTAACAGTAGCACCTCCTCTCAGCAGGGCAGTAACAGTAGCACCTCCTCTACACAGGGCAGTAACAGTAGCCCCTCCTCTCAGCAGGGCAGTAACAGTAGCACCTCCTCTCAGCAGGGCAATAACACCTCCTCTCAGCAGGGCAGTAACAGTAGCCCCTCCTCTCAGCAGGGCAGTAACAGTAGCCCCTCCTCTCAGCAGGGCAGTAACAGTAGCCCCTCCTCTCAGCAGGCCAGTAACAGTAGCCCATCTTTCACGACTCCCGCCGAGGGTGGCTCCCCTGCCTGTTTGGGCTGCGCTCGGCGGTCGTCGTCACCCGCCTACTAGCCGCCACCGATCCCTTTCTCCCTTGTCTGTTGGTTTAGTCTTATTAGTTGCACCTTGCAACTTGTTTCTTTTGTGTTTCTTGATTTCTGGTCTATGACAGCCTGTTAGGCCCGCTGGGGTTTGTGCAGGATTATTTTGGGTTCACTGTCGGTGTTGGATGTATTTTCTCTCCGGACCTTCAGACTAATGTAGGGCTTACCTTGGTGCCTAATACCTTCAGACTACTGTAGGGCTTACCTTGGTGCCTAATACCTTCAGACTACTGTAGGGCTTACCTTGGTGCCTAATACCTTCAGACTACTGTAGGGCTTACCTTGGTGCCTAATACCTTCAGACTACTGTAGGGCTTACCTTGGTGCCTAATACCTTCAGACTACTGTAGGGCTTACCTTGGTGCCTAATACCTTCAGTCTAATGTAGGCCACAGGCAAATGCTGATAGTATTCTGTGTAGATCGTAATGGAGACTCCCTGCACGGGAGGAGCGTACGGATGTGTCATTGAGTTGGATAATGTTGGAGTTATGAATAATGTTCCACTGATGTGAAATGATCACCAATGTACTTTTTTACAAGGAGGATATTACAATAAAAATGTAAAAGTGGAGATCCCAGCCAAGATGCTTTGATCCTATTCTCTTTTCCTACGCTTCATTTTAACGTGTGCTTGTAAAGTAGCTAGTAAGCATTGGAAACATTGAAACCGATGACAGATTCATTGGGAATTTAGGAAGACGCTTTTCAAGTAATGCACAATGAAACTGTTACATTTCAGAGAGTGAGTGGAGCGTTGGAAACAACACTGGATCCAATCTGTTAACGAGGTACAACTGTCAAAATACTCATGGACAATGAGCAGTATGCTCTGTACGCTGCCAGTACACACATAGGCGCCAAAACACATCGAGACACACGCTCCCACACATACTCTCACACCTTCTGTCTCACACACACGCACACACACACACACACACACACACACGCACACACATGCACACACAGACACACACACACACACACCAAGCGCATAAATATTAATCAGACACAGAACTGATGACAGAATGAAGAGTGCTTGCTAGGTGACAGCCTAACGAGTCTGAGCAGTGAGTAACGAAACACCTCTCATTACTTCAGCCCCCTTAGGCCCCAGACACCCAGACATGGCAGGTACCAGCAGGATGAGGTGCCCAGCACCAGGCAGGACACCCACTCTGGCTTGGAAACACCACACACACACACAACCTCCCTCTTTGGAGACGGGGAGATCTACCAGCCTGAGTACGGGAAAGACTACTGGTTTTCTTTAGATGTACTTCATGGTAACCTTGTGACACAAATATTTATTAGTTACTTTTATTAGAAACATCTTCTATGACCAGGTATAGGTGAATCACAGGAGGCTGCTGAGGGGAGGACGGCTCATAATAATGGACTGAACGGAGCAAATGGAAAACATGTGTTTGATGTATTTGATACCATTCCACTAATTCTTCTCCAGCCATTAACACCAGCCCGTCCTCCACAATTAAGGTGCCACAAACCTCCTGTGAGGTGAATTTTGTAGAAGAATGTGCTTACGGTATCATACCTGGTAACAGTGGAAACATTAAACTGTGGACTGCAGTGAGCTGCGCACCATTGCAGACACACCTAACACAAGACACTACTACCAGAGCGCTCTGCAATACAGAGCACATGGTGAAGAGAAGAGATGGTCCAATCACAGCCATTCTGTGTACACAGATATCTGAATCGCAAGCCCTTGAAAGACCTTCTGAAACTCAAGATGGCATGAACATGTTGATCTCATTGAAGAAACCGCCTGTCACAATGAATTTGTCTATCACCTCACCTCTGCTGAAGTTGCCTGGGACATCTCATAATACTACAACCCCCCCCCCCCCCCCCCATTCTCAAGTTGTTGAATATCGTCAAGATGACGTCTATGTAAGCATGTCTGCCATTTGAATCGTAGTATTCCTACTGGGTTATTGTCTCTGCTGAAGCTGCCTGAAACCAGAGTTTACCCACTGCTGGGGGGGGGTGCACTACAGCATTACTAAGACCATTGTGATCATAGTTTACCCACCTGTTTTTTTACCACTATATCACTGCCTGGGACATCCCATAATATTACAAACTCCCTCATTCTCAAGTGGTTGAAAATCGTCAAGACAACGTTTATGTAAGCATGTCCTCCATCTGAACTGCGAAGGGGAAAAACAGCCCTCACGGCTCCAGAACAGGTAAATTGTGAGACAAGGGACTGTTTGTGCGAGACAGGAAGATAACACCTTTGATACAGGAAGCTTTCTTTTTGCCGCTCTGTGAAAAAAATAGAAATAAACCAGGCGTTGAGAGCGTTAAAGAAACACTTGGCACCTTTGTGTCTGAGGGCTGTTACTACTAGAGAATGATTGACGTTTTTCCTCCAAAGAACGCATGCCTTGTCATGTATTAAAGTACAGTATGTACAATGGAGGGATCAAGAGAATAGAATCCACGGATTCTATTTCCATGTGAGGGATATTACCAGGGCTGTCACTGCTGTACACAGTTCTTCATATTGCTCTCCTGGAACATACCCAGACATTAGGTAGGCAAAACCTTGTTTGAGCTTTGTTAGCAAGGAGCCACTGTGGAGCACTCCTGCGATAGGGAAAGCACATTGGGAAATTCTCCGCTTTCCTATTTGCAATTGCTTGGATGTGTTTTTGTACTGATCACACAATCTGACAAATCACTCAGGGAGCAGGATCCAGCATGCACGCTCCAAATCTGATTACCTGGGTTCTCCTGTTGGGTTTCCCACTGCCTCCTTATCAGTCTCTCTCTCTCTCTCTCTCTCTCTCTGTGTGGCTGACTGCTAATATAAAAACATTTGAATGACGGATGGTTCTATTGAACCACTGCCAGAGTTTTGTTCGACAAGTGACAAATTCCTCATATGGATACCGTACAGTAGAACCTGACCCTCACCTCCTCCTTCCCCCTGTCATCCCAACTCTAACGAGACTAGACTTCCACTTACAGCAGACAGCAATTAGCAAATGTAAGTACTGTCAAATAACAAGGTGATGGTTGACAGAGGACTGATCCTGAGGATGGCTCTCAAATTCCAACTTGAGTACCACAAATGTTTGAAGAGGTAACCGTTTACTGTTACTGCTCCAGGAAATAGTAGTCTTGTAAGCCTATGTGGGCTGGGCAGGGGTAGATGTATAACACTTAAATAAAATATAGAAATCAATCAATCAAAATATGTAATGTTCCAACTTATCCCTACAACTCTGTCACAAATGTTGTTACGAGTTGATATGACATCACAGCAGCATATTGTTGAGGTTCCCCTGAAACTGTAGTGGATCGTACAGTGTGGGAACCAGGCTGAAATGTAGTGATTCATACAATGTGGGAACCGGGCTGAAATCGTAGTGGTTCGTACTGTGTGGGAACCGGGCTGAAATGTAGGGATTCGTACTGTGTGGAAACCGGGCTGAAATCGTAGTGGTTCGTACTGTGTGGAAACCGGGCTGAAACCGTAGTGGTTCGTACTGTGTGGGAACTGGGCTGAAATCGTAGTGGTTCGTACTGTGTGGAAACCGGGCTGAAACCGTAGTGGTTCGTACTGTGTGGAAACCGGGCTGAAACCGTAGTGGTTCGTACTGTGTGGGAACTGGGCTGAAACCGTAGTGGTTCGTACTGTGTGGGAACCGGGCTGAAATGTAGGGATTCGTACTGTGTGGGAACCGGGCTGAAATCGTAGTGGTTCGTACTGTGTGGGAACTGGGCTGAAACCGTAGTGGTTAGTACTATGTGGGAACTGGGCTGAAACCGTAGTGGTTCGCACTGTGTGGGAACTGGGCTGAAACCGTAGTGGTTCGTACTGTGTGGAAACTGGGCTGAAACCGTAGTGGTTCGTACTGTGTGGAAACCGGGCTGAAACCGTAGTGGTTCATACTGTGTGGGAACCGGGCTGCAGCATGCTAGATGGATCTTGGTGAGATCAAGGATGAGTAATATACTGTCATGAAGAATATAGATACCATATGTTCTCTGGCTCGTTCCCGGGATGAGGCTGATGAGGGATGATGAGGGATGATGAGGGATGATGAGGTGCTATGAAGCCCGATCATGGACACTCTTAAGGCTGGGTGATGTAGGAGAGTGGAGGAACACTGAGCAGACGTCGCCTGAGAGAGAACCAACGTCAATTCTCATACATCATGCCAAACATTATGCCGGGCTGCAGTCTCGATGATCTAACTCCGTCGCTGGCTTTGGCTCAGGAACAACTGCATCGGGAACCTCTCCTTCACATCCTCCTCTGCTCTTGTGGTTTGGTTTGGGACGGATCAAGAAAACCCAAGTGGTGTGCAGAACATGAAGGTGGGCCGGGGGCCCAAACAGATTGCTGGGTCGTCCAAGTGCTTGTGGTCGTCTAGCCGGGCTGAGGGCTGACCCTGCCAGTGGAGAGAACATACTGTAGCATCACCTCATCCATCCATTCAGAGCTGTAGGATGACATCGGCCTGAGTAATGACAGCGTCACACCGGAGGTGTCCCAAACAAGGGCGGCCCCAAACAAGGGCACTCTTACTGGGCAGGAGATCAAGTTGTGGTGCCACCCCCCCCTTGTCCTTGCCCTGCAGGCTGGGTTGGGGATGGGATCACAGCCAGGCCAGAATGGCGGCTGTGTGGGAGTATAGAACCACAGCTCCAACAGAGCAGCACAACCAACAGAACTAGAGGCAATGGATGGGGAGAAGAGAACAGGGTGGGCTCATGGTGATAGGAAGTAAAGGAGCCCTTCAGGGATGCCAAAGAGGAGAGAGAGGGAGCTGAGAAGATGGAAGGGTTCAGTAGCGATGCAGAGAGAGTGGGAAAGGGGAAGCCCTGCTGGGAAAATGTTAGAGAGGAAAGGAAAATGAGTGTTGTGTTACAGTATGAATAATGACATGGTGAGTAAGATGTGGATGACAAGAGAAAGGCGTGTGTGAGCCTTAGTGCCTGTATGCATCCACGTGTGTGTGTGTGTGTGTGTGTGTGTGTGTGTGTGTGTGTGTGTGTGTATGTGTATCCAAACCTTTGTATGCGTGTGTGTGTGTTCATGAGACAGGTGTGGCCGTACTCGAGCCCTACTTAGGAAGCCATTGCTTTTCCTGGTTGCTATTTTCCACTCCCACTGTGCTGAACTCGCTCTAGTTGCTAAAGCCTACTGCAGCCAGGATTCTAACCAATCCCAGGTGCTCTAAGGCCTAGGCTGACAGAGCAGGCCCACCTAGACAGCAAGGCCTTGGGTTTCACCTCAAACCATAGCCTCCCGAACACACACTGATCGATGGGAACCATCCAGAGCAGCCTACTTTTAGACTTTTGCCCTCCTGACGAGCACAGACGTCAATTCAATATCTATTCCACGTTGGTTCAATGTAATTTTGTTGAGGTGACGTGGAAACAACGTTGATTCAACCAGTATGTACCCAGTGGATCTTCACGAAAACTCTGATTGTGCCAACCCTTACTGTGCTGGCTCTGATATGTTTTATGCCAGCACAGTTCCAGAAACTATGGTGGACGTGTAACCATAGAGGCCAGTATAGTACAGCTAGGCTCCACTCAGTAGTGTGAAAATAGGTTTTTAGTGAAGGAGTTTTGTTATAGGTAGGGATAGGGATGTAGGGATGTCCTAAAATGTACACCAGACATATGTTTCACAGTGGCTACCTTAGATCCCTGTTGAAAGAGCATCATTGCACGTAGAATACATCTAAACCGCACGGCTCAGCTAAATGGCTGAGGTTTGTTTGCCCTTAAAAGTATTTTGTAAGCTTCGCACAAAGAACATTGCTCAATGTCCTGGCAAACACGGTGACAGTAAACTGGAGATTAAAGGAGTGATGCCAGACCTGAAACCAAGCCGGTTTTTCAAACCGATTATTCTGCTCTCTGTTGGCTTTTACATAGCTTGTGATGATAGACTCACTGAACCCAATGGGCTGAAACGTTTTCTGACTCGACTTCCTGTATCAGCTACAGTACTTCCTGTTTCTGTTAGGATCAGTGTAATGCACCTGGAAAGAGGAAACTTCACAAATAGAGAAATGTTAAGGAAACAGGAAACACGTTATCAGTTTTGGAGGCATTGCCATGTTTTCTAGAAAAGAACAGTGTGGTAGCTAACTGTACACTCTGTTCATTGTTTCACTCCACGGTTAGCCAAGGTGGTTAGCTAGCCAACTAGCTAAAAGTGTTCAGTTAGTTAGCAACTGCACCTACACTCTTTTTCTAGCAGTCATAATGTGTGTCGAAACCATGCCTCCAAAGAGGACGAGATGTCTCCAGTTGAGTTAACATGTCACCAGTTATGCCTTAATTAATCAACTTTCCATGCATATTAGAGAGGGCACTGATGTCTCCTCTCTACCAATGTGGACCATTATCTACAGTACAGTATAATGTATGCACCATGTGTGACGTGTTGGTTTGTGTAAAGTCTCCCTGAAGAGAGAGAGATAGAGAGCAGTATATTATGGGATCAGCTGGTCAGATTCACCATACCTGCCATTCACTTAGATAAGAATACAACCTTTAGAACCTCATGCACAACTAAAATGTTGTGGGTAAATCGTCTTGGCAACAACGCATGATTCACGCAAAAAATATACATATGCATCTCAAGTTAGGATTCCATTCTGAAGTCTTGATTCTATTGGCTGGTTCTCAAGTGGGAAGTTGAGCCAGAACCAGCCTTCCTCAGTAGACAGACAGGTCTGGGTGTTTCAGGGCTGACCTGCTCCTATATGGGCACTGTGCCAGCAGCTTGTGAGGGCGGGCGACGTGCAGTGGGTAGCTACACATGCGGGCAGGTGAGGGGAGGCTACGTGCCTACTGTGAGGTAGGAGAGGGGCCAGGGTAATGAGACGGGGTGGAGGACGAGAGGGGTGGAGATGTGATGGGTGGGGGGATGAAGAGGAGAGGAGTGGAGGGGGAGAGGTGTGAGGGGTGGAGGGGTGAGGGGGAGAGGGGTGGAGAGGGAGAGGGAGAGGGAGAGAGGGGTGTCCCATAAAAAAGCCTCAGGAACGTGGACCTCACATAGCACTGTTTACAAAGAGAAACTGCCGCTTTAACCCTACTGCTGTGTTCCAGTCGAATTGGATCGATTTACAAGTTTTCTCTCTGAAAAATGTAGTAATTCAATCTGATTGTCATAAAGTTCCATGTCTTTGTCCACACAGGGCATCTGAACACACAAAATCCATTTTGATGATTTTCACAACATTTTGGGTGTTTTATTTAACTTCCTCTCCTAGACCTCTCCTGTCCTCTCCTGTTTTATTTAACTTCCTCTCCTAGACCTCTCCTGTCCTCTCCTGTTTTATTTAACTTCCTCTCCTAGACCTCTCCTGTCCTCTCCTGTTTTATTTAACTTCCTCTCCTAGACCTCTCCTGTCCTCTCCTGTTTTATTTAACTTCCTCTCCTAGACCCCCACATGCGTGTGTGTTTGAGCATACGCACACACAAACACACACACACCTCACTCCCCTTCTTGGCTTCCATGGCAACCCCCACGGGAACCTTTCCCCAATAGAGTCTTTCCCCCACGGGAACCACACCTGTTGGCATTCTCACAAACATTCGCAATATTGTTTCAATAATATATAGAACTTTTCTCCAGCTCTGGTATATAAAGCTTTTTTGAGGCCTTGCTCACAATTCATTCCGTGGCAGCACAATGACCAAACGATATACTGTTTGTGAGGCTCTTGATCATATCTTTGATCACGACACTGGTGAGGAGGAGAGAGTCCTTGTTAAACTTTGACACAAAGTAGTATGTGATAAATAGCACAATACATTTCATCTGAGTATTTGTTATAGTCAAAAAGATCCAAACATTATGCTTTTTTTACTCAAAAAATGAGTTCTGTGAGCTCAGGTCAATGAGGCCTACAGGACGCAAATAGAAAATCAAAAGTTCTTGTGAACATTACAAGTTAAGTTGATAAAAAGATCTAACACAACATTAGGTGATAATATATGTATTATTATGGATTTCTAATCAGCTATAATGGAGGTGTCATTTTGAACCGGGAACACAGAATGAACTCAAAATGAAAGGAACACAACAGGAGGGTTAAATGCTCTTCATGTAGATACGCTACAAAGTGAACTGTTATGCTGATGAAGGAGGACCCAAAAGCGACGTAATAGAAACAGAGTCTTTATTCCAGTTTTAAACAAACAATGATGTTCCTGGATATTATCAAAGGTAATCCAAAACAGGAAACTGAAAACCTCTTGTCAGTAGAGAGGAACGACTGGAGACGCGACCACAGACTGCAGGTCGCTTCAGGAAGGCACAGACCGTAGCTGACATAGACACCTGCTCACACGCAGCATCTGACAAATGCAAAAACACAACAGGGCGGAACAAGGACACAGAGCAGCTAACCTTAAACAAGAATCCGACAAAGACAGAAGCGGAAAACAGAGGGAGAAATAGGGACTCAAATCAGAGGGCAAAATAGGGGACAGGTGTGAAAGAGTAAATAAGGTCGTTAGGAGAATGAGAAACAGCTGGGAGCAAGAATGGAACGATAGAGAGAGAGAGCGGGAGAGGGAAAAAAGGGAGGAGGAGAGAGAGGAATAGAAAGAGGGAAAGAACCTAATAAGACCAGCAGAGGGAAGCACAGGGACAAGACATGATGATCAAAGACAAAACATGACAGTACCCCCCCACTCACCAAGCGCCTCCTGGCGCACTCGAGGAGGAACCCTGGCGGCGACGAAGGAAATCATCAATCAACGAACGGTCCAGCACGTCCCGAGATGGAACCCAACTCCTCTCCTCAGGACCGTAACCCTCCCAATCCACTACGTACTGGTGACCACGTCCCTGAGAACGCATGTCCATGATCCTCCGTTCCTTGTAAATAGGTGCGCCCTCGACAAGGACGGGAGGGGGGGAGGGAAGACGAACGGGGGCGCGAAGAAAAGGCTTGACACAAGAGACATGGAAGACAGGGTGGACGCGACGAAGATGTCGCGGAAGAAGCAGTCGCACAGCGACAGGATTAACGACCTGAGAGACACGGAACGGACCAATGAACCGCGGAGTCAACTTGCGAGAAGCTGTCGTAAGGGAAAGGTTACGAGTGGAAAGCCACACTCTCTGACCGCGACAATACCTAGGACTCTTAATCCTACGTTTATTGGCGGCTCTCACAGTCCTCCCCGCAGACGAAGGCAGACCGGTAATAAAGTCTAAGGCGATCTGAGACCATGGTCGAGAAGGAATGGGAAGCGGTCTAAGACGACCGGCAGGAGGAGAGTTACCTGACTTAGTCTGCGCGCAGTCCGAACAAGCAGCCACGAAACGGCGCGTGTCCCGCTCCTGAGTAGGCCACCAAAACCGCTGGCGAATAGAAGCAAGCGTACCCCGAACGCCGGGGTGACCAGCTAACTTGGCAGAATGAGCCCACTGAAGAACAGCCAGACGAATAGAGACAGGAACGAACAGAAGGTTACTAGGACAAGCGCGCGGCGACGCAGTGTGAGTGACTGCTTGCTTTACCTGTCTCTCAATTCCCCAGACAGTCAACCCGACAACACGCCCTTCAGGGAGAATCCCCTCGGGTTCGGTAGAAACCACAGGAGAACTAAAGAGACGGGATAAAGCATCAGGCTTGGTGTTCTTATTTCCCGGACGATAAGAAATCTCGAACTCGAAACGAGCGAAAAACAGCGCCCAACGAGCTTGACGTGCATTAAGTCGTTTGGCAGAACGGATGTACTCAAGGTTCTTATGGTCAGTCCAAACGACAAAAGGAACGGTCGCCCCCTCCAACCACTGTCGCCATTCGCCTAAGGCTAAGCGGATGGCGAGCAGTTCGCGGTTACCCACATCATAGTTGCATTCCGATGGCGACAAGCGATGAAAAAAAGTAAGCGCAAGGATGGACCTTATCGTCAGACTGGAAGCGCTGGGACAGAATGGCTCCCACGCCCACCTCTGAAGCGTCAACCTCGACAATGAATTGTTTAGTGACGTCAGGAGTAACAAGGATAGGGGCGGATGTAAAACGCTTCTTGAGGAGATCAAAAGCTCCCTGGGCGGAACCGGACCACTTAAAGCAAGACTTGACAGAAGTCAGAGCTGTAAGAGGGGCAGCCACTTGACCGAAATTACGAATGAAACGCCGATAGAAATTAGCGAAACCGAGAAAGCGCTGTAACTCGACACGTGACTTAGGAACGGGCCAATCGCTGACATCCTGGACCTTAGCGGGATCCATCTGAATGCCTTCAGCAGACAGATAATCCTCGAGAGCCTTACGTTCGGGAGCCGACAGAGAGAATAATCTGCCCGGAGGGGGAGTGGTCCCCGGAAGGAGATCAATACAACAATCATACGACCGGTGAGGAGGAAGAGAGTTGGCTCTGGACCGACTGAAGACCGTGCGTAGATCATGATATTCCTCCGGCACTCCTGTCACATCACCAGGCTCCTCCTGAGTAGAGGGGACAGAAGAAACAGGAGGGATAGCAGACATTAAACACTTCACATGACAAGAAACGTTCCAGGATAGGATAGAATTACTAGACCAATTAATAGAAGGATTATGACATACTAGCCAGGGATGACCCAAAACAACAGGTGTAACAGGTGAACAAAAAATCAAAAAAGAAATGGTCTCACTGTGGTTACCAGATACTGTGAGGGTTAAAGGTAGTGTCTCACATCTGATACTGGGGAGAGGACTACCATCTAAAGCGAACATGGGTGTGATCCTCCCTAACTCTCTGAGAGGAATGTCATGTTTCCGAGCCCATGCTTCGTCCATAAAACAACCCTCAGCCCCAGAGTCTATCAAGGCACTGCAGGAAGCAGCCGACCCGGTCCAGCGTAGATGGACCGACAAGGTAGTACAGGATCTTGATGGAGAGACCTGAGTAGTAGCGCTCACCAGTAGCCCTCCGCTTACTGATGAGCTCTGGCCTTTAACTGGACATGACATGACAAAATGTCCAGCAGAACCGCAATAGAAGCAAAGGCGGTTGGTGATTCTCCGTTCCCTCTCCTTAGTCGAGATGTGAATACCTCCCAGCTGCATGGGCTCAGTCTCTGAGCCGATGGAAGGAGATGGTTGAGATGCGGAGAAGGGAAGCCCCGTTAACACGAGCTCTCTTCCACGAGCTCGGTGACGAAGATCAACCCGTCGTTCTATGCGGATGGCGAGTGCAATCAAAGAGTCCACGCTGGAAGGAACCTCCCGGGAGAGAATCTCATCCTTAACCTCAGCGTGGAGTCCCTCCAGAAAACGAGCGAGCAACGCCGGCTCGTTCCAGTCACTGGATGCAGCAAGAGTACGAAACTCTATAGAGTAATCCGTTATGGATCGATCACCTTGACATAGGGAAGCCAGACCCCTGGAAGCCTCCTTCCCAAAAACTGAACGATCAAAGACCCGTATCATCTCCTCCTTAAAGTTCTGATAAACGTTAGAACACTCAGCCCTTGCCTCCCAGATAGCTGTGCCCCACTCCCGAGCCCGCCCAGTAAGGAGTGATATGACGTAAGCGATCCGAGCTCTCTCTCCAGAGTATGTGATGGGCTGGAGAGAGAACACAATATCACACTGGGTGAGAAAGGAGCGACACTCAGTGGGCTGCCCAGAGTAACATGGTGGATTATTAACCCTGGGTTCCGGAGACTCGGAAGACCAGGAAGTAGCTTGTGGTACGAGACGAAGACTCTGAAACTGTCCTGAGAGATCGGAGACCTGAGCGGCCAGGGTCTCAACGGCATGACGAGCAGCAGACAATTCCTGCTCGTGTCTGCCGAGCATAGCTCCCTGGAACTTGACGGTAGTGTTGAGAGAATCCGTAGTCGCTGGGTCCATTCTTGGTCGGATTCTTCTGTTATGCTGATGAAGGAGGACCCAAAAGCGACGTAATAGAAACAGAGTCTTTATTCCAGTTTTAAACAAACAATGATGTTCCTGGATATTATCAAAGGTAATCCAAAACAGGAAACTGAAAACCTCTTGTCAGTAGAGAGGAACGACTGGAGACGCGACCACAGACTGCAGGTCGCTTCAGGAAGGCACAGACCGTAGCTGACATAGACACCTGCTCACACGCAGCATCTGACAAATGCAAAAACACAACAGGGCGGAACAAGGACACAGAGCAGCTAACCTTAAACAAGAATCCGACAAAGACAGAAGCGGAAAACAGAGGGAGAAATAGGGACTCAAATCAGAGGGCAAAATAGGGGACAGGTGTGAAAGAGTAAATAAGGTCGTTAGGAGAATGAGAAACAGCTGGGAGCAAGAACGGAACGATAGAGAGAGAGAGCGGGAGAGGGAAAAAAGGGAGGAGGAGAGAGAGGAATAGAAAGAGGGAAAGAACCTATTAAGACCAGCAGAGGGAAGCACAGGGACAAGACATGATGATCAAAGACAAAACATGACATGAACACCAAAAAACAAGCAATCGCTCTCTTAAGACATTCATCAAAGCTGCCCTCTGCTGAGACACACATGCATGTATGCACACACACACACACACACACACACACACACACACACACACACACACACACACACACACACACACACACACACACACACACACACACACACACACCCATACACCCATACACGTCTTCTGGAAGGCATCTTCAGCTCTGTCTGTCTTAGCCTGAGTGCTGTAGCTATTCCATGTGACCAGGTTTCATTCCTCTTATATTGCTGAGAGGTAGTAACATAAGTCTTCATCATATAAAGCCAATGAAGAAATGTCCATGGCGTACCTTGCCTTACTTCAGCTGTAATGGTATCTAATGCTGAGTCCATGTGTCAAGCCCCACCCTATAGCTGTAGCAAGGTTACAACTCTGCTCTTGGTCTGCTTAGCGTGTGAGTGAATAGAAACACACACACACACACACACATACCCATGAATCAAGCTGGAATGAACCTTGAACTCAAGATATCGTTAATATATACACTGAATAAAAATATAAAGGCAACATGTAAAGTGTTGGTCCCATGTTTCATGAGCTGAAATAAAAGATCCCAGAAATGTTCCATACGCACAAAAAGCTTATTTCTCTCAAATATTGTGCACACAATTGTTTACATCCTGTTAGTGAGCATTTATCCTTTGCCAAGATAATCCCTCCACTTGATAGGTGTGATATATCAAGAAGCTGAATAAACAGCAAGGTTATTACACAGGTGTACCTTGTGCTGGGGACAGTAAAAGGCCACTCTAAAATGTGCAGTTTTGTCACACAACACAATGCCACAGATGTCTCAAGTTTTGAGGGAGCGTGCAATTGGCTTGGTGACTGCAGGAATGTCCACCAGAGATGTTGCCAGATCATTTTATGTTAATTTCTTTACCATGAGCCGCCTCCAACATTGTTTTAGAGAATTTGGCCGTACGTCCAACCGGCCTCACAACCACAGACCATGTGTATAGCATTGTTTGGGTGAGCGGTTTGCTGATGTCATCATGGTGGCGGTGGGTTTATGGTATGAGCCGACATAAGCTATGGACAATGAACACAATTGCATTTTATTGATGGCAATTTGAATGCACAGATACTGTGACGAGATGCTGAGGCCCATTGTGAGGCCAATATATTTTAAAGTATCGGTGAGTCATGTCATGTGACATCATAGATTAGTGCCTAATGAATTTATTTAAATTGACTGATTTCCTCATATGAATTGTAACTCAGTAAAATGTTTGAAATTGTTGCATGTTACGTTTATATTTTTGTTCAGTATAGACATACACACACATACTGCACACACACACATACTGCACACACACACACATACTGCACACACACACACACACACACACACACA
>NC_074698.1:33549226-33561726 GCF_029448725.1 Salvelinus fontinalis | reverse complement strand
TCCTGTACATCCCCCACTCCTCTCTCCCAAACACACAGTCCTGTACATCCCCCACTCCTCTCTCCCAAACACACAGTCCTGTACATCCCCCACTCCTCTCTCCCAAACACACAGTCCTGTACATCCCCCACTCCTCTCTCCCAAACACACAGTCCTGTACATCCCCCACTCCTCTCTCCCAAACATACAGTCCTGTACATCCCCCACTCCTCTCTCCCAAACACACAGTCCTGTACATCCCCCACTCCTCTCTCCCAAACACACAGTCCTGTACATCCCCCACTCCTCTCTCCCAAACATACAGTCCTGTACATCCCCCACTCCTCTCTCCCAAACACACAGTCCTGTACATCCCCCACTCCTCTCTCCCAAACACACAGTCCTGTACATCCCCCACTCCTCTCTCCCAAACATACAGTCCTGTACATCCCCCACTCCTCTCTCCCAAACACACAGTCCTGTACATCCCCCACTCCTCTCTCCCAAACACACAGTCCTGTACATCCCCCACTCCTCTCTCCCAAACACACAGTCCTGTACATCCCCCACTCCTCTCTCCCAAACATGCTCCTTGACACACACAGTCCAGTACATGACTATTGCAGAATGAAGAGGCACAAACAGGTTTTATGCTCAGTAAAACAACTATGAACGTTGTATTTGTAACAACTTTATTTTGAAGCAAAATGATGTTCCAGAGTATGATCAGCATGGAGACCTGCTTTCCCCCAAACAAGGCTTTTTTTTATTCCATTTATATTCATTTGGATTATTCCACTTTTATACAATTGTATTGAACATTGAATGTGAATGTGCTGAAACAGTGTGGGTTCCCAGCTATGTGGTCCCTTCCAGTGCCTATAAAACAAAGCTCCCACACAGTCGCCTCCTAACCGCCCCATAACCTCCAGATAACCCCAACATCGTCATTATGGCATCACAGCAGGCCTAATGATCTGATGTTGACGATATACAACTTCGGACTTGGCCTTCATTCACAAACCAATGGCTTCACACCCATAGCCCGGCCTTAGAGTACATCCCAAACGGCACCCTCTTCCCTATATAGTGCTCTACTTTTGACCCGAGCCCAATAGATCCTGGTCAAAAGTAGTGCACTAAAAAGGGAATAGGGTGCCATTTAGGCTGCAAGGATTACTGCTTGTTTCCATCCCCTTCCCTGAGTAGGTCCAACATAGAGAACAGTAAACAACCCCTAAACATGCCCTGACACCTTCTGGAGCCAGGAGTGACTGGGAGACACACTGTTCCTCTCCTCTACACTTGTCTGCACCACAGGCCACTATCACTTCTCCCTTTCCCTGAATCGTACATGACTCATTTTGCTCAATCTCTCTCTGTCTCTCTCTCTCAATTCAATTTCAATGTAAGGGCTTTATTGGAATGGGAAAAATATGTTAACATTACCAAAGCAAGTGAAATAGATGATAAACAAAAGTGAAATATGAACAGTAAACATTACACTCACAGAAGGTTCAAAAGATTCAAGCCATTACAAATGTCATATTATGTGCAGGTAGTTTATACAATTGTATTGAACATTGAATGTGAATGTGCTGAAACAGTGTGGGTTCCCAGCTATGTGGTCCCTTCCAGTGCCTATAAAACAAAGCTCCCACACAGTCGCCTCCTAACCGCCCCATAACCTCCAGATAACCCCAACATCGTCATTATGGCATCACAGCAGGCCTAATGATCTGATGTTGACGATATACAAAACAATAAAGACATTACAAATGTCACATTATGTGCAAATAGTTAAAGTGCAAAAGGGAAAATAAATAAACATAAATATAAACAATTGATATGGGCGCTTATCAAAATTGTGTTTGTTGTCGAATTCTTTGTGGGTCTGTGTAATCTTGGGGAAATATGTGTCTGTAATATGGTCATACATTTGGCAGGAGGTTAGGAAGTGCACCTCAGTTTCCACCTCATTTTGTGGGCAGTGTGCACATAGCCTGTCTTCTCTTGAGAGCCAGGTCTGCCTATGGCGGCCTTTCTCAATAGCAAGGCTATGCTCACTGAGTCTGTACATAGTCAAAGCTTTCCTTAAGTTTGGGTCAGTCACAGTGGACAGGTATTCTGCCACTGTGTACTCTCTGTTTAGGGCCAAATAGCATTCTAGTTTGCTCTGTTTTTTATCAATTCTTTCCAATGTGTCAAGTGAATTATCTTTTTATTTTCTCATAATTTGGTTGGGTCTAATTGTGTTGCTGTCCTGGGGCTCTGTGGGGTCTGTTTGTGTTTGTGAACAGAGTCCCAGGACCAGCTTGCTTAAGGGGCTCTTCTCCAGGTTAATTTCTCTGTAGGGGATGGCTTTGTTATGGAAGGTTTGAGAAATGCTTACTTTTAGGTGGTTGTAGAACTTAACTTCTCTTTTCTGGATTTTGATAATTAGCGGGTATAATTCTGCTCTGCGTGCATTTTTTGGTGTTTTAAGTTGTACACTGAGGATATTTTTGCAAAACTCTGCAAGTCTCAATTTGGTGTTTGTCCCATTTAGTGAGTTCTTGTTTGGTGAACATCCAGACCTCACAACCATAAAGGTCAATGGCTTCTTTCAAGTACTTGATTCAAGTATTTTTCGCCAGATCCTGATTGGTGTATCGTATTGTATGTTCCTTTTGATGGCATAGAAGGCCCTTCTTGCCTTTTCTCTCAGATCGTTCACAGCTTTATGGAAGTTACCTGTGGCCGAGGTACAGTGTCAGTCAAAAGTTTGGACACACCTAGTAATTCAAGGGTTTTGCTTTATTTTTACTATTTTCTTCATTGTAGAATAACTTTGAAATAACACATGCGGACTCATGTAGTAACCAAACAAGTGATAAACATATCAAAATATATTTTAGATTCTTCAAAATAGGCATCCTTTGCCTTGATGAGAGCTTGCACACTCTTTGTATTCTCTCAACCTGCTTTACTTGGAATGCTTTTCCAACAGTCTCAACATATGCTTTTCCTTCACTCTGCAGTCCAACTCATCCCAAACCATCTCAATTGGGTTGAGGTCGTGATTGTGGAGGCCAGGTCATCTCATGCAGCACTCCATCACTCTCATTCTTTGACAAAGAGACCTTACACAGCCTGGAAGTGTGTTGGGTCATTGTCCTGTTGAAAAACAAATGATAGTCCCACTAAGCGCAAACCAGATGGGATAGCGCATAGCTGCAGAATGCTGTGGTAGCCATGTTGGTTAAGTGCGCCTGGAATTCTAAATAAATCACAGACATTGTTTCCAGCAAAGCACCCCCACACCATCACACCTCTTCTTCCATGCTTCATGGTGGGAACCACACATGCGGAGATCATTCGTTCACCTACTCTGTTTCTCACAAACACACAGCGGTTGGAACCAAAAATCTCAAATTTGGACTCATCAGACCAAAGGAAAGATTTCCGCCGGTCTAATATCCATTGCTTGTGTTTCTTGTCCCAAGCAAGTCTCTACTTTTTATTTGTGTCCTTAAGTAATGGTTTCTTTGCAGCAATTCGACTATGAAGGCCTGATTTATGCATTCTCCTCTGAACAGTTGATGTTGAGATGTTTCTGTTACTTGAAGTCTGTGAAGTATTTATTTGGACTGCAATTTCTGAGTTCAACTCTAATGAACTTATCCTCTGCAGCAGGGGTAACTCTGGGTCTTCCATTCCTGTGGCGGTCCTCATGAGAGACAGTGTCATCATACTGTAGCGTTTGATGGTTTTTGCAACTGCACTTCAAGAACCGTTCAAAGTTCTTGAAATTTTCCACATTGACTGCTTCATGTCTTAAAGTAATGATGGTCTGTCATTTCTCTTTGCTTATTTAAGCTCTTCTTGCCATAATATGGACTTGGTATTTTACCAAATATGGCTATCTTCTGTTTACCTTATCATAACACAACTGATTGGCTCAAGAAGGAAAGAAATTCCACAAATCACTTTTAACAAGGCACACCTGTTAATTGAAATGCATTCCAGGTGACTACCTCATGAAGTGATCTACTGGGCCGCACGCACTACCCTCTGTTGCGCCTTACGGTCGGATACCGAGCAGTTGCCATACCAGGAGGTGATGCAACCGGTCAGGACGCTCTCGATGGTACAGCTGTATAGCTTTTTGAGGATCTGGGGACTCATGCCAAATCTTTTCAGTCTCCTGAGGGGGAATAGGCACTGTCGTGCCCTCTTTACGACTGTCTTGGTGTGTTTGGACCATGATAGTTTGTTGGTGATGTGGACACCAAGGAACTTGAAGCTCTCAACCTGCTCCACTACAGCCCCGTCGATGTGAGTGGGGGCGTGTTTAGCACACCTTTTCCTGTAGTCCACAATCATCTCTTTTGTCTTGATCACGTTGAGGGAGAGGTTGTTGTCCTGGCACCTCACTGCCAGGTCTCTGACCTCCGCCCTATAGGCTGTCTCATCGTTGTCGTTGATCAGGCCTACCACCGCTGTTTCGCCAGCAAACTTAATGATGGTGTTGGAGTCGTGGGTGAACAGGGAGTACAGGAGGGGACTAAGCACTCTCTGACCTCTGTCACTCTCTGCCCTCTGTCACTCTCTGCCCTCTGTCACTCTCTGCCCTCTGTCACTCTCTGACCTCTGTCACTCTCTGACCTCTGTCACTCTCTGACCTCTGTCACTCTCTGACCTCTGTCACTCTCTGACCTCTGTCACTCTCTGACCTTAATCTTGACCTTTGTAATGCTTTCTCTTTCCCCGCTCTATCTCTTTCTCTCATCTACCTTTCTTTCTCTCGCTCTCTCCCTTTCTTTCTCACCTGCTCTCTCTTTCTGTCTCAGTCTCCTGTTCCCTCTCAGGGGAGTTCCCCGCATCTTTTTCCTGGGAACAGAACAGGGGGTGAACAGAGGACATGAAACCCGAGAGGTTGAATTATAGAGGTAAAGGAAGCTGAACTGTTGACATACAGAGATGTTCTCTGTGATCTTTCTTGAAGGCATCAAGCTGTCGTATTTTCATTACGCAAAGAAGTGAAATAACTAATGTCACCTAACGTTGACCTGAAATAACTAATGTCACCTAAAGTTGAACTGAAATGACTAATGTAACCTAAAGTTGACCTGAAATAACTAATGTCACCTAAAGTTGAACTGAAATAACTAATGTAACCTAAAGTTGACCTGAAATAACTAATGTAACCTAAAGTTGAACTGAAATAACTAATGTCACCTAAAGTTGAACTGAAATAACTAATGTAACCTAAAGTTGACCTGAAATAACTAATGTAACCTAAAGTTGAACTGAAATAACTAATGTCACCTAAAGTTGAACTGAAATAACTAATGTCACCTAAAGTTGAACTGAAATATCTCATGTAACCTAAAGTTGACCTGAAATAACTAATGTAACCTAAAGTTGAACTGAAATAAGTAATGTATACTAACATTGACCTGAAATAACTAATGTCACCTAAAGTTGAACTGAAATATCTCATGTAACCTAAAGTTGACCTGAAATATCTCATGTAACCTAAAGTTGACCTGCAATAACTAATGTCACCTAAAGGTGAACTGAAATAACTAATGTCACCTAAAGGTGAACTGAAATAACTCATGTCACATAAAGTTGAACTGAAATAACTAATGTCACCTAAAGTTGAACTGAAATAACTAATGTCACCTAAAGTTGACCTGAAATAACTAATGTAACCTAAAGTTGACCTGAAATAACTAATGTCACCTAAAGTTGAACTGAAATAACTAATGTCACCTAAAGGTGAACTGAAATAACTCATGTCACCTAAAGTTGAACTGAAATAACTCATGTAAACTAACGTTGAACAGAAATAACTAATGTCACCTAAAGTTGAACAGAAATAACTAATGTCACCTAAAGTTGAACTGAAATAAATAATGTCACGGGGGTTGTGACATCACAGAATGCTCAGATAGAAATATAATGTTCAGAACAAACATTATTCCTCAGCATGGAAAATATAGTCAATTGTACACTCTGTGCTATACATTTCTATCTACGATATCCAGAACATTTCACCTTTATGAATGCAGCCCAGGCCTAGAGGTGTCACCCTGGGCAAGATGATCATGATCCCCCTGGAGGGAAACGGTACACAACGTAATCAACATAATGAACGGATGTCGTGCAGCATTCTAACACGTGAAGCAGCTGAGAAAGAAACGTGTTAAGCAGCTTTAGGAGTAGGCTTATTAAGCTAAACGGTGAGCTCCGATCCCATAGTGAGGATATTAACAAACACGGTTTCTACAATGTCCACTGTTTCCCATGAGAACCTACATGAGGGCGGGCTACCCCCAACAGTTGACCAATCACAATGAGGCTACCTTTGAGGCTAATGACACTCATGTGTCATTCAGTCTGAGGTGCATGGGACTATAGACCAATAGCCATTCTCAGGAAGATTTAATGAGGGGATTTTCTTTAAACATGCAGATTCTCAATCATAGATTTCTCTGAAGGTTCAAGTTTCTCACACACACGAAGGAAAAATCCCACACCTGAACAAATTCTCACACACAAACAATTGATCTTCAGTAAAATGTTTATTTACCCTTTCAATAGAGAAACAATGCAGGACTGCACACACACTCACAGAACACACACACACACAAACAACACACAGAGCCAGTGTCCATCAACACCGTGGCACCTTGACAGCGGTGGTAGACACCCCGGTCCTTGTCCTTTAAAAGTTTAGTACATTTATAGGGACAAGACACACACAATGCCTGCTGCTGCACAGCTTTCTCACTAGTTATTTAATGTCATGCATCCTCCCTAATGCTCCACTTATAATCTCTACTTAATGTGTGGTCATACCGGCTCCCAAAATCAAAATGTGCCTCCGCATAAAGACCCAGCTTACAAATAGAAATTCATGAAGCTGCAGCCTTTGGGGTGAATCAAATCTTTATAATTGAGGTGTAATTTTTCAGCCCGGCGCTGCTTGGCCTGACAGACCATTAGGTAAAGAGGGCTTCTTTTCCATTTGGCCCAACTGTGGATGTCTCATGTATCACACCTCGTCCCAGACAAATGCTGCCCAAACGCAGCCAGAAGGTTACAACAAGGCCCTCAGTGTCTGGACAATGTCCACAGCCATAGTGCTTTTGCGTTCCAAATAACATTTTCTCTCCAATAAGTGAATTCATATTTGTGTCTGAGTGCTGTAAAAATAAACTCCAGGGAGCTGGTTAGTTCAATTATCATGTTGTTTTAGCAAATGGATTCACTGAGTCTTTTCCAGAGAACCTACGTCCCAAACGGCACCCTATTCCCTACATAACCCACTCATTTTAATTAGAGCCCTATAGGCCCTGGTCAAAAGTAGTGCGCTATGTAGGGAATATGATGCCATTTGGGATGCAAACAGACTTCCAAACGGCAACAGAGCCACTACTCAGAGCTAACACTAAATGGAGAGAGGTGCACAAAATGAATCAACATTTAATAATATGTTCTGAAATTAACCATATTTCGGTTCCAGTTCATGAAAGTGTCATAGTTGAGATAGATTACAATTTGATATGTAGATTTGTGTCCTTGGCTAGTATTGGGTGTCCATAGAGCATCTGTAGAATCTGAATCCAAAATAGCCCTCGGGCAAATTATTTTACAATTCCCATGGTTCCCCTGGTCGGTCACCTCGTTTCTTTCCACTTGCATCTTTAAAAGGTTTAGCTTGGATACACTTTCTACTGTACATCATGCAGCTATACTGCAGTATGATCATTAAGGCAATATAACCAGACTCTGGTCAATCAAGTCTGAGACCACTGTGGTCATTTAGATAATCAAGTCTGAGACCACTGTTGTCATTTAGATAATCAAGTCTGAGACCACTGTTGTCATTTAGATAATCAAGTCTGAGACCACTGTGGTCATTTAGATAATCAAGTCTGAGACCACTGTGGTCATTTAGATAATCAAGTTATTATAAAGAGGCATCCTAAAATCAGCCTTACAGTCAAATGACAAGAAGCACGTTTCAGAATGTCTATAGAAGCTGAGACCTCCCTGGAATAGACTGTGGTAACCATGCTGCTGAGACGTCTAATACAAGGAGTGCTAAGAATAGCCTATAACATCCTGTAAAAATGACCATTACAAGTTCAACTTTAACACTACAGTCTTTGGCATTTTCTCACATCCTCATGTAAAAGTATATTCAACTTCAACATGAGGAAGTGAAGTAATTTCCTACTTGCCAGTTGATTCACATAATCATGTAAGTGGACTAGATTGAGGCCTTGCGGCCTGATGTCCCAGTAGTGATGAAGAGGGCTGAGGCGAGTTATAGCGCTGGCGATAAGGCACCTTTTAAAGGTAACATTTCCGCCGTTCACGGAGATCTCATTCAAGGTAAACGCTGCAGATGACGGCTCAATCAGAAATGACCTTTAAATGTCAACAACGCGCCTTGGATTGAATTCTGGCCTGAGTAAGCCAGTTTGTAACAAACATATGTTTTGAAACTTTTCTCCTTTGCTACTGATGTTAATTTGTCTTTATCAGCTTGTCATTGCCTCTGATTACCTATCATTATAACAACCTGTATGACCAGACATACATTTTCACATACTCATTCAAACAATTTCATCAACATACTCAGTGATCTATTTCCCCCAGAATCGTTCAGTTCCGCTCGATTGAATTTGAATGGTAATGTCCACGTGTTCGCGGAGACTGCATTCACTGTAAACTAAACAATGCATATGTTGGCTATATGGGAAATAACATTTCACTCTGAACTTCAGTGATACTGATTGAATCAAGCCTGTGATATCATTATCAGCCATGCAGCACATCTCATGTTTCCAAGCGGTACGGAGAAGATAGAATGACCAAAGGGAGTAAAAGAACAGGACAATGTAATTCTGGGTGCTGATCCAGATAGATAACTATCAGACACCATCACCTTTCTGGGCTAAGTTTCATGTAGATTGTTGTTGAAGACAAAGCTTCCATTGAACACAACAGAGGATGGTAAAGATCCCTATTCTAATCAGGCTGCGTTCAGGGATAACAGAGGATGGTAAAGATCCCTATTCTAATCAGGCTGCGTTCAGGGATAACAGAGGATGGTAAAGATCCCTATTCTAATCAGGCTGCGTTCAGGGATAACAGAGGATGGTAAAGATCCCTATTCTAATCAGGCTGCGTTCAGGGATAACAGAGGATGGTAAAGATCCCTATTCTAATCAGGCTGCGTTCAGGGATAACAGAGCTGCCTCATTCTGCCAGTAAAGCTTCTGATTTCTCCCCACCAGACGCATGATCTTCACCCATGATCTTGGCTATCATCGTCACCAACATTATTATTAATATGGACTAGTAGTGTAGTTGAAATGGCATTAGTTGTAGTAGTGGCGATGCATTTTATAGTCCTGATTGAAAATCATTCTTGGACTCCAATGTCGAATCAAAATCCGCAGATATAAACATCTGACAATCAGAATAAAGGTCAGTATTTGTGGTGAAATCAACCAGTTGAATTGTATGAGGTTTGTGTCAATATAGGCCAAATGGGCAAATGTGACAGTGTCATGTTTTGTCATTGATTATCATGTCTTGTCCCTGTGCTTCCCTTCTATTCGTTTCCCTCTGCTGGTCTTATTAGGTTCTTTCCCTCTTTCTATCCCTCTCTCTCCCCCTCCCTCTCTCCCTCTCTCGCTCTCTCTCTCTATCGTTCCGTTCCTGCTCCCAGCTGTTCCTCATTCTCCTAACTACCTCATTTACTCTTTCACACCTGTCCCCTATTTTGCCCTCTGATTAGAGTCCCTATATCTTTCTCTGTCTTCCGCTTCTTTTGTCCTTGTCTCGTCCTTGTTTGTTGTTAGCTGTTACTGTGTCATTGTTCCGCCATNGGGTCCTCATTCACCAGCATAACAGACAGACACTGTCAGGGGAGATAAACAGAACACAAATATCCCTGGATACAAAGGCAACGTAATAAGTTAACTGCCCAAGGTATCGAATTGTAACATTAACATTCAGACATTGGTGGTGTCCTAGAGTTTCAGGATGTTGAGATGAAAATCTATTTCTAGTTCCCTTAGGCCTACCACCAAGAAACAAACAACGCATTGGCATACGCACGGTAGTCTCCAACTAGGTAGGTGGGAAAGGTGTGGAAACATTTTCTCAGAGTCAAGGCCTTTCAGAGCTCACTGTGAAACACAGGGCACACATACATATAGGCAAACATGTGACATGATCACATGTGATGTGTTCCAAAAACATGATTTCACGTAACATTTAATCATGTAATTTTCCTGTTTTGTTCTGTAAGGGATAGCTCTGTCGGGTCTCTCCTGTTCCTCACCTCTCTGCCATCTCTGCACATCAGCCAACCAAATTCCCATGCTGTGTGTAAACAGGAACTCTTACTGACAGGGTAAAGAGAATGGCTGGTTCCCTGGCCAGAGGACAGAGGACCTCCCCTTATTAGAGTGTGTGTGTGCGGTGTGTGTGTGTATGTGTGTCTTTTATTTTATTTATTTATTTTTATTTAACCAGGTAAGCTAGTTGAGAACAAGTTCTCATTTGCAACTGCGACCTTGCCAAGATAAAGCATAGCAATTCGACACATACAACAACACAGAGTTACACATGGAGTAAAACAAACATACAGTCAATAACACAGTAGAAAAATAAGTCTATATACAATGTGAGCAAATGAGGTGAGAAGGGAGGTAAAGGCAAGAAAAAGGCCATAGTGGCGAGGTAAATACAATATAGCAAGTAAAACACTGGAATGGTTGATTTGCAGTGGAAGAATGTGCAAAGTAGAAATAGAAATAACGGGGTGCAAAGGAGCAAAATAAATAAATACAGTAGGAGAAGAGGTAGTTGTTTGGGCTAAAATATAGATGGGCTATGTACAGGTGCAGTAATATGTGAGCTGCTCTGACAGCTGGTGCTTAAAGCTAGTGAGGGAGATAAGTGTTTCAAGCTTCAGAGATTTTTGCAGTTCGTTCCAATCATTGGCAGCAGAGAACTGGAAGGAAAGACAACCAAAGGAGGAATTGGCTTTGGGGGTGACCAGTGAGATATACCTGCTGGAGCGCGTACTACGAGTGGGTGCTGCTATGGTGACCAGTGAGCTGAGATAAGGCAGGGCTTTACCTAGCAGACACTTGTAGATAATCTGTAGCCAGTGGGTTTGGCGACAAGTATGAAGCGAGGGCCAACCAACGAGAGCGTACAGGTCGCAATGGTGGGTAGTGTATGGGGCTTTGGTGACAAAACGAATGGCACTGTGATAGACTGCATCCAGTTTGTGTGAGTAGAGTGTTGGAGGCTATTTTATAGATGACATCACCGAAGCCGAGGATAGTCAGTTTTACGAGGGTATGTTTGGCAGCATGAGTGAAGGATGCTTTGTTGCAAAATAGGAAGCCGATTCTAGATTCAATTTTGGATTTAATGTGTGCGGTGTGTGTTTGTGTATGTGTGTGTTTGTGTATGTGTGCGGTGTGTGTTTGTGTATGTGTGCGGTGTGTGTTTGTGTATGTGTGCGGTGTGTGTTTGTGTATGTGTGCGATGTGTGTTTGTGTGCGGTGTGTGCGGTGTGTGTTTGTGTATGTGTGCGGTGTGTGTTTGTGTATGTGTGCGATGTGTGTTTGTGTGCGGTGTGTGCGGTGTGTGTGCGGTGTATGTGTGCGGTGTGTGTTTGTGTATGTGTGCGGTGTGTGTGGTGTGTGCGGCGTGTGCGGTGTGTGTTTGTGTATGTGTGCGGTGTGTGTTTGTGTATGTGTGCGGTGTGTGTGTTGTGTGTGGCGTGTGCGCGTTTTCGTGAATGAACGTGTGTGTGAAATGAGGGATAGTTGTCGTTCGTTGGTATTCATTTACCCCTATAAACGGGCCATAAAAGCAGATAAATGCATAGCCTGTATGTACTGTATGTCTCAACACAAAACCATGATAGCATCAGCTAGCTACGGCCCTGTGTAATCATGCTGTACAGTAGACATGTGTCCCACAGTGTGAAATAAACAACAGCGACAAACCTTCATAGATGATGATCACTTTATTGTTCAGTTGCACACAAGGTCCAACCAAAATGTGACATTCAGCTTTAAACCCAATAGTAATATAGAGTACCATTCATATGGGGTGGCAGGTAGCCTAGTGGTTAGAGCGTTGGGCCAGTAACCGAACGGTTACCACGTGCTGACAAGGTAAAAACCTGTTGTTCTGCCCCTGAACAAGGCAGTTAACCCACTGTTCCTACTGTTCCTATTGTAAAAAAGAATATGTTCTTAACTGACTTGCCTAGTTAAATAAATAAATATGGGACCTATAGACGTCCCCTGCCATATGTTAAAACATAAATACTGTAAGCTCTGCTACACAGCTGCAGAGAGACTTTTGGACTGTGTATGAGTATGTGTGTGTGTACATGTGTACATTCACAATTCCTAGAACTGCTTGTTCGTCTTCAGGTAATCGTTGCATCAGGTCAGGTGCAGTAGTAGGTTATGCACAAC
>NC_074698.1:33539226-33544226 GCF_029448725.1 Salvelinus fontinalis | reverse complement strand
GTTACGAGAATCTCGTTGGTAGCAAATCCGCGATCAGAGGTCATCCATCTTATTATCAAGTTACTGAACTTTGGAAAATAGAATGGAGTGAAGAGGTGTCCGGTTTTCCATTAACCTGTCTAGGATGAGTGTGCCGCTAGCGGCACTCCCCCCCCACCCCCACTGAAAAACCAGTGCCGCGAAATTCAAAAAAAATATTTTTTTTAAATATTTAACTTTCACACATTAAAGTCCAATACAGCTAATGAAAGACACAGATCTTGTGAATCCAGTCAACATGTCCAATTTTTAAAATGTTTTACAGGGAAGACACAATATGTAAAGATGTACATCTATTACCTAAAAACACATTAGCATAATCCACCATCTTTTATTTGTCCACCAACACCAGTAGCCATCACCAATTCGGCTAAACTAAGATATTTATAGCCCCTAACCAAGAAAAAAATTCATTAGATGACAGTCTGATAACATATTTATGGTATGGGATAGGTTTTGTTAGAAAAAAGTGCATATTTCAGGTAGATGGCATAGGTTACAATTGCACCCACCGTCACAAATGGAATAGAAAAACTACTTAGAGCAACGTGTTTACCTACTTACTAATCATCAAACATTTCGTAAAAATACACAGCATACACGAATCGAAAGACACAGATCCTGTGAATACAGACAATATTTCAGATTTTCTAAGTGTCTTACAGCGAAAACACAATAAATCGTTATATTAGCATAGCACATAGCAGCCCAGCATTGATTCTAGCCAAAGTGAGCGATAAAAGTCAACATCGCCAAAATATATTAATTTTTTCACTAACCTTCTCAGAATTCTTCAGATGACACTCCTGTAACATCATATTACACAATCCATATAGAGTTTGATCGAAAATGTTTATATTTAGCCACCAAAATCATGGTTAGACAATGTGAAATGTAGCTCAGCTGGTCAGAAAATGTCCTTGCGCCACTTAGACAGTGATCTACTCTTATACATAAATACTCATAAACGTGACTAAAAAATATAGGGTGGACAGGGATTGATAGACAATTTAATTCTTAATACAATTGCGGAATTACATTTTTTAATTTATCCTTACTTTTCAATACAGTTTGCGCCAAGCGAAGCTACGTCAAAAAACATGGCGTCCTAAGCCACTAAAATGTTTCGACAGAAACACGATTTATCATAATAAAAATGTCCTACTTTGAGCTGTTCTTCCATCAGTATCTTGGGCAAAGGATCCTTTCTTTGGAGTAATCGTCTTTTGGTGGAAAGCTGTCCTCTTGCCATGTGGAAATGCCAACTGCGTTCGGGATGAACTGAAAGCGTGCCCAGCTATTCACAGCGTTAAAGAAATAAATGTCCCAAAATCGCACTAAACGGATATAAATTGCTATAAAACGCTTTAAATTAACTACCTTATGATGTTTTTAACTCCTATAACGAGTAAAAACATGACCGGAAAAATATAACAGGCTAAACTAACGCTTGGAAAAATAGCAGGTCGATGTCCTCCACGCGCATTACGCAGCAAGAAAAGAGTTCCTACCTACAGGGTTTTTTTATTTATAGGGCCTGTGAACGCGCAATCGACCCCATTCAAATCGTCATCACGTAAAGGCATCCAGGGGAAGACGTAAGCAGTGTCCGTATAGTCATAGCAATAACAGTGCCCTTTTAACTGACTCCAGAACAGTGGCCAAAATTTCTGAAATCTGACTCCATGTCAGGGAAATTGCTGTAGAATGGGCTCTGTTCCACTTAGAGACAAAATTTCAACTCCTATAGAAACTATAGACTGTTTTCTATCCAATAATAATAATAATATGCATATTGTACGATCAAGGATTTTGTGGGAAGCCGTTTCAAAAATTACACGATTAGCATAAATAGTCTCAACAGCGCCCCCATCCTCAACAGGTTAATCTGATCAGGAATCGCCCTCTCCTGCCTCTGTAACCGAAGCATTTCCTCTGAATTACAGAAAGAGCCCAGGGCAGATGAGAGAGATAGAGGGAACTGGCATGTGGGGTCGGCTGCAGCATTCAAACATGTATGTGTGTCATGTCAAGGACGCACGCACACAGACGGACGGATGGAAAGACAGACAGACAGACAGACATTGTAAAACTGAAATGATGAAAAATAAGGAACAATTAGTCAATCACTCTGTGATTATATCCGCTATTATCACATTAACCTGTCTAGGATCAGCGTGGCGCTAGCGGCACCCCCCCCCCCCCCCACTGAAAAACCAGTGCCGCGAAATTCAAAAAACATATTTTTTTAAAATATTTAACTTTCACACATTAAAGTCCAATACAGCTAATGAAAGACACAGATCTTGTGAATCCAGTCAACATTTCCGATTTTTAAAATGTTTTACAGGGAAGACACAATATGTAAAGATGTACATCTATTACCTAAAAACACATTAGCATAATCCACCATCTTTTATTTGTCCACCAACACCAGTAGCCATCACCAATTCGGCTAAACTAAGATATTTATAGCCCCTAACCAACAAAAAAACTCATTAGATGACAGTCTGATAACATATTTATGGTATGGGATAGGTTTTGTTAGAAAAAAGTGCATATTTCAGGTAGATGGCATAGTTTACAATTGCACCCACCATCACAAATGGACTAGAATAATTACAATGAGCAACGTGTTTACCTAACTACTAATCATCAAACATTTCGTAAAAATACACAGCATACACGAATCGAAAGACACAGATCCTGTGAATACAGACAATATTTCAGATTTTCTAAGTGTCTTACAGCGAAAACACAATAAATCGTTATATTAGCTTAGCACATAGCAATTAGCAGCCCAGCATTGATTCTAGCCAAAGTGAGCGATAAAAGTCAACATCGCCAAAAGATATTAATTTTTTCACTAACCTTCTCAGAATTCTTCCGATGACACTCCTGTAACATCATATTACACATTCCATATAGAGTTTGATCGCAAATGTTTATATTTAGCCACCAAAATCATGGTTAGACAATGTGAAATGTAGACAAGCTGGTAAAGAAAATGTCCTTGCGCCACTTAGACAGTGATCTACTCTTATACATAAATACTCATAAACGTGACTAAAAAATATAGGGTGGACAGGGATTGATAGACAATTTAATTCTTAATACAATTGCGTTATTACATTTTTTAATTTATCCTTACTTTTCAATACAGTTTGCGCCTAGCGAAGCTACGTCATAAAACATGGCGTTCTAAGCCACTAAAATGTTTCGACAGAAACACGATTTATCATAATAAAAATGTCCTACCTTGAGCTGTTCTTCCATCAGTATCTTGGGCAAAGGATCCTTTCTTGGGAGAAATCGTCTTTTGGTGGAAAGCTGTCCTCTTGCCATGTGGAAATGTCAACTGCGTTCGGGATGAACTGAAAAGCGTGCCCAACTTTTCACATTGTTGCAAAAATAAATGTCCCAAAATCGCACTAAACGGATATAAATTGCTATAAAACGCTTTAAATTAACTACCTTATGATGTTTTTAACTCCTATAACGAGTGAAAAGATGACCGGAGAAATATAACAGGCTAAACTAACGCTTGGAACAGGAGCGGGTCGGTGACCAGCACGCGCGTTACGCACCAAGGAAAGAATGACTAGCTTCAGGGTTTTTTCATTTGTAGGGCCTGTGAACGTGCAATCGACCCCGTTGGAATCGTCATCACGTAAAGGCATCCAGGGGAAGACGTAAGAAGTGTCCGTATAGTCATAGCAACGACAGTGCCCTTTTAACTGCCTTCAGAAGAGTGGCCAACATTTCTCAAATCTGACTCCATGTCAGGGAAATTGCTGTAGAATGGGCTCTGTTCCACTTAGAGACAAAATTTCAACTCCTATAGAAACTATAGACTGTTTTCTATCCAATAATAATAATAATATGCATATTGTACGATCAAGGATTTTGTGGGAAGCCGTTTAAAAAATTAGCCACATTAGCATAAATAGTCTAAACAGCGCCCCCATCCCCAACAGGTTAACAATAGTCGTCCAGTAGGCCTGAGATAGGACCAACTAGGCTAAGGCTAAGCTCAGAGGAACATGACCTGAACCTAAGTGACCTGACCTGAACCTAAGTGTACAGTATGTCCTGGCTAGGAGTCTGTCAATAACAGTGTCTACTTTTACTTGCTCAAAAATATTTTTTCACATGATCACTTCTCCAGAAACCAGACAGAAAGGAAACACTCATTTAAACACATGAGTTCTGCTAGACTCACTCATAAAGGTCATCTTTCAGACATAAACATTTCTGTACGTCAGATATGAAATATATAACTGTTTCACTTTCTTCCTTCTCACTATAGCTGAGTGTTTCCTTTCTCTCATCGCACTCTCCCCTCCACACTCTCTCTCTCTGCCACACACACTATCTCCAGTCCCCAGCTGTTGGCTATTTTACTTACCAGCTAGCTACCTCTCTCATCATGAGTTCTCCCTCCACACACTCTCTCCCCAGTCCCCAGCTGTTGGCTATTTTACTTACCAGTAGCTACCTCTCTCATCATGAGTTCTCCCTCCACACACTCTCTCCCCAGTCCCCAGCTGTTGGCTATTTTACTTACCAGCTAGCTACCTCTCTCATCATGCATTCTCCCTCCACACACTCTCTCTCCCCAGTCCCCAGCTGTTGGCTATTTTACTTTCATGCGTTCTCCCTCCACACACACTAGCTCCCCAGTCCCCAGCTGTTGGCTATTTTACTTACCAGCTAGCTACCTCTCTCATCATGCGTTCTCCCTCCACACACTCTCTCTCTCCAGTCCCCAACTCTTGGCTCCTTGGGCACTTCATGGCTTGGGTTCCATGTTGGTTGCCCCACCGCCTCCCTCTCCCACACACACTGCCTTGCCCCCCCCCCCCCCCTCCTGCCCCGTGCCACTGCTCCCTGTATTGACGGGGATAATTGTCCCTGAATGGATGTGCAGATTCCCATGGATGTCAGTCGAGGCCCTTGGC
>NC_074698.1:33516726-33531726 GCF_029448725.1 Salvelinus fontinalis | reverse complement strand
ACACACACACACACACACAAAAGGCATAATAAACACACAACATATCTGTATGATCCAGAGTTATTAGCTAGTAGAGAGTTAGTAGACATGTTTCTCAACGACTACATGTGTCTAAGCATATCTGATCATATTTACCAACAAACACAGGGCGAATGTTACTCCTGCCTGCCTGGGCTCATTAAGCCTAGCCAAGCAGTAGGGCTCTGTCCCAAATGACACCATATGCCCTATTTAGTGCACTACTTTCAACCAAAGCCCTATGGGTCCTGGCCAAATGTACTGCACTCAACAGGGAATAGGATGCCATTGGCGACAGAGCCTAGCCCTCACTGCCAAGTCCTGCCCACAGCCCTGGAACCAGGACCTAACCAATGCTGTTGTCACAGCAACCCTGCATCCCAGAGCAAATGGGGAAGGTGGTGGGGGGTGGCATGATGTCATCCTGTGGCACTGTAGGGGCCAATCAAACCTTGAGAAAATTATGTCACCTTTTGTTGCGACGGTCCATTCAGCCCTATAGAGGAGCAGTGAATTGAGAGCTGCAGAGAGGTCACTCTTCCCCCTGAGTTGTGTGTGAGAAAGACAACAAAAAGAGGAGAAGGGGAAAAAGGAGGCAGGCAGGCAGGAGCAGGGAGACGCATTGTGGACATGCTAATGGTGTTGACCGTGGGGCAGGCCCATAAAGATGTCATGAAACACAACTTCCAAAACCCCGGTGCCAAGCCCCCTCCTCCGCCCTGCCATCCAGCTCCTTCATAAGATCCCTCGAAACGCTTTCAACTTGTCAGAAATCTGCCAAGCGCATGTACAAAAGGCTAAAGCACAGTGCAATGGAGCCCTGCTCGGTTCGCTTTGTTTTATCTCACAGAGTAAGACAACAATAAACAAGCCCTCTTGAGGGATAATTGCTACCCCCCCAACAGCACCATTCCTCCCTCAACAGCACCACAAAAAGCCCGTCCCATACCACCTAATAACCCCCATCCCCTATATCCCATCCCCCCGCTGCGTCCATATCGTTCACTAAGACAGACATTATTGAGTCCATATTTTTATTTCACCTTTATTTAACCAGGTAGGCTAGTTGAGAACAAGTTCTCATTTACAACTGTGACCTGGCTAAGATAAAACAAAGCAGTTCGACACATACAACAACACAGAGTTACACATGGAATAAACAAACATACAGTCAATAATACAGTAGAACAAGTCTATATACAGTGTGTGCAAATGAGGTAGGATAAGGGAGGTAAGGCAATAAATAGGCCATGGTGGCGAAGTAATTACAATATAGCAATTAAACACTGGAATGGTAGATGTGCAAAATATGAATGTGCAAGTAGAGATACTGGGGTGCAAAGGAGCAAGATAAATAAATAAATACAGTATGGGGATGAGGTAGTTGGATGGGCTATTTACAGATGGGCTATGTACAGGTGCAGTGATCTGTGAGCTGCTCTGACAGCTGGTGCTTAAAGCTAGTGAGGGAGATATGAGTCTCCAGCTTCAGTGATTTTTGCAGTTCGTTCCAATCATTGGCAGCAGAGAACTGGAAGGAAAGGCGGCCAAAGGAAGAATTGGCTTTGGGGTGACCAGTGAAATATACCTGCTGGAGCGCGTGCTGCTATGGTGACTGCCTCGCCTGGTTACCCGGGCCAGGTCGATTAGAAAGGCTTGCTCGCTGAAGTGTTTTAGGGAGCGTTTGACAGTGATGAGGGGTGTTCGTTTGACCGCAGACCCATTACGGATGCAGGCAATGAGGCAGTGATCGCTGAGATCTTGGTTGAAAACAGCAGAGGTGTATTTGGAGGGCAAGTTGGTTAGGATGATATCTATAAGGGTGCCCGTGTTTACAAATTTGGGGTTGTACCTGGTGGGTTCATTGATAATTTGTGTGAGATTGAGGGCATCAAGCTTAGATTGTAGGATGGCCGGGGTGTTAAGCATGTCTCAGTTTAGGTCACCTAGCAGCACGAGCTCTGAAGATAGATGGGGGGCAATCAGTTCACATATGGTGTCCAGAGCACAGCTGGGGGCAGAGGGTGGTCTATAGCAAGCGGCAATGGTGAGAGACTTGTTTCTGCAAAGGTGCATTTTTAAAAGTAGAAGCTCGAATTGTTTGGGTACAGACCTGGATAGTAAGACAGAACTCTGCAGGCTATCTCTACAGTAGATTGTAACACCACCCTCTTTGGCAGTTCTATCTTGTCGGAAAATTTTATAGTTTGGGATGGAAATGTCAGTGTTTTTGGTGGTCTTCATTATTGAGTTCATATCGTTCATTAAACCAACCATTATTGAGTTCATATTGTTCATTAAACCAACCATTATTGAGTCACAGTTGAAGTTGACAGTGAGAGGCTTGTGAATGGGATGTCACCAGAGAACAGTTCCAGGAGACATAATAAGATACAGTACCTGTCATGATTCATGACACAGTCGTATTAGTTGGCTTATCACTAATCAATCTGGTTTACCTGGAAATATGATGAGTGATGCACAGGATGGTGTTTACCTGGTTTACCTGTGTGTTTACCTGGAAATATGATGAGTGATGCACAGGATGGTGTTTACCTGGAAATATGATGAGTGATGCACAGGATGGTGTTTACCTGGAAATATGATGAGTGATGCACAGGATGGTGTTTACCTGGTTTACCTGATGGTGTTTACCTGGAAATATGATGAGTGATGCACAGGATGGTGTTTACCTGGAAATATGATGAGTGATGCACAGGACGGTGTTTACCTGGTTTACCTGATGGTGTTTACCTGGAAATATGATGAGTGATGCACAGGATGGTGAGTGGATAGATCAGTTCACGTGGTCCTCTTTCTCTCTCTTCTGTCTCTCTCTCTCTCTCTTCTGTCTCTCACTCTGCTGTCTCTCTCTCTCTCTCTTCTGTCTCTCGCTCTCTCTTCTGTCTCTCACTCTCTTCTGTCTCTCTTTCTCTCTCTCTTCTCTCTCTTTCTCTCCCTCTCTCTTCTGTCTCTTTCTCTTCTCTCTATTTCTCTCTCTTCTGTCTCTTTTCTGTCTCTCTCTTCTGTCTCTCTTTCTCTTCAATCTTTCTCTCTGTCTCTTTCTCTCTTCTGTCTCTCTGTCTCTTTCTCTCTTCTGTCTCTCTTATCTCTCTCTCTCTCTCTTCTGTCTCTTTCTCTCTCTTCTGTCTCTCTTTCTCGCTCTCTTCTGTCTCTCTTTCTCTTTTCTCTCTCTTCTGTCTCTCTCTTATCTCTCTCTCTCTCTCTTCTGTCGCTTTCTCTCTCTTCTGTCTCTCTCTTCTGTCTCTTTCTTTCTCTCTCTTCTGTCTCTTTCTTTCTCTCTCTCTTCTGTCTCTCTTTCTCTCTCTTGTCTGTCTCTCTTTCTCTTCTGTCTCTTTCTCTCGCTCTCTTCTGTCTCTCTTTCTCTTCTCTCTCTTCTGTCTCTCTTTCTCTCTCTTGTCTGTCTCTCTTTCTCTTCTGTCTCTTTCTCTCGCTCTCTTCTGTCTCTCTTTCTCTTCTCTCTCTTCTGTCTCTCTTTCTCTCTCTTGTCTGTCTCTCTTTCTCTTCTGTCTCTTTCTCTCGCTCTCTTCTGTCTCTTTCTCTCGCTCTCTTCTGTCTCTCTTTCTCTTCTCTCTCTTCTGTCAATTCAATTCAATTCAATTCAATTCAATTTGCTTTATGGGCATGATGTAACAATGTACATACTGCCAAAGCTTATTTTGGATATTTACAATATAAAAAATATAAATTAGAATCAAAATTGTCAGCGGTACAACAGTAACAACATTAACCAAGTATCAAAATAACCATACATTCAACAATAACAATAAGCGTACAGTAGAGGACATGTGCAGGTTGATTGGTCTGTCAGACACCCACAGCTCTCTGCGTCCTCCCCCAACAAGACGGGTAGCCTACTCTCATCAGAGAGGTCTTTGAAACCTTGAATAAGGGTTTTATTTTACAATCTGCATCAAACCAGTTGTCATCTGTGATCTTTTTTGTTTTGTATTTTATCAATTTCAATTGTGCTTCTTTTGCCGTTTGCCTGAATATATAGTTGATGTTTTGTACTGCTAGATTGATGCCTTCTTTACTGTGAGTGAATGTGGGATCCAGAAAGTTATCTAAGAGTGTTTGGATATTTTGGTTACAGGTTGCTTTCTGGTATTCTTCTGTGCTGTTTTGGGCACATATGTATGAACCTGATGTTGTACAGCTTACTGGGCTGTGAATGTCTGGTTGTTTCCATGTCTGTTCTTTTGAGGAACAATGTAATTTGGCTGTGATCAGACAGAGGTGTTAGTGGCTTGACAGTGAATGAGCTGAGAGAGAAAGGGTCAATGTCTGTGATCATATAGTCTACTGTACTGTGGCCAAGAGGTGAGCAGTAGGTGAATCTGTCTCTCTCTCTCTTCTGTCTGTCTCTCTCTTCTGTCTCTTTCTCTCTCTCTCTTCTGTCTCTCTCTCTCTTCTGTCTCTCTCTCTCTTCTCTCTCTCTCTCTCTCTTCTGTCTCACTTTCTCTCTCTCCTGTGTCTCTCTCCTGTCGCTCTTCTGTCTCTCTTACTCTCTCTCTTCTGTCTCTTTCTCTTCTGTCTCTCTCTCTCTCTTCTGTCTCTCTTTCTCTTCTCTCTCTCTCTTCTCTCTCTTTCTCTCTCTCTCCTGTCTCTCTTCTGTCTCTCTCTCTCTTCTGTCTCTCTTACTCTCTCTCCTGTCCCTCTTTCTCTTCTGTCTCTTTTACTCTCTCTCCTGTCCCTCTTTCTCTTCTGTCTCTCTTTCTCTTCTCTCTCTTTCTCTCTCTCTCCTGTCTCTCTTCTGTCTCTCTCTCTCTTCTGTCTCTCTTACTCTCTCTCCTGTCCCTCTTTCTCTTCTGTCTCTCTTACTCTCTCTCCTGTCCCTCTTTCTCTTCTGTCTCTCTTTCTCTTCTCTCTCTTTCTCTCTCTCCTGTCTCTCTTCTGTCTCTCTTCTGTCTCTCTCTTCTGTCTCTCTTACTCTCTCTCCTGTCCCTCTTTCTCTTCTGTCTCTCTTACTCTCTCTCCTGTCCCTCTCTCTCTTCTGTCTCTCTTACTCTCTCTCCTGTCCCTCTCTCTCTTCTGGCTCTCTTACTCTCTCTCCTGTCCCTCTTTCTCTTCTGTCTCTCTTACTCTCTCTCCTGTCCCTCTTTCTCTTCTGTCTCTCTTTCTCTTCTGTTTCTCTTTCTCTCTCCCCTTCTTTCTCTCTCTCCAATTCTTCTCATTGTCTCTCTCCTACCTCTCTCTGTAATGTCATAACCCCATCATGTGAGTGGGAGGGAAATTCTAGGGGACATTTCCCTGTGCTGACCAAGACAGTGAGAGTACTATTATGACATGTAGCACTTCTCTGTGAACACTGTACACACTCAGTACACTTAACCTGTCATAGGTTTTGTTCTTCAACCTAGTAGTAAACGTTTACAATATATATATATATTGTTTAAACAGTAGTAGTAACTCAACCTCCTACACAATAACAGTCTTGACCATGTTATGTTAAGGTCAGAGAAAGGGTGATCTCTATGTGACCTAATGGGGAAATATTACATTACTGTTGGTTTCTTACTCTAACAGACTCTTTCACACAGTGGGTAAATATTCTTAATGGTATTTCCTGACCTTCAAATGGCAGGTTCTGTCATTTTGAGACAAGATCCCTGATTGTATAATAATAGAGTATTTATGCTTTTTAATCCCCAAGGGGACATTTGTTCACACTTTATTTGGATAGTCTGTGTTTTCCATTTGTAGATTCTCTACATGGTCAGTGGAGATTTTAGCATGTCAATCTTGGTGTGGCAAACTCCCTAAAATGGTTTAAGATGCGTGCCAGCAAAGACACTACACAACACTAAACAATACATTCATTACACTATAACGGTGACAAGCGGTGCCCACAAACTCATAGGGCCCGACATTAAACTGTCCCAATGGCAGAGCTGCCTTGTCTAGCAGCGAAACAATTAATTCAGCCTTGTTTACTGGCTTTAAAAAATATAGCTGATATGGCTGACTTGATTAAACAAATGTGGTTTCTACTGACAATTGAGATGTACAAACTATGGCATAAGGGAACGATGAGTGGATAAGAGGCATTCCGTAATTTCAATTAAGACATTAATGAGCGAGTGACGAAGGACGTAGTCAATATAACTGTGTTCAGCACTTTTGAAATGTTCAGCGACAGAATGCAGAACATGGGCTGCTCTTACAGTATTTTCCCTGGACACCAAGTCAGAACCGTAGGATAAATAAAGGGGGCATATAAGCAGACAATGAAAGCTCTTACAATATTAGATGATGACATTTCTCAAAAAGAGGTTATAGGCTACATGTGCAGCACCACCGAGTCAAAACAGTAACGTTAGGCGGAGGGGTAAATAGACCAAACTATTAGGGGAGGCACATGGGCTACTAACAACTAACAGTTTTATTGCTTCTTTAATCAGGACAACAGTTTTCAGCTGTGCTAACATAATTGCAAAAGGGTTTTCTAATGATCAATTTGCCTTTTAAAATGATAAACTTGGATTAGCTAACACAACGTGCCATTGGAACACAGGAGTGATTGTTGCTGATAGTGGGCCTCTGTACACCTATGTAGATATTCCATTAAAAATCTGCCGTTTCCAGCTACAATAGTCATTTACAACATTAACAATGTCTACACTGTATTTCTGATCAAGTTGATGCTATTTTAATGAACAAATCAAGGACATTTCTAAGTGACCCCAAACTTTTGAACGGTAGTGTATATATATTTTTTTTGCTAAAAATGTGGGGCTGAAAACAGGTGGGGCTCTGCGGGTCGCCACTGTACATGGTTCTACTATCAACAAACTATCTGTTGATAAACACCTGCTTGCTAAGGTTACACTGTACATGGTTCTACTATCAACAAACTATCTGTTGATAAACACCTGCTTGCTAAGGTTACACTGTACATGGTTCTACTGTCAACAAACTATCTGTTGAGAAACACCTGCTTGCTAAGGTTACAGGTGGGGTTAAGTTTAGAATAAGGTTTGGGTAAGCGTTAAGGTTAGTGCTAGGTTTAGGGTTAAGATTAGGGTTTGGATAAGAGTTAAGGTTAGGTTTAGAGCTAGGGTTAGTAAAAATGGTACTGATAGTCTGTAGATAATCTACAGGTGGACTATCCAAATGAAGTGTTATCTATTTGTTTTGATAATATTGTCACCCCCTGGCCATAGAGAGGTTTTTATTCTCTATATTGGTTAGGCCAGGGTGTGACATTCTAGTTTCTTTATTTCTATGTTTGCTATTTCTTTGTTTTTGGCCGAGTGTGGTTCCCAATCAGAGGCAGCGTTGTCTCTGATTGGGAATCATACTTAAGCAGTTCTTTCTCCCTCTTTCATTTGTGGGTAGTTATTTTCTGTTTAGTATTTGTTTACCTGACAGAACTGTCCCCTTTCATTTTGTTACTTTGTTGGAGTGTTTTTGATATTAAATAAAATCATGAACACTTACCACGCTGCGCTTTGGTCCACTATTCCTTACGACGATGAGCGTTACAAATATGAATAATCATGATGACAGACTGCCTTTTGTTGTCATTATTACCCCACATAGTAACAGCCACCACACAACGGGCCAGGGAGAGAAGCCTGAACACACACTCACTGCTAGATCAATAGGAAGGGCAGGGCCTAAACACACACCAACTGCAAGACCAATAGGAAGGGCAGGGCATAAACACACACTAACTGCTTGACCAATAGGAAGGACAGGGCATAAACACACACTAACTGATAGACCAATAGGAAAAGGAAGGGCACAAGAAAACACACACTAATTTCTAGACCAATAGGAAGGGCAGGGCATAAACGCACGCTAACTGCTAGACCAATAGGAAGGGTAGGGCCTAAACACACTAACTGCTAGACCAATAGGAAGGCCAGGGATTAAACACACACTAGACTGCTAGAACAATAGGAAGGCCAGGGATTAAACACACACTAGACTGCTAGAACAATAGGAAGGCCAGGGATTAAACACACACTAGACTGCTAGAACAATAGGAAGGCCAGGGATTAAACACACACTAGACTGCTAGACCAATAGGAAGGCCAGGGATTAAACACACACTAGACTGCTAGAACAATAGGACGGCCAGGGATTAAACACACACTAGACTGCTAGAACAATAGGAAGGCCAGGGATTAAACACACACTAGACTGCTAGAACAATAGGAAGGCCAGGGATTAAACACACACTAGACTGCTAGAACAATAGGAAGGCCAGGGATTAAACACACACTAGACTGCTAGAACAATAGGAAGGCCAGGGATTAAACACACACTAGACTGCTAGAACAATAGGAAGGCCAGGGATTAAACACACACTAGACTGCTAGAACAATAGGAAGGCCAGGGATTAAACACACACTAGACTGCTAGAACAATAGGAAGGCCAGGGATTAAACACACACTAGACTGCTAGAACAATAGGAAGGCCAGGGATTAAACACACACTAGACTGCTAGACCAATAGGAAGGCCAGGGATTAAACACACACTAGGCTGCTAGACCAATAGGAAGGCCAGGGATTAAACACACACTAGGCTGCTAGAACAATAGGAAGGCCAGGGATTAAACACACACTAGACTGCTAGAACAATAGGAAGGCCAGGGATTAAACACACACTAGACTGCTAGAACAATAGGAAGGCCAGGGATTAAACACACACTAGACTGCTAGAACAATAGGAAGGCCAGGGATTAAACACACACTAGACTGCTAGAACAATAGGAAGGCCAGGGATTAAACACACACTAGACTGCTAGAACAATAGGAAGGCCAGGGATTAAACACACACTAGACTGCTAGAACAATAGGAAGACCAGGGATTAAACACACACTAGACTGCTAGACCAATAGGACAGGCAGGTAGTGTAGCTTCTCATGTGAATCAAGGTAATCAGAACCATAAATACAACTGTGAGATAGTAGATGTATTATCATGTAATCAGATACAGTACCTGTCATGATTTATGACACAGGCATATTAGTTATCATCTATAGTCATTCTGGTTTACCTGGAGATACAGTATGATTACAACGTTTAGAACAGGATGTTGAGTGGATAGATCAGTTCACTTGGCCCTCACTCTTCTTTCTCTCTTTCTCTCCTCTTTGTAAGGGCTTTATTGGCATGGGAAACATATTTTTACATTGCCAAAGCAAGTGAAATAGATAATAAACGAAAGTGAAATAAACAATAAAAAATGTACAGTAAACATTACATAAAGACATTTCAAATGTCATATTATGTCTATATACAGTGTTGTAACGATGTACAAATGGTTAAAGTACAAAAGGGAAAATAAATAAACATAAATATGGATTGTATTTACAATGGTGTTTGTTCTTCACTGGTTGCCCTTTTCTTGTGGCAACAGGTCACACATCTTGCTGCTGTGATTGCACACTGCGGTATTTCACCCAATAGACATGGGAGTTTATCAAATTGGACTTGTTTTCAAATTCCTTGTAGGTCTGTGTAATCTGAGGGAAATATGTGTCTCTAATATGGTCATACTGTACATTTGGCAGGAGGTTAGGAAGTGCAGCTCAATTTCTACCTCACTTTGTGGGCAGTGCGCACATAGCCTGTCTTCTCTTGAAATCCAGGTCTGCCTTCGGCGGCCTTCCTCAATAGCAAGGCGATGCTCACCGAGTCTGTATATAGTGAAATATTTCCTTCATGTTGGGTCAGTCACAGTGGTCAGGTATTCTGCCACGGTGTACTCTCTGTTTAAGGCCAAATATCATTCAAGTTTCTAGTGTCAAGTAATAATCTTTTTGTTTCCTCATGATTTGATTGGGTCTAATTGTGTTTGTGAACAGAGCCCCAGGATCAGCTATGTTAGGGGGCTCTTCTCCAGGTTAATCTCTCTGTAGGTGAAGGTTTGGGAATCGCTTCCTTTTAGGTGGTTGAAGAATTTAACTTCTCTTTTCTGGATTTTGATAATTAGTGGGTATCAGCCTAATTCCGCTCTGCTTGCATTATTTACCTTATACACAGAGGATATTTTTGCAGAATTCTGCACGCAGTCTCAATTTGGTGTTAGTCTCATTTTGTGAATTCTTGGTTGGTGAGCATCCAGACCTCACAACCATAAAGGGCAATGGCTTCTTTAACTGATTCACATATGTTTAGGCAGAACATACTTGGTATGTCAAACTTGATGTTCCTTTTGATGGCATAGAAGGCCCTTCTTGCCTTGTCTCTCAGATCGTTCACAGCTTCGTGGAAGTTACCTGAATGTATAGTTTTTTGTGTGCTCTAGGGCAACGGTGTCTAGATGGAATTTGTATTCGTGGTCCTGGCAACGGGACCTTTTTTGGAACACCATTATTTTTGTCTTACTGATATTTACTGTCAGGGCCCAGGTCTGACAGAATCTGTGCAGAAGCTCTAGGTGCCACTGTAGACCCTCCTTGGTTGGGGACAGAAACACCAGATCATCAGCAAACAGTAGACACTTGACTTAATTACCTATTAGAGTGAGGCTGGATGCTGCAGACTCTTCTAGTGCCCTCAACAATTCGTTGATATATATATATATATGTTGAAGAGGGTGGGGCTTAAGCTGAATCCCTGTCTCACCCCCCCCCCCCCCGCCCTGTGTAAAGAAAAGTGTCTTTTGCCAATTTTAACCGCACACTTGTTGTTTGTGTACATGGATTTTATAATGTCGTATGTTTTTCCCCCAACACCACTTTCCAGACATTTTTTTAAATCAAAAAAGCATGAGAACACTTTGCCTTTGTTTTGGTTTGTTGTTCGTTTGTCAATTAGGGTGCAGGATGAATACTTGGTCTGTCGTACAGTAATTTGGTAAAAAGCCAATTTGACATTTGCTCAGTACATTGTTTTCGCTGAGGAAATGTACGAGTCTGCTGTTAATGACAATGCAGAGGATTTTCCCAAGGTTGATGTTGATGTATATCCCACGGCAGTTAGTGGGGTCAAATTTGTCTTCACTTTTGTGGATTGGGGGGGGATCAGTACTTGGTTCCAAATATTGGGGAATATGCCAGAGTTGAGGATGATGTTAAAGAGTTTAAGTATAGCCATTTGGAATTTGTGGTCTGTATATTTTATCATTTCATTTCGGATACCATCAACCCCACATGCCTTTTTGGGTTGGAGGGTTTGCATTTTGTCCTGTAGTTCATTCAATGTAATTTGAGAACCCAGTGGGTTCTGGTAGTCTTTAATAGTCAACTCTAAGATTGGTATTTCATCATGTATATGTTTTGCTGTTTGTTCTTTGTTATAGAGCCAACACCATTGGAGAAGTGGTTTATACATACATCTCCGTTTTGGATAAATAACTCTTCATGTTGTTGTTTGTTTAGAGTTTTCCAATTTTCCCAGAAGTGGTTAAATTCTATGGATCCTTCAATAACATTGAGCTGATTTCTGAGGTGCTGTTCCATCTTTTTCCGTAGTGCATTTCTGTATTGTTTTAGTGATTCACCATAGTGAAGGTGTAGGCTCAGGTTTTCTGGGTCTCCATGTTTTTGGTTGGATAGGTTTATCAATCCATTTCTTAGGTTTTTGCATTCTTCATCAAACCATTTGTCCTTGTTGTTCATTTTATTAGGTTGTCTGCTTGAAATGTGTAGATTTGATAGGGAAGCTGAGAGGTTTTCTACTGCTAAGTTTACACCTTCACTATTACAATGAAACGTTTTGTCAAGGAAATTGTCTGGAATGGATGGAATTTGCTGTTGCCTAATTGTTTTTGGTAGATTTACATGCTACTTTCCTTCCATCTATAGCGTTTCTTAATATTATTCAGTTCCTTTGTCTTTGATGCCTCATGGTTGAGCATTGCTCTGTTCAAGTAGAGTGTGATTTTGTTGTGATCTGATAGGGGTGTCAGTGGACTGACTGTGAATGCTCTAAGAGACTTTGGGTTGAGGTCAGTGATAAAATACTCTACAGTACTACTGCCAAGAGATCAGCTATAGGTGTACCTACCGTAGGAGTCCCCTTGAAGCCTACCATTGACTATGTACATACCCAGCGTCCGACAGAGCTGCAGGAGTTGTAATCCGTTTTGTGTCTAGGGGGGCATAATGAGGGGGGAATTCTGTCACCTCCAGGTAGGTGTTTGTCCCCCTGTGTGCTGAGGGTGTCAGGTTCTTGTCCAGTTCTTGCATTTAGGTCACCACGGACTAGTACATGTCCCTGGGCCTGGAAATTGTTGATCTCCCCCTAGAGGATGGAGAAGCTGTCATCGTTGGGGGGCGGGGGGGGGGGGATATGTAGCACACATGATGACATTTTTCTCAGTTGGGATTATTTCCTTATTAATTTCTAGCCAGACGTAAAATGTTCCTGTTTTGACTCATTTAATAGAGTGGGCTAGGTCTGCTCTATACTAAATTAGCATACTCCCTGAGTCTCTTCCCTGTTTCACACCTGGTAGTTTGGTGGATGGGACTACCAGATCTCTGTAACCTAGAGGGCAACCAGTGGTTCCGTCTCCTTTATACCATGTTTCTTGTAGGATGACAATGTCTGTATTCCCAATTTCTTTGATCAAGTCTGGGTTCCTGCTCTTTAGGACAAAGGCAGATGACCTCAGACCTTGTATATTCCAGGATGAGATAGTAAAAGCTTTGTGTTCCATAGTGTCTAGTGTTGTTTTTGTGAGGTTTAGGCCTGGACCATCACAATAGGTGTGAGCAGAGTATGTTGAGCATCTGATACATACCTCTTAGGTCGCAGGATGGGGCTTGGGCGGGTGTAATAGTGGAGGTTGGGCCTGTTGCTCTGCTCACGGCCTGGGCATATGTCCTGCTGTCATGTTGAGGTCCTTGCTGCAGGGGCGGGGGGCATGGGGTGGGCAGAAGGGGCATTGGTCTGATATGGAAGGCCTATATAGGTTGTAGCCAGGGTCTGCTTGGGTGGTCTTAGCTGGTTAGGATGTGGCTGGTGATGCTGTGGTCTGCGTGTAGGTCCTCTTGCCGTGGGTTCTCTCGCTGCAGGTCCTTCAGAGCGGGGTCTTGCAGGTCTGGGAGGGTGTCTCGCTGATCTGGGCGGGGTGTCCGTTGCTCAGTTGCTCCTGTGTGAGGTGCTGGGGCTACGGTTGAGGGTGACGTCCTTCAGGGTCCTGGCAAAAGTTGGGATTGCTGCCTTGTAGAGGTGGACCTGGTCGTAAAGGCTGTTCAAGTCCAGGGTGGAGTGGTGAGCCAGGTAGACATTAGGTTTTGAGGCGCAGTTTTGCAAAATGCTTGCATTCGCCCGCTGTATGGTGGCAGGGTGAAAGTATTTTCGTGGTAGCAGGGTGGAGATAACCACTTGTGTGTTGGGGAAAGTGGAAGAAGCTTTTCAATCATTCCCTTGAGTGCTGTGCCACCCTTTCCTGCTGGGCTCTCAGGTCGTTTGTGCCTGTGTGAATTATGATGTGGCTGGGGGAACCTAGACTCTCACTCTCTCTCTCATCTCCCTATCTTCTCTCTCTTTCTCTCTCTTCTCTCTCTCTCCCTCCCTCTTTCTCTTTCTCTCTCTCTCTCTCTCTCTCTTATCTCTCTCTCTATCTGTGTATGCATATGTCTCTCTCCCTTCATCTCTCTCTCTCCCTTCATCTCTCTCTCTATCTCTCCAGACAGATAGACAACATGACTTATCTATAGAACTACCATAGATGAGAAGATAAGACACGCTGACAGCAGTAATTCATTCATGTCAACATTTACTGTTTGGATAGAAGCTGTTTGGATAGAGTTGTCAACTGGTTTGCAAAACCGGCGAGGAACAATGTATTATTTGTTTAATCTAACATTTAATTATCCAGGTGAGACAAATCATTGTTTACAATGGCGACCTGACAAGTGGCAAGTGCTGCAATGTACTGTAATATTGTCACATTTGATACGATGAGAAGGTAAACATGTCTCAATATACAGGTTTATTTTATGTTGTTGAAATAGTGGCATATTGAAGTGCCCTTCAACGGACCTGTTCAGCATTCTTCAAGTGTCAATAAAAGCATAATATAGTGAATTAGAACATAGAAGTACATGTATCATGTTCAATAAGTCCATCAGCATCTCAGTGTGCATTACATAGGTGTTTTAAACAGAAAGGCAGTCCTATAGACATGTGCAGTAGAATACAAGTCATTCTGTTGTAATCCCATTGGGTGAACTGGAGTGGATGACTGTCATGTCTTATTCCAGAAGAAATGTGAGACTGTCCCATGTACGTTATGGGGACAAGGGGTGTTGGTGGTTAAAGTGGACTGTACCTTTCCATGGGGGATTTGATGTAAAGTGGACTGTCCCATTATATACCTATCCAGAAGGGGCTGAAGAAATGTGACGTGTCCCATTATGTACCTGTCCAGAAGGGGCTGAAGAAACGTGATGTGTCCCATTATGTACCTGTCCAGAAGGGGCTGAGGAAACGTGAAGTGTCCCATTATGTACCTGTCCAGAAGGGGCTGAGGAAACGTGAAGTGTCCCATTATGTACCTGTCCAGAAGGAGCTGAGGAACACTGGACAACCCTCCTCACATTAGTCTAAAGGGCTGTATTCTGATATTAATAAATGATATTGGTGATAGCCAGATCCAAAATGGAACTTCCACTGCTGCTGCTGATACAGGATCCAGTCCAGGGAACATCCAGTAGCTTCTCTCCATCCCTGAAAACACAACAAGACGAGCAGATGACTGTCCGTACATCCCTGAAGATGTCCTAAAATAGACAGCGTATGACTGACTGTCCGTACATCCCTGAAGATGTCCTAAAATAGACAGCGTATGACTTAGTGTCCATACATCCCTGAAGATGTCCTAAAATAGACAGCGTATGACTTAGTGTCCATACATCCCTGAAGATGTCCTAAAATAGACAGCGTATGAATGAGTGTCCATACATCCCTGAAGATGTCCTAAAATAGACAGCGTATGACTTAGTGTCCGTACATCCCTGAAGATGTCCTAAAATAGACAGCGTATGAC
>NC_074698.1:33418600-33516226 GCF_029448725.1 Salvelinus fontinalis | reverse complement strand
ATTCTCTAGCTACACTACATGGTGTCACTACAGAACATACTACCGTGATGGAGAAAACTCTATCCAATAGATATATATGTCAATCTGTCACCCTGTTGAAATCATCAACATGCTATTTCACCATATAGCAATGATGTCACCAAATGTATTCTAATAATAGTGGGGTGACATGTTGGATGCTTTTTCTAATAAATAAACTTTCACTTTTTTCGCTTCAATATTTTTCTGATTTTTATTTATTTAAAAAATAAAATCTTATCCACTGTGAGATTAGAAGGTTGGGTGCTACAAACAACACTAACCAACTCAGTGGGTTTATGGTTAGAGTGTCCACTGTGAGATTAGAAGGTTGGGTGCTATAAACAACACTAACCAACTCAGTGGGTTTATAGTTAGAGTGTCCACTGTGAGATTAGAAGGTTGGGTGCTATAAACAACACTAACCAACTCAGTGGGTTTGTGGTTAGAGTGTCCACTGTGAGATTAGAAGGTTGGGTGCTACAAACAACACTAACCAACTCAGTGGGTTTATGGTTAGAGTGTCCACTGTGAGATTAGAAGGTTGGGTGCTACAAACAACACTAACCAACTCAGTGGGTTTATGGTTAGAGTGTCCACTGTGAGATTAGAGGGTTGGGTGCTACAAACAACACTAACCAGCTCAGTGGATTTATGGTTAGAGTGTCCACTGTGAGATTAGAAGGTTGGGTGCTACAAACAACACTAACCAACTCAGTGGGTTTATAGTTAGTGTCCATTCTGAGATTAGAAGGTCGGTTGGTTGATCCCTGGTCGAGTTATACCAAGGACTCAATAAGTGTGACCCAATGCCTCTCAGCTTGGCACATATTAAGGAGATGGATTGGGGGTAAGACCCTTTGACACACTAGCATTCTGTCCAGGTCACAGAAACAGGAGAAAGGCTCCTGTCCTATTGGCCAGTTTTGCTCAGACAAGGCCACCAGAAACAGTATTGCCCAGAAATACAGAGATGCTAGTGCTTTTCACCAGACAACCGGTGATTCTATAGCCAGCCTCAGAACACTTCCCTCCCAAGTAGCTGAGTTCAGGAGTAGGGAGAGAGAGGGAGTGAGGGAGTTTGTGTGGAAGATGATGGTGGAAGTGATCACTGGGGCAGAAGAGAGGAGGATAGAGGCTGCAGGCTGTCTGTCTCTGGCTCTCTGCTGTTGGTTGTAGGACATGGGCCTGCTGCTCATGATCAGTGTCAGAGGACTACTACAGATACAGTGATGTGAAGGACAGATGAGGGGTATTGGGGGGTCTGAGAAAGACTCTAGGAACAACATTATAATAGGTTAATAAAGTGACATTTACCCATTGTAGTTAAACATGGCGCCTATCTGACATATTACTTATATCTCACTATAAAGACCTAAGAAAACACCACCATTTTATACATTAATTTTACCTGGGAACATGAATGAAAATATGTCTTTGTTTTCCTAATGAGACTTAGTTATTTTCTTTCCTTAGATATTGGCCTCATTAGATCTCCATGGAGATGAACACAAGGAGAGAGGAGCTGAGAGGGAGACAGACAGCTGTAAAGATACTCAAAGTGCTCCAGGGTTATTGACCCCAAGTGGTTCAACTAAGAAGAGACCCCGCCACCGCTGTCGGTCCAACAAGGGGAAACACTGACTAACAGAACATTGTTCATTTGTATTCCAAAATAATAAATAAAACTTGTTTTTGCGTCATATTTTCTCAGTTCAAATTTTTTATATGAGTAGTTTCAAGAGGTTTGAAAATGACCAGAAAATTAGCTCAAAATGAGCACAAAATGACCACAAAATTTTAAAAGTGTTTTTGCCATTTAGAGCCTGTGGAAAAACAACCACATAAAGACATAAAATAATTAAGTTGATTTGTAATACTTAATAAGGGCTTATTGCATTTACATATTATTATTATTATTATTTATTTTTTAGGGGGGGTACATTTACATTTGAGTCATTTAGCAGACACTCTTACATGCTTATAACAACTAACAATGCATTATACCTGAATGCTTTCAGAAAGGTTTTACCATCATATACAGCTGAAGCTGAAATGAAAGCCTTTTTAGATTCACTGAGGTTGACAATCACCCTTTTTATTGTGGGTTTTGGGGTTATAACCTCACAGTTGGCTCTGCATTTTGAATGAGGGAACCATGTTTAAGGGTTATTTTACATAATAGGGTCTTGGTTACTTTACTGTCTAATTTCCACAAGCCCCTTTTCTCATCTTCAGAACAGGTCTCTCTTGTAAAATATTGAACAACCTGTTTGAACCTCAAATTAAAATCTGGACCACGAAGCCAGTTCCAGTACTTTTTTCCATTCTTCCACTCTAATCAGGGACTGATATGGACCAGGTGGGTTCTATCGTGTAGATCAGAAAAACCAGTAGTACTCCTGAAATACCCCTGTGTATAAAATAAAATAGAAGGAACATAACACACCTGTTGATGGTCCTGTCAAGGCTCCTATACATGACTTCTCAGCCAGCGTTGTTCATATAATATATAGTTCTGCCAAGCAGGAAGCCTGCGCCAATTCATATATAATATATAGTTCTGCCAAGCGGGAAGCCTGCGCCAATTCATATATCTACTTTAAATAAATTGTTCCAAGCAAAGAGACGTGCTTTAAGTGTATTAGAAACAGAGGCAGACTAAAAGATATAGCTTTCCCGTGGGTGATTCTGTCATTTCATTTTGTATGTGCATTACTTGAGCGGTAGAGTATTATTGACATGGCGTGGGGTATTGGCTGACCAGAGCTTGGGAGTGTTGGGATAGAGCAGAAGAAGAAGCCGTGTTGCATGAGGCTCTGTCTCAGTGTGAAAATCTTAACACCAAAGCAGAGATCCTTTGAGATGTCTCCAAAAGCAGAACATTCAAACCTTCCTTCCCTCCACAGGACACTTAGGGTTCACGCACGTCCCCCCCTACTCTTCCTTTCCATCTCTCTCTTCCTTTCTGTCTTCTCTTCCTCCCCCTCTCCCTCTCCCTCTCCCTCTCCCTCTCTCTCTCTCTCTCTCTCTCTCTCTCTCTCTCTCTCTCTCTCTCTCTCTCTCTCTCTCTCTCTCTCTCTCTCTCTCACAAAAACTATTCCAAATCCCCACAACAACACAGGGACCGGCGAAAGACAAGCGCTGGAGACATTTTTAGCCGCCAAACTCTACTCTCTTCCCTCTTCTCCTCTGTTCCCCTAGTCTCTTCTGTTTTTCTCTGTTTCCCTCTCCTGACCCCAGACCCCTACGAAACCACCACAGGCCAGTCCCGCTCCCGCCCTCCGCTTGGCAGAGTATTAACCCAGCTGTCAGTCAATGTTACGGTTCTGCCCTCCTTGCTGTCTCTCTGAGTGGTCGATACTTACTTCCTCACTATGATTGTGAGCTGAAGTCTGAAGTCTCCAAGTTGTAGTAATTTTGCTGAGCAAGACATTGAGCTATATTCTGTTCTGTTGGCTCTACTGGCATCCCTTGCTACGGAGATACATTTTCCCCAGGTACAGATCTAGGATCAGCTTCCCCTCCCCTGATCCTAACCTTAACCATTAGTGGGGGAAACACTCTAGTCAGTATACAGCTATACTTACAGGACAGCAGGGATACCTCAACCACTCTAGTCAGTATACAGCTATACTTAGAGGACAGCAGGATTACCTCAACCACTCTAGTCAGTATACAGCTATACTTAGAGGACAGCAGGATTACCTCAACCACTCTAGTCAGTATACAGCTACACTTACAGGATTACCTCAACCACTCTAGTCAGTATACAGCTATACTTATAGGACAACAGGATTACCTCAACCACTCTAGTCAGTATACAGCTATACTTACAGGACAACAGGATTACCTCAACCACTCTAGTCAGTATACAGCTATACTCAACAGGATTACCTCAACCACTCTAGTCAGTATACAGCTATACTCAACAGGACAACAGGATTACCTCAACCACTCTAGTCAGTATACAGCTATACTTACAGGATTACCTCAACCACTCTAGTCAGTATACAGCTATACTCACCTGCTCTGGCTCTAGGACTTTCACCTCCATTTATCAACACTGCACAGAGAAACTTTTTATTGTTATCAATAACATGTCTTTGAACCTTCTCCCAACACAATGTGACCCACCAGAGCCAACTCTGTTTGGGTTCTCTACTGTTCTTAATGAGAGCAGACTGTCGTTGGCCATCCTGGCTCTTCCACTGTGTCCTGCCTTGGCCTTTTACTTTCCCTTCCTCGGATACAGTACCTGTCAAAAGTTTGGACACACCTACTCATTCAAGGGTTTTTCTTTAGTTTTACTCATTTCTACATTGTAGAACAATAGTGAAGACATCAAAACTATAAAATAACACATATGGAATCATGTAGTAACCAAAAAAGTGTTAAACAAATCAAAATATATTTTTTATTCAACATTTTTCAAAGTAGCCTTGGTGACAGCTTTGCACACTCCATACCTTTGACTGGTACTGTACATGGCTTCTGGAATACGTTGCTTGCTCTGATATGTAGCTTGTTATGCTGAGTCAGTGTCACGCCCTGGCCTTAGTATTCTTTGTTTTCTTTATTATTTTAGTTAGGTCAGGGTGTGACATGGGGAATGTTTGTGTTTTGTCTCGTTTTGGGGGGTTATATGGAAAAGGGGGTGTTGGGTTTAGAGTATGGGTTTGTGTTTAGTGAGTGTTTCTAGGTATGTCTATGGTTGAGTGAATGTTCTAGGTATGTCTATGGTTGCCTGAGTGGTTCTCAATTAGAGACAGATGTCTTTCATTTGTCTCTGATTGGGAGCCATATTTTAGGCGGCCATAGGCATCAGGTTTTTGTCGGGTCATTGTTTAGGTCTGTGTCTGAGTCTAGGTTGCATGTTTGCATTTTGTTCGGTTATAGCTTCACGGTCGTCTATTTGTTGTTTTGCTTCGTTCGTTTTCTCCTAAATAAAGAGAAGATGTATTTTTTACATGCTGCGCCTTGGTCCTCTCTCTCTCCCATGGTCGATCGTGACAGTCAGTCAGAAAGTGTGCAATCAGAGACCATCAATATCAAATTAAAAATCTATTTAATCCAAAATGTCCCAAATCAATTTACAGTATTCAACAAAGGTGCACAGATTGCTTACATTTTTTTTTTGTTAAAAGTAAGTCTGTATTTTCTTTAGGGAATGGGCAGTTTGATTACACTCATCTGATTACACTTCAAAATTCAAGAGAATCCAATCTTATGCAAATGCAGGGTCCCAGGGACCCATGAGAAACCACTGAGAATGAAAATCTCAATGCTCCTTGTTCATTCAGTCATTCACAGAACTCCATGATATGCTGCAGAGAGTATTGTCTTACTGTTTACTGTGGTGGGCCCACATGTCCCAAAACGTGTGTGTGTATGTGTGTATGTGTGTATGTGTGTATGTGTGTTTGTGTGTGTGTGTGTGTGTGTGTGTGTGTGTGTGTGTGTGTGTGTGTGTGTGTGTGTGTGTGTGTGTGTGTGTGTGTGTGTGTGTGTGTGTGTGTGTGTGTGTGTGTGTGTGTGTGTGTGTGTGTGTGTGTGTGTGTCAGACATTACAGTATAAAGGCATGTTTAAACTAGCTCTGTGTATGACAGAAAACCCTCAGTTCTGTCTACCTCTCTCCAGTCATCTTTCATGGAGCACCAGAAACTTATAAAAAGCAACTTCCAGACTTAAAGAATTTCTCAAAGAATGACAAAACCCTCTGGAATTTGATGACATAATTTGTGTGGTGTGAAATAGGAAAATACTAGCAGATGGAGCTTACGCCTTTTAACTCGTGTTAAGCAAATTCTAGTTTCTAGTTAAAATGAAAAACACAGTACACAGACAGATAGATTCTTATCAGTGCTGAGGGAGCAGATGGTCAATGGTAATTTCACTAACAAAGTATTAAAACATTTTCATTCACACTTTTTTTTTAAAAGGCCAACCCTTCTTTTTTTCGGACTCCCTCACTCTCATCTTGTTCGCCCATAAAGATCACACGAGACCTAATCTACAAGCCCATTCTTCTTACCTCCAAATAGAGTATGGAAGACAGCGATGATTGCGATATTTCCAATATTTTACATCCCATTTTTACATCCAATTCTGCATTGAAGAGGAACAGCAACAACATATTCCACATTGATAAAGACCTCTCCCAGCCCATCCAATTCCCATTCGACTGTCTGTCCATTCCATTCGTAGATATCCAAAGGGTGGCTTCCCATTCCCCTAGCCTAGCTGTTCCCTAAGCACCTACGGTGAGCGTTGAATAAAACAAAGTGCCGGCCAACTGAAACATACCGTGTCTTTTCAATGGAAAGAGCGGTGATGAAAGATGTAGATGGGGACAGAGCCACACAAAGCCACTAACAAAGGCAGTGATTCAATCTCTCATCTTATCTCCTCTGCTCGTTCTCTCTAGCCTTCAATATCATAAAGAGGCCTGTTAATATTTTCATTTGTAGTGAGTTGTGTTTTTTTCCTCATGGATAACAAACAGACATCTGTCTTTGAGAGATGGACTTCCTCGTTCAACTGTGAAACCTTGCTGCAGTTATAGTCACTACTATCATAATGTTAACAAAAGAGCTTTACAGTAGCCTACGTGTCCCTGAGCTGGCAGCGTGTAAGTGATGTGGCTATGTTGTCTAAAGCTAACAGAGGTCTATGTTTTGATACGTTAGGAGGGTTCTTTACATGGTTAAGAGTGTTCAATTCAAATGCAGGCTGTGCCCCTCACAGGGATATATGTGTCTTATCATAGGCAACTAAAAGTGAGATGAGAGTCACTGCTACAGTGTAAATGAAATGAGCACCCTGATTATGTGTCTGTTTTTTTGTATTCTCATTTTTTATTGCCATGTGGACTAAGTTTTCATTTAGTCTTTTCAAAACGTGTTTTCCCCAATACTTTTAAGTTCACCATAGGCATTGAACTTATTTTGCCACCTGGCAAGCTCAGAACAGTGCTGTCTCTGTGTGACCTTTACGACTGACTGCAATGTTACAGGCAACTAGGACCAGACCTGTCCCCTGTATATGGCCTCATTATTGTTATTTTATTGTGTTTCTTTTTATTTTATTTAGTAAATATTTCCTTAACTCTATTTCTTGAACTGCATTGTTGGTTAATGGCTTGTAAGTAAGCATTTCACGTTAAGATGACAAATACAATTTGATTTGATCTCTCACAAGTTATTTATTAGAATGACCTTCAACAATAAAACATGTGTCTTAGTAGGCCTATGTAACCATAATGTATTCATTTCACAATTACTTTTCATTTGTACTTCACATTTTCAGATTGAATTCCATGGCCCTGGCACAAAGTGGGCAGATATCTATGCGCTGACTTGCGGTGGTACCGTGCCACAGGCGAATCCTAATTGGCCGACGGCGTCTGATGGGCAAGAGAGCGCTGCAGCTAGAGAAATACAACCCAGAGCACCCCTGACTACACTGGACACCGCGCTGAGCCGACTGTGGAGAGTTGGTTATGTTCTCATACCTGTCATTAATACGGGTTTGTCTCAATAGCTTTTAGAATGGGACCCAGAATAGCCAACTCCCTGCGCGTTCAAAAAGTTTATATTTTATTTGGATTTTTAAATAATGTACAAGCTATCGTGGAGCCAATTATAATTGTTATTCCAGCGTCCGACTACAATTTTTTAACAAATATCTGACCAATTTATAACATTACAAATCTGTTGCCATTCGAAAAAAATAAACGAAATGTTTTTTTTACCTGGACATTTTTATATCCTACCTCTTTACAATATTTTCGCCTGATAGTCTTATCCCATGTGAATGAATTTCGATTGTCGGTGACTATTTTGTCCAAACAAAACTTAATCTACGGATATAAACCCTGTCAAAATGTCCGCAAGGACTGGAAACGAATGACTTTCATCTTCAACAATGAAGTGGCTGTGCAGAATAGAGAGTTAATGTGATGCTTTAATCCAAATCCCTGACGTGGATATATATTATTACATATTTGTAATACCTAGAAACTTGTATTTCATATCAAAACGTTTTCTATGCAATGGTTTAAATTAAAATTCCCCCCTTGTCAACATGACATAAATATTGTCTTTGTCATTGGATGTTTTAAAACTCATATTTAAAATTATTTATCCAGGATATAAATGCAATTCTTTCAAAAGCGTCAGCATGTTATTAGATGACATTTTAGACAATAAATACAACACATGTGTTTATGAGCGTGTTTTAAAGCGCACTGAGGACATTAACATTGTTTTATATGATTCGGGATCATCTACGTGACCACTAGGAATCAAATTGCTAAGGTAATGAACGATCACAAATAATATGTTCATAGGATTATGTCAAGTATCTTTTGAAATCACAATATTGCTTAAATAAGTAATTTTTGGACCAGGATAAATGCATATTTACTAGGCTACCCAACATAAGGATATTGAATTAAAGCATATTATTTGTGAATAATGCAATGCAACTTAATAGTGAAATAGTCTAGAAAGTATGGAACAAAAGTAAAGTATTTCCAAAATATTTAACATACCAAAACATATCAGTACGTTTATGGAGGACTATTCTAGAACTATTCTTTATAAATAACTTCAATTCCTTGATGTGTAAATATGCTACTGGACGTAAGATTGGAAATCGTTCTTTCTGACACTTTGATGTTTTGTGATAAAGTTTAGTCAACGTCACATTGGAGGTGTTTTCCATGCATTAAACAACGGTTCAATCGTTATTTGCGATTGCGAAATAGGTAGGCTGATCCGCACTAAACGAGTGCATGCTGGGGTGAGTAGGAAAACATGAAAACATTAATACAGAAACATATATTTTTTTATTTATTTTTTTACAAATGACTTGCCATTCAAAACCACAACCAATCGGAAACGAAAATGGTGATAAGGCTCAACCAATCAGAAGCAGAAGGTGGAGTGAGGGCTCCAAACTTCAAGTAAAGTTCCTCTATCGCCCAAAGTCTGCGCTCACTGTGAAGACTGCTGCGTCCAGAACTGTACCACCCCTGACAGCACAGGACAGGACGAAGAAAAAACAAACAAACACATAAAGGGAAAACAACTGAGTTTTGGTTGATGTTGTGAAGGAGTCTACCTACCATGGTTCAGCGTGCGTCAAATGCGCAATTGTTCTAGCTCATTATTTTCACTTGAATAGTCGGCGACGCAAAAAATAATAATCAACGACACTAGAGTATTTACACCGGATATAATCCTTTTGAGGCTGATCAAATGTTAAAAATGACCGCAGAGCATGACAAGTCCATCAGCGACCCACCGTGTAGCCCGGCGGGGACTACGAGCTCCATGTCGCAGGATGATTCCGACTCGGATGCGCCCTCGTCGCCAACGGGATCAGATGGACACGGATCACTCCTCGCTGGTATAGGAAAGAAACTGGACGGCGAGGATGATGACCGATTCCCAGCCTGCATACGTGACGCGGTGTCGCAGGTTCTCAAGGGATACGACTGGTCCCTCGTCCCCATGCCCGTTCGGGGAAATGGCTCGCTGAAAAATAAACCCCATGTCAAAAGACCGATGAACGCGTTCATGGTGTGGGCGCAAGCGGCGCGCAGAAAGCTCGCGGACCAATACCCTCATCTGCACAATGCCGAACTGAGCAAGACTTTGGGGAAGCTATGGCGGTAAGTAGGACCAAGTGGAAATGTTTATAACTAAAAAAATATATAATTTACATAGGCCTATCAAACAAAAACAAGTATACTTGATACAGTAAAATGTCTGAATCTGATTTGAAAGAGATGTGTCACTAAATAGAAACGAATTAGGTCATCACTCCAGTCACTATTCTGTGAAGTCTATACAGTTCATCAATAGAAAACATGCACATTTTTGCACAATTTAGAAAGAAAAACAGGGAGGAAAGTACGTTTTTCCACTTTGGATAATTGTGGCCTAATGACCAGAATTATCTTCCCTGTTTAAATAGGCCTAATTAATAAAAAATATAGGGGTTTTATAATTAGGCTATTACAATGCACCAACTGAATAGTTCATTTACATGTTCTGTTCACACTATTACCATAGCTTACTCTCAGAGAATGAGAAGCGGCCATTTGTGGAGGAAGCGGAGAGACTTCGGGTGCAGCACAAAAAAGACCATCCCGACTACAAGTACCAGCCTCGGCGTCGGAAGAGTGTGAAACCTGGGCAGAGTGACTCCGACTCTGGTGCAGAGCTGGGGAATCACATGTACAAGGCTGAACCAGGATTGTTGGCAGGCCTAGCCGATGGACACCACCACCCTGAACATGCAGGTGAGTTGATGAGAAAGAATGTGTCAAAATAGCACAATTAACATCTTATGTAGTCAACTATTTAGATTTATGACGTGTAAATGGCTAAGGATAGTCAATACTTTACAATGTCTGTTGTTTTTTAGGAGCTAATTGTGCGGTAACTCTTAATAATATTTCGATTTTACACAATGTCCCCAAAGCTTCATGACATTCTAAATTCACCAATTAATTAAATGTGATCAAATTCGACTATATTTGGATCACTTGGACCATTCCCGAGTGTGGTCTACACCACAGCTGACATGTTTCTGTTTCACCATCCTCAAGGCCAACCCCACGGTCCACCCACACCCCCCACCACCCCCAAAACGGACCTGCACCACGGGGGCAAACAGGACATGAAGCACGACGGACGGCGCCTGCTGGACAGCGGCCGACAGAACATCGATTTCAGCAACGTGGACATCTCCGAGCTCAGCACCGACGTCATCAGCAACATGGAGGCCTTCGACGTGCATGAGTTTGACCAGTATCTACCGCTCAACGGCCATGCCTCCACCGCTGGCGCAGGCGTGGACCACCACGGCCACCATGGACCAAACCCTGCATCTGGTGCCGGCTCGTATACATCATACAGCCACGCCACAGCGAACGGTGCCGTTTGGAGCCGCAAGAGTGCCACCATGTCTGCTTCTTCCTCTACTTCTAGCGAGGCGGTCCCACAGCACCGGGCCCACATCAAGACGGAGCAGCTGAGCCCCAGCCACTACAGCGGCGACAGTCACTCTCACAGCTCCCCCTCCCACTCAGATTACTCCCACTCCTACACAGCCCAGACCTGCGTGACGTCATCCGCAGCTGCAGCTTCCTTCTCCAGTTCTCAGTGTGACTATACAGACCTCCAGAGCTCCAACTATTACAACCCCTACTCAGGCTACCCTTCCAGCCTGTACCAGTACCCTTACTTTCACTCCTCCAGAAGGGCGTACCACGGGAGCCCCATCCTCAACAGTTTGTCCATTCCCCCCACCCACAGTCCCCCCACCTCCAGCTGGGACCAGCCGGTGTACACCACCCTATCCAGACCTTAGGTGACTGTTCATTACTCACCAGGGACGTGTTCATCAATATGTTTTGCAACAGACAACGAAGATGACCATTTCCTATTCTACAAGTCCAAGAAGTCCCTCCCCTTTTTCTTTGTATGGTGCCCAATGAACACAACCCAGGTCTCATGGAAATGTGAGAACTGGAGGACGAGGATTGGAGGGTGCTAGGCTATCCCCGTGCCAATTTGAACATATCGAAGAAAAAATATTGAAGTGCCTGCTGATTTTATACAAACCTTTTTCGTTTTACCTTAACCATGGAAAGACAGAAAGACTGACTTTGACAAAGAAATCAAATCAAAGGCGAGCCAAAATTCCTCTGTGAGGAGTCGGACCCCCCCACACACACACATCTAGTACAGCCACTCCTTCTTCAAGTTCAGGGTTGTGTTCATTAGGGCACACAATGGAAATGTTTTTAAGATATATTGCAATGGAAAATGAGCTTTTCTTATTTCTTCTGTTTGGTGCCTAATGAACACGACCCAGGTCTGCACAAGTTGTTGTGTTGTGTGCACTGTTGAGACAGCAGCGTGTAGGCCTGCCGCGGACTTGTGTACGACAGAGACAGAATAACGCTTAGGCCCAAGTCCTTGGTGAAGCAGATGGAGAAACAGATACTTTTGGAATGAAGCTCTGGGATTAAGATTTTTTTTGTTCACAGACTGAATCCCATATGGCACCCTATTCCCTATACAGTGCACTACTTTTAACCAGGGCCCATAGGGCTCTGGTCAAGTAGTGCACTACAGTATGAGGCCGAGCTGTATAACTTAAATATGCACACAGATATTTACATCAGTGGACCAGTCTTAATTCAGTTGTTAATTTGAATTCTTAAATGTTCATTTTGTTGTTATTTTGATCTTAGAAATATCTTAAATATGTATTTATGTTCATCACATTATTTCTCGTGTTATTTCCAATGTAGTCGTTAAACACCAGTAACAAAGTAGGGGTATATCACAATGTCTATTAAATGGAAATGGGTGGGTGGTGGATCTAAGTACAGTAGAAATTCCATAACCCATTACTACATTTTATATCATCATTCCCTAGATGACCAATAAGGAACATTGTCTCCATTCCAAGTTGCAGGAAAGCAACGTGGGACCAATAGAACAGATCTATTTGAATATCACATGATGCAACAGATACCAATAGACCAATAGAATGCCACCTGATCCAACAGGTGCCTGGAAGCTATGCTTGACCAATTGCGATTAGTCATGATGTGGGGTTTAAGGAAGTGGGGTAAGATAACACCAGACACACTGAGTAACGCGTCAGCTGGACTCATGCAGACAGGACGACACACAGATGTGTGTGTGTGTTCGTGTGTGTGTTGTCCCAGGGGACCAAGCATGAACAAGTAAGGACAGAACAGTTGTTTTGATTGACGAAGCAGCATACTGTACTGTTATCTGAGTTAAACAGGGCAGCATACTGTACTGTTATCTGAGTTAAACAGGGCAGCATACTGTACTGTTATCTGAGTTAAACAGGGCAGCATACTGTACTGTTATCTGAGTTAAACAGGGCAGCATACTGTACTGTTATCTGAGTTAAACAGGGCAGCATACTGTACTGTTATCTGAGTTAAACAGGGCCACTGAAAGCTTACAAAGAAAGACAGAGAGTCTTCTTATTCACTATGACAGAATGCATGTGAGAACGTTCATGTATGTGTTTTGGGTCAATTCCTCAGAAGTCATAAGATGCCAATTCACTGTAACCCAGTTTACAATGTGCAGAACATATTTGTGTCTTCTAATGCTTTATCATCATTTCCAAATTGGATTATTAACAGACTTCATGCAGCATACAGTACAATCAGTAATCCACACTACAGAATCAAATAATCTCTACGTAATCTTAATTTGGTGCCGTTTGTAACAGCCTCAATGTCTGTTCAGTTTGTCTGTGTGCAGACCACCATACTCTACTTTATGTCCACAGAATGCAGTGTTTTTCTTTATATTATCGCAGTGTATGTTTTTAATGACTAAACTGTGAACTATGTCATCATCTATATTAACTAGGTCATCCACACGCCACAGCTAACCCATTTGCTGGCCGTTTCTCTGTAAAGAAATAAAAATGAACTTTTCTCATTGACTGACTGTGCCTTTTTTTTAATGTAAATTTGTTATTGTGTGATAGGTTGAAGTTAGCCTGGTCCCAGATCTGTCTGTACCATCTTGCCAATTCCTATTGTCATTGTTTGACATGACAGCACAAACAGGTCTCGGACCAGTTTAGGTTGAAGTAGCTCTAGGCTTGAAATGTAGGATGATATATGACATTTATTTTCTCAACCTCCAGTAATGATTGATTCAGCTAAATAGGGTCACGACAACAGAATAGGGTCACGACAACAGAATAGGGCCACGACAACAGAATAGGGTCGTGTTAAACGTTCTCGGTTAGCTTTGAATAAGTAAGCTTTGTGGAAAGTTCTAAGCAGCATGTATTGAGCAGCTTGAGGTACCGTCTGTTTAGCTCCACCCTCCTCCTGCTCTCACATCTGTATAGTAGACAGCAGTTGTCGAACACAGAGCCATGTATTACAGATTAAAGGAGAACTACACTATTTGTGTATTTGATTCATTATTTCACTGTTAATACAATCTCAAAATGCATCTTCATAACACATTTTGTTCTGTGCTGAATTCCTGAAGAACATGACTGCTGCGCTGCCATGCTCAATTTAGGGATTGTATTAACAGCAGAGTAATGAACAAAATATACAAATATCCCTCACCCATCTAAAACATGAATATATTAGTAATGACAGTTCTTCAGCTGGAATTTTTGTAAACTGTTTATTGAAAACTGGAAAAGTGAAAACTGTCTGTAGGATGCCACAGAGTCGCTGTAGTTAGTTTTCCTCACTACAGGCTTCCATTTGAATCAGTTCGTTTTCCTCACTCCAGGCTTCCATTTGAATCAGTTAGTTTTCCTCACTACAGGCTTCCATTTGAATCCGTTCGTTTTCCTCACTACAGGCTTCCATTTGAATCAGTTAGTTTTCCTCACTACAGGCTTCCATTTGAATCAGTTAGTTTTCCTCACTACATGCTTCCATTTGAATCAGTTAGTTTTCCTCACTACAGGCTTCCATTTGAATCAGTTAGTTTTCCTCACTACAGGCTTCCATTTGAATCAGCTAGTTTTCCTCACTACAGGCTTCCATTTGAATCAGTTAGTTTTCCTCACTACAGGCTTCCATTTGAATCAGTTAGTTTTCCTCACTACAGGCTTCCATTTGAATCAGTTAGTTTTCCTCACTACAGGCTTCCATTTGAATCAGTTAGTTTTCCTCACTACAGGCTTCCATTTGAATCAGTTAGTTTTCCTCACTACAGGCTTCCATTTGAATCAGTTAGTTTTCCTCACTACAGGCTTCCATTTGAATCAGTTCGTTTTCACTTGAAACACTATGCTAAAATACTATTTAGGGTTTCATCAGTCTTTATTTCTGTCACCATTCTGTAGGCCACATCTAACACACACACACACACACACACACACACACACACACACACACACACACACACACACACACACACACACACACACACACACACACACACACACACACACACACACACACACACACACACACACACACACACACACACACACACACACACACACACACACACACACACACACACACACACACGCACACACACACACACACACACACACGCACACACACACAGCTCTGGGAAACCCCTCCCACCTCTGATGTGGGTAGTTGCACTGTAAAAAAGAAGAAGAAAGAACCTCAATAGTTCAAACAGAGTTAAACTTACAGGCAAAGAAGACCGAGAATGTCTGCCTGCCTGCCTGCCTGCCTGTCTGCCTGCCTGCCTGCTCCTTTAGTCCACTGGGTAGAATCTAGAATGTTCAAGTTGGCACTAGCACGCATGCCACCAAGCAGCAGTCCCCAATGGGTCCGAGGGAGAAAGCCAAGTGCCAGCACTGAACTGCTGAATTTTAATGAGTCATTATGCGCTGGAGGGCCTCATTGTCTCCATTTATCCGGACGGAGAGAAAATAAATAATTGGACAGAAAATGGCAGGGCAGAGGAACTGACCAGTCATTAAGAGGGCTGTGAATGGACAATTAGATGCACATAGGGTGGATTCTTTTTTCTTGAGATTTCTCCCTTGGCTGTTTCATATCGCAACGAATGCCCCGAAAACAACAAAACAACATCCACCGGTGGTAGCCCCTAACAACCACCACCACCACAACATAGAATCAGGAAATCATGTCAGCACATAATGTTAATACCAAAAAGGAGAGACAAGATAATACCACAGCAGATGGGGTGTGGGTGGTTCAGGAACGGCTTGTTGTTTTCCTCCTTCAAAGTCTGTCTTTTTTCACCATTGTTTGCCAAATAGTTTCAGGAGGAACTCTTGAGAAAGAACAGAAGGGCGGGGGCTTGGGTCCTGTTTTGAGAGAGAACGTCCTTTCACCATGTTTCTGCCGGGGCCCTCTTGAAAGCGGGGGCCCTCTACTGTAAATGAGTAGACAATGAGGCTGAAGTGGAGGGTTATTCCCACTGACTGGAAAAGCAGAGCAAGTCAAACCTGAGCAAAACTCCCATCTCCAACCTTAATGGGTTTCAAAGTGTTTCATGCAGTTTTCAATGACATGAGACAAGTCACTGGACCAGTACAGCCATGGGATTCATGTTCCATTTGTATTCATATTAATGGGAACAATTCAGAACATGCACACGCACTGACACACAGAATGACAGACACACATATGCATGCTCACACGTACGCTCGCATGCACGCAGGCGCACGCCATCGGAGTATTTGGTCAGTGAACACCAGATCTAGACAGGGTTAGTTCTGTCGGGGGCTTTGTGTGTAGAGCAGGGGCCAAGGTCTGATGTACATTCCACCTGTCACAGCCATTGTTGACTGTTGGAAAGACGTGGTCTGGGACACATCCCATTACGGAACACTGGATGAACCCAGGCACATCACAAAGCCACAACCACCTCACCAAATCCCATTGTTAGCAAACTGGGTTCAAACAGTATTTGTTTTCTTACAAATACTTCAGCTTCACTCGTGCAATGGAATCAGTGGAATAAATCCAATCAAAATGTATTGGTTGCATGCACAGGGTACAGGTTTACGCTTGCTTGCTAACTCTCTTCAACATTGGAGTACAATATCAATATCAATCAATATCAATATCAATCAATATTCAAATGCAAAATATGAAGTCCAAAATAACAGGAATAGTTAAAAAAATGCACTCCAGCAGGCTCAATCAAATTCTGAAAGAAATACCATCAGAACCCAGGTTTGGGTTGTATTGTTAGGACAGGGATAGCTATCAGAGTTATAGTCTCATTGCTGTTAATGAGTCCCTGTTACTCTGCTTGTTTCGGGGAAACGGGGAGCTGCTGGGAATTCTGGGAACCCAGGGAGCTCAGGGCCTGATTTGCAATGGAAATGAAGTGGACATAAAGTATTGTTACTGCCTGCCTGCCATTGAACTAACCAGCCCTGCCTGCCTGACCGGAACCCACTTGATGCACAAAATCTTCCTGATAGAAGAGGGACTTGGTTGGGAGAAGTGCCTTTCCTTCCTTCCTGCTTCAAAGCAAACCAAAAGCAAACCCATAGAAATGGCGCTTTCGCGGATTCTACGCTGAATTGTAGTCACCTTCACTATACGGAAAATGTTTCCCTGCTTTGTGTCATTACTGTCCAAATATCCTGGCTATCTGAATAAAGTCATTGTTTCTGATTGCTGGAGCTGATTGTTTTAGATAAATACAAAATGTCAGTCCTTTGATGTGTGGGCCTCCTTTTTTCTCAGGATATAAACATAAATCAATATAGATATAGAAGGTAAATAAATATTCTAATGAAATATGAATATGCATATACACTTATAAAAGTAGCAATGATTATAGCAAGGGGAAAGCTGTGCAGTATGATAAGACAAAAGCTAAAGCTAATATGCTAGTAGGCTAACATGTGGTAGCGTAGCATATATATATATATATATATATATATATATATATATATATATATATATTTATTGAACCTTTATTTAACTAGGTAAATCAGTTAAGAACAAAATCTTATTTACAATGACGGCCTACCTCTGCCAAACCCGGGCGACGCTGGTCCAATTGTGTGCCGCCCTATGGGACTCCCAATCACGGGCGGTTGTGATACAGGCTGGAATCAAACCAGGGTCTGTAGTGATGCCTTTAGCATTGAGATGCAGGGCCTTAGACCGCTGCGCCACTCGGCAGCATATATGTGACAAGCAATAACAAAAATATTCTATAATAAAGCTGGTAAGTCTTAATTTACCCGATTATATAACAAAAATGCAAGTGAAAAGTAACGTGCTTTTCAATGGCTAAATCCAATTAGCAAACATCGCTAACTTCAGAATGCAAACAGAACTTCACAGAAAGCAAACCAAAACTTTATTAAAGGTTAAACATTTATTTATTTTGAAATTGAGGCTAGCAAAAAAAAAGTTCACCCTGTTGTTAAATTACTTCAGCACTTTAGTTCAACACCTAGTGACCTAATCAATAGATGTTTGTCTTTTGGGAGGCTAAACAAGACATAGTTCGGACCTAATCAAGAGATGTTTGTCTTCTGGGAGGCTGAACGAGGCATAGTTCAACACCTAGTGACCTAATCAAGAGATGTCTGTCTTCTGGGAGGCTAAACGAGACATAGTTCAACACCTAGTTCAGACCTAATCAAGAGATGTCTGTCTTCGGGGAGGCTAAACGAGACATAGTTCAACACCTAGTTCAGACCTAATCAAGAGATGTCTGTCTTCTGGGAGGCTAAACGAGACATAGTTCAACACCTAGTGACCTAATCAAGAGATGTCTGTCTTCTGGGAAGGCAGAACGAGACATAGTTCAACACCTAGTGACCTAATCAAGAGATGTTTGTCTTCTGGGAGGCTAAACAAGACATAGTTCAAACCTAATCAAGAGATGTCTGTCTTCTGGGAAGGCAGAACGAGACATAGTTCAACACCTAGTGACCTAATCAAGAGATGTATGTCTTCTGGAAATGCTAAACAAGACATAGTTCAACACCTAGTGACCTAACCAAGAGATGTCTGTCTTCTGGGAAGGCTAAACAAGACATAGTTCAACACCTAGTGAACTAATCAAGAGATGTTTGTCTTCTGGGAGGCTAAACGAGACATAGTTCAACACCTAGTGACCTAATCAAGAGATGTCTGCCTTTTGGGAGGCTAAAAGAGACATAGTTCAGACCTAATCAAGATATGTCTGTCTTCTGGGAAGGCAGAACGAGACATAGTTCAACACCTAGTGACCTAATCAAGAGATGTTTGTCTTCTGGGAAGGCTAAACGAGACATAGTTCAACACCTAGTGACCTAATCAAGAGATGTTTGTCTTCTGGGAAGGCTAAACGAGACATAGTTCAACACCTAGTGACCTAATCAAGAGATGTTTGCCTTCTGGGAAGGCTAAACGAGACATCGTTCAGACCTAATCAAGAGATGTTTGCCTTCTGGGAGGCTAAAAGAGGCATAGTTCAGACCTAATCAAGAGATGTTTGCCTTCTGGGAGGCTAAAAGAGGCATAGTTCAGACCTAATCCGAGTCCGAGAGGAAGTTGTGTATTGCTGGTTGCTTGATTAATCATTCAACTTTGAAAATGTTCTGATTTTTAAGAGGGGGTGTCAGTTAATCATTTAATTTAATTTGTATGGCCTAAATAAATGAATGTATGTACTAGTATATGACGAAATCAATCTAGATAGATACTGTAGATGAAATGACCATATCAGTGGATTTAGATATAAATGTAACTATATAAATCCAAATATGTCATGTTGATTGAAAGGTTTGCATATGGCCACGTGACCTTGGGTACCAGTCTAATGTCTTCTCTGAACCTGCATCACCTCTTTGTCACGCCCTGACCATAGTTTGCTTTGTATGTTTATATGTTTTGTTTGGTCAGGGTGTGATCTGAGTGGGCATTCTATGTTGTATGTCTAGTTTGTCTGTTTCTGTGTTCAGCCTGATATGGTTCTCAATCAGAGGCAGGTGTTAGTCGTTGTCTCTGATTTGGGAACCATATTTAGGTAGCCTGTTTTGTCATTTTGGGTTGTGGGTGATTGTCTATGTGTAGTGTTTTTGTGTCAGCACTATTATTCCTTAGCTTCACGTTCGTTGTTTGTTATTTTTGTATAGTTTCGTTAAGTGTTCTCTGTGTTAATAAATATCAAGATGAACACTTACCACGCTGCATATTGGTCCTCCGATCCTTCAAACTTCTCCTCCTCAGATGAGGAGGACGACGAGCGTTACACTCTTCTTTGCAACTGAATCCCCGGCCTCCAAAACAAACACTCTAAACTGAATTTAATTCGTTCCGCCCCAGAGTTAATGACTTCCTGAATACATCAGTTTTATTTTGTGTCCTTTTCTTGTTCTTCTCGCTAAGTCAAATATTGCGTTTTACTTGCATTTTACCAGCAGTGTCTCCTGAGTGACTGGCACACTGTGGGCCAAGTAAAACAGGCTGCCAGACAGAACCAACATTTACTTAACATTGACTTCCCTCGTTCTACGAGGGCCCGGACAAAGGGGAAGGAGAGAGGGAATGGGTCTTGGTGCCAGTGCATTCACCCTGCTACCCCTGAACACGACACTAAATTGGGTCTGACTCCTCCAAGGACGACTATGTTTGGCCAGATGTTCATCACCAACCAGGGCCCTGGATGGACTTAGCACTATAGATGTAGACCCACATCATCCAATAGGAAATGGAAACAGACCCTGTATTAGGCCTACAGCAGTTACACATTTGACGGCACCTAATTCACACATGTCCGATGAAACACTGGGTGTTAAAGTCCAGATAGGAAATATACTGTGTGTTTACTGAATATGACAGATAAAGTATAGTGCCTTTCACAACTAAATCATTCTTAAAGAAATCAGCAGAACAGGACATCTGTTTCTGTGTTCACTGTCGAGAGGTTGTCATTTCCTGTCACTGAACAGTTGTACAAGCTTTTTCACCTTCTCCTTTCTTTGTCTGTTGTTTTCTACTTTCTCTTGGCACATTTTCATGGTGAACTGGGTGATTACTTCATTTTGTTTCAACAGCCGCAAAACATTTTGATTGAGAACTGGGTGATTTTTTATTTAGTTTTATTTATTTCACCTTTATTTAACAAGGCAGGCCAGTTGAGAACAAGTTCTCATTTACAACTGCGACCTGGCCAAGATAAAGCAAAGCAGTGCGACAAAAACAACAACACAGAGTTGCACATAAACAAACGTACAGTCAATAACACAATAGAAAATAAAAATAGTAGGGAGGTAGGCAATAAATAGGACATAGAGGCAAAAATAATGACAATTTAGCATTAATACTGGAGTGATAGATGTGCAGATGATGATGTGCAAGTAGAGATACTGGGGTGCAAAAGAGCAAGAGGGTAAGTAATAATATGGGGATGAGGTAGTCGGTTGTGCTATTTACAGATTGGCTATGTACAGGTACAGTGATCAGTAAGCTGCTCTGACAGCTGATGCTTATAGTTAGAGAGGGAGATATAAGACTCCAGCTTCAGAGATTTTTGCAATTCGTTCCAGTCATTGGCAGCAGAGAACTGGAAGGAAAGGCGGCCAAAAGAAGTGCTGGCTTTGGTGATGACCAGTGAAATATACCTGCTGGAGCGCGTGCTACAGGTGGGTGTTGCTGTGGTGAGCTGAGATAAGGCGTGGCTTTACTTAGCATAGACTTATAGATGACCTGGAGCCAGGTTTGGCGATGAATATGTAGCGAGGGCCAGCCAATGAGAGCATACAGGTCGCAGTGGTGGGTAGTATATGGAGTTTGGTGATAAAAACGGATGGCGCTGTGATAGACTACATCCAGTTTGTTGAGTAGAGTGTTGAGGGCTATTTTGTAAATGACATCACCGAAGTCAAGGATCGGTAGGATAGTCAGTTTTACGAGGGTATGTTTGGCGGCATGAGGCTTTGTTGCGAAATACGAAGCCGATTCTAGATTTAATTTTGGATTGGAGATGCTGAATGTGAGTCTGGAAGGAGAGTTTATAGTTACTTAAATGATTACTTCATTTAGTTTCAACAGCCGCAACACATTTTGATTGTGAACTGGGTGATAACTTCCTTTAGTTTCAACAGCCGCAACACATTTTGATTGTGAACTGGGTGATTACTTCCTTTAGTTTCAACAGCAGCAACACATTTTGATTGTGAACTGGGTGATGACTTCCTTTAGTTTCAACAGCCTCAACACATTTTGATTGTGAACTCGGTGATTACTTCCTTTAGTTTCAACAGCCGCAACACATTTTGATTGTGAACTGGGTGATAACTTCCTTTAGTTTCAACAGCCGCAACACATTTTGATTGTGAACTGGGTGATAACTTCCTTTAGTTTCAACAGCCGCAACACATTTTGATTGTGAACTGGGGGGATTACTTCCTTTAGTTTCAACAGCCGCAACACATTTTGATTGTGAACTGGGTGATTACTTCCTTTAGTTTCAACAGCCGCAACACATTTTGATTGTGAACTGGGTGATAACGTCCTTTAGTTTCAACAGCCGCAACACATTTTGATTGTGAACTGGGTGATAACGTCCTTTAGTTTCAACAGCCGCAACACATTTTGATTGTGAACTGGGTGATAACGTCCTTTAGTTTCAACAGCCGCAACACATTTTGATTGTGAACTGGGGGGATTACTTCTTTTAGTTTCAACAGCCGCAACACATTTTGATTGTGAACTGGGTGATAACTTCCTTTAGTTTCAACAGCCGCAACACATTTTGATTGTGAACTGGGTGATAACTTCCTTTAGTTCCAACAGCAGCAACACATTTTGATTGTGAACTGGGTGAAAACTTCCTTTAGTTTCAACAGCAGCAACACATTTTGATTGTGAACTGGGTGATTACTTCCTTTAGTTTCAACAACAGCAACACATTTTGATTGTGAACTCGGTGATTACTTCCTTTAGTTTCAACAGCCGCAACACATTTTGATTGTGAACTGGGTGATAACCTCCTTTAGTTTCAACAGCAGCAACACATTTTGATTGTGAACTGGGTGATAACGTCCTTTAGTTTCAACAGCCGCAACACATTTTGATTGTGAACTGGGTGATAACGTCCTTTAGTTTCAACAACAGCAACACATTTTGATTGTGAACTGGGTGAAAACTTCCTTTAGTTTCAACAACAGCAACACATTTTGATTGTGAACTGGGTGATTACTTCCTTTAGTTTCAACAGCCGCAACACATTTTGATTGTGAACTGGGTGATAACGTCCTTTAGTTTCAACAGCCGCAACACATTTTGATTGTGAACTGGGTGATAACGTCCTTTAGTTTCAACAGCCGCAACACATTTTGATTGTGAACTGGGTGATAACGTCCTTTAGTTTCAACAGCAGCAACACATTTTGATTGTGAACTGGGTGATAACGTCCTTTAGTTTCAACAGCAGCAACACATTTTGATTGTGAACTGGGTGATAACGTCCTTTAGTTTCAACAGCCGCAACACATTTTGATTGTGAACTGGGTGATAACGTCCTTTAGTTTCAACAGCCGCAACACATTTTGATTGTGAACTGGGTGATAACTTCCTTTAGTTCCAACAACAGCAACACTTGTTGATTTGTCACTATGGTGATGCCCAACCAAAGCAGTGCCATAACATCGGCTGCTCAAACAGTGAGCTATAGACGGACACTTCTGTCCTACCCTTAGAACTGACAGTTTTCCAGAGGTATGTATTTTAAAGTTGTATATTTTTATTGTGTCGATGATTTCCTTGTGGGTAGTGTATTTTTGTGAATTGTCTCAAATAATTCAGGCTGTCATTGGTACTTCGTAATGTCGATTTTGTGAAATTAACCATTCTATATTGTTTCTCAGTCGTTGCTCAGTACTATTGTTAAACTATTGTACACTTACAGTAGATAGGCACATTTTCAATATTACCTATCCCTCAAATGTATTCTCACTCTCCTCCTCACCCACCTCCTTCATCTTCTCCTCGACCTCCTTCCGTTCTCATCAGCCCATATCACGGTTTAGTAGAAGGGGAAATTCTATAAGAAAGCCTGTTATTGTTCATTATCTCACATAGATCTTACTAGGTCTCTGACATTTGATTAAATGAACGTTAATGTGGTTAATTCCCTCTAACTGTGTTCATTATCCTGTTAAAGAAGAGTAGTAGCCAGAGAGAAAGACTAAGATCAGCTGAATGGGGAAATACACTGCTATTGTTGATATCCTTGTCATGGGAATGGAGAAAGGACATCCTTTGTGAGTGTTACTGAGGCAACCATTACTTCTTAATAAAGAGGTTAGGTGAATGAATGAGGGGGATCGTATCTGCTAGGTCTGCTCTGATACAATTATAGATGGAGAATAGAGTGGTTAGCTCCATACAGATCTGGTAAATAAAACATAAAAAATGTCTAATAAATACGTTGGGACCTTCTTCTAAACCCCCCCTACTACCAGACACCCACATATGTTGTCTCGTCAGAGCGCCGCCGGTGTGTGGGTTCCTGTGCAACCCTAGAATTTGGCATGTGGGAAGAACGTTTGTGAACTGTCTGAGGTAGAGACAAAACATTTGAGAGAAGTACAAGACTGAGAGAGAGAGAGAGAGAGAGAGAGAGAGAGAGAGAGAGAGAGAGAGAGAGAGAGAGAGAGAGAGAGAGAGAGAGAGAGAGAGAGAGAGAGAGAGAGAGAGAGAGAGAGATATATGAAGCGTGGGGGACAGAGAAAATAAAGTGCATGAAAGAGAGAGTCTCTGAATTGGAGAGAATGGCCAAACTACATACAGTGGGTCAGAAAGAAAGAAACATCTCCTTTTCTTCTCTCCCGCTGTCCCCTTCTGGAGACTGGCTGGCAGAGTGGCAGAGAGACAGCAGGGCCAGAGTTTTAAATGAAGCTTAGTACTGTGCTGGCAGGGCTGTGTGTGAACTGTGAGCTGAGTTCGCTCTGTCACACGGCAACTGTGATAAAACAGTAGAGCCATCACAAGCCATTTATTCTGTTGAGACGCATGCTCCACCACTAGACTGGTCCAAGATCAGTTTCTTCTGCTGTATTGCCAAATCTTATGGTCATTGTCACGCCTAACTGACAGCACAAACAGATCTGGGACCAGGCTAACCCACCACTTCCCTATTGAAACGTTGTAGACTATACACCACAGGAGGTTGGTGGGACCTTCATTGGGGAGGACAGGCTCGTGGTAATGGCTGGAGTGGAATAGGTGGAATGCTATCAAATACATGTGTTTAATGTCATTCCATTCGCTTCGTTCCAGCCGTTATTATGAGCCGTCATCCCCTCAGCAGCCTCCACTGGTACATATGTTAAATACCACAACCAACCCATGACACCATAAGGAAGACACTGGTACACATGTTAAATACCACAACCAACCCATGACACCATAAGGAAGACACTGGTATACATGTTAAACACCATAACCAACCCACCATAAGGAAGACACTGGTACACATGTTAAACACCATAAACAACCCATGACACCATAAGGAAGACACTGGTACACATGTTAAACACCACAACCAACCCACCATAAGGAAGACACTGGTACACATGTTAAACACCATAACCAACCCACCATAAGGAAGACACTGGTACACATGTTAAACACCATAAACAACCCATGACACCATAAGGAAGACACTGGTACACATGTTAAACACCATAACCAACCCACCATAAGGAAGACACTGGTACACATGTTAAACACCATAACCAACCCATGACACCATAAGGAAGACACTGGTACACATGTTAAACACCACAACCAACCCACCATAAGGAAGACACTGGTACACATGTTAAACACCATAACCAACCCACCATAAGGAAGACACTGGTATACATGTTAATCACCATAACCAACCCACCATAAGGAAGACACTGGTACACATGTTAAATACCACAACCAACCCATGACACCATAAGGAAGACACTGGTATACATGTTAATCACCATAACCAACCCACCATAAGGAAGACACTGGTACACATGTTAAACACCATAACCAACCCACCATAAGGAAGACACTGGTATACATGTTAATCACCACAACCAACCCACCATAAGGAAGACACTGGTACACATGTTAAACACCACAACCAACCCACCATAAGGAAGACACTGGTACACATGTTAAACACCACAACCAACCCACCATAAGGAAGACACTGGTACACATGTTAAACACCACAACCAACCCACCATAAGGAAGACACTGGTACACATGTTAAACACCACAACCAACCCACCATAAGGAAGACACTGGTACACATGTTAAACACCACAACCAACCCACCATAAGGAAGACACTGGTACACATGTTAAACACCATAAACAACCCACCATAAAAAAGACATTGGTATACATGTTAAATACCACAACCAACCCATGACACCATAAGGAAGACACTGGTATACATGTTAATCACCATAACCAACCCACCATAAGGAAGAGACTGGTATACATGTTAATCACCATAACCAACCCACCATAAGGAAGACACTGGTATACATGTTAAACACCATAACCAACCCACCATAAGGAAGACACTGGTACACATGTTAAACACCATAACCAACCCACCATAAGGAAGACACTGGTACACATGTTAAACACCATAACCAACCCACCATAAGGAAGACACTGGTACACATGTTAAACACCATAAACAACCCATGACACCATAAGGAAGACACTGGTACACATGTTAAACACCATAAACAACCCATGACACCATAAGGAAGACATTTAAAACCTCAGGTGCCACTTCATCTTCACTTCCAGGGCTGTTTGGAGTAGAACAATACGGACAGTACAACCGCAGCATATTATGTGACCATTGTGATATTCCCAGATGATCAGACGATATGCAGATGATCAGCAGCACATGGACTTCCCCTCACACTTGATATCTTCTGTGGTATGACAAAGAACAGGAGAGAGAGAGAGAGAGAGAGAGAAATGAAGGGAGAATAGAGTTTGTTCTCCCATGTGGTTTTGGCCCTACTCTGCGAGGCTTGGAGACCGGCCAGTCTCTCTCCTGGCCCATGCTTTGATATAAATTGGGTTCATTATGTATGTGAATCTATTGTCAGTGAAAGAAACAATGTGGGCCTGCTGGAGGAAAGTGTGTGTGTGTGTGTGTGTGTGTGTGTGTGTGTGTGTGTGTGTGTGTGTGTGTGTGTGTGTGTGTGTTGGTCTCAGTGGAGGTTCTCTCTCTCGAGTCCTGCAGATAGCTTATGAGCTTTATGGGGACACAAACTCAGCTCTGTGTCACCTGATCACAGCACCGGCTGTGTGTGACAATCCCTCTGTAGCAGACATTTTCTCTGATCAGATCCCAGTTCTAAGCCCTGTACTCCTTTCCTCTCATCTCTTCTCCTCCCTGCTGCTCTCCTTATGTAACACAGGAAAAATATATCTAGCCAAACATCACCCCAGAGCCTAGAACCCTGTTCAGTCCACAGAGAATACAGGGAAATAGAATGAGGGAGGCACTGTAGAGGGAGAGCGGGAGAGAGAGAGAGAGAGAGAGAGAGAGAGAGAGAGAGAGAGAGAGAGAGAGAGAGAGAGAGAGAGAGAGAGAGAGAGAGAGAGAGAGAGAGAGAGAGAGAGAGGGAGAGAGAGAGAGAGAGAGAGAGAGAGAACAACCCACCATGACCTTGTTGTGCACTCTCTCCACACCACCCTGGCAGGCCCCCCCACCTCCCTTACTCAGGGCTAGCCCCTGTGGAACAGTTAGGGCTATGGAGTGGCGACGGCGTGGAGGGGAGACGAAGACTTTTAGCCTTTTAGTGGTCTGCCGGGGTTCATTATGACTGAGATGTGGCTGGTGGGACTAACCTCAGCTCAGCATGGTTCCAAAGGTCGCTCCACTGCACGACGCTCCGGCGCCTGGGGTTCCTCGACACAGAAATATTTCTTTGTGTCCTACAGCAATGACAGACAGACACATGTACACAAACGCACGCACGCACGCACTCACGCACACACACACACACACACACACACACACACACACACACACACACACACACACACACACACACACACACACACACACACACACACACACACACACACACACACACACACACACACACACACACACACACACACACACACACACACACACACACACACACACACACACACACTTCTCACCCCTCCTTGAGTTAACCGTCAACCCTCCAGGAGGAACCCAGATGACATGAAATGCATGTGGCAGAGGGATTGATAGTAGGGGGAGCTACTGTCATGGGGTGAAAGGTCAAAGGTTGACTCTGTGGTTTTACTTCCACTTCTGGAAGGGATGGACATCCCTCAGTGCTCAGGGATCATTATTTAAGCATTACGGCCAGAGGAAGTGTGGTATATGGCCAGTATACCACGGCTAAGGGCTGTTCTTATGTGCGACACAACGCAGAGTACCTGGACACAGCCCTTAGCAGTGGTATATTGGCCATATACCACAAACCCCCGCGGTGCCTTATTGCTTTTATAAATTGGTTACCAATGTAATTAGAACAGTAAAAAGTTATTTTTTTTTGTCATACTTGTGGTAAATGGTCTGATATAGCACGGCTTTCAGCCAATCAGCATTCAGGGCTCGATCCACCCAGTTTGTAAATTCCCAGGAAGTCAAACACTAAACATACAGTGATAATGTATAATAAGGCACGTTGACTTTTCAGGAAAGTCAGAGCTAAGCTTTATATAAGCAGTACTCAGTACGCATTGCTACTGCCAAACCAGAACTGAAAATGCTTCACAAAATGCCATGCTATGCCCAATATAGTGCACTACTCTTGACCAGAGTCCTGTGGGCCCTGGTCAAAAGTAGTCCACTATATAGGGAATAGGGTGCACTTTGGGAAACAAACGGAATCTGGTGGTTAGAGTTGGAAACAAACAGAAATCAGAGATCAGAAATCGGCCAGTATAAATACTACCTCACTGGTTGTATACTCATATAACATCAAATAAAAGCCAACTGGAGATCAGACATCCTGCTGTATAAATACTTAACTACATCACTCATTGTGTACTCATATAAAAACTGTAGGCGATTATTGCATCGTCAGAAGTGAGTGGGCCTTTCCTCTCTGTGCCTCTTCCAATGGCCAAAAGAGCAGGGACCAGAGAGAGGGTCAAATTCTCTCTCTCTCCCTTGAACTCTCATGTTCCGCCATATTAAAGCATTGAACCACGGACACACACATCTGACCAAGGTAAAGGAACTAAAGGCGCCAATGAACATTTTCCCATATTGACCCAGCCACACTGATGTCATCATGTATAGCCTATGACATCACTCTAACAGTGAGATATAAACATAGAATGACATATTAGAACTTAATAGGATCTCTGTGGTTTAAAAGGCTTGTGATTAACTCATGTAGGGAACACACAGAGAGAGTGGCCGTGGCACCAGTTCCCTCCAACTTTGAATCATGTGACACCCAACAACCAATCACTGACTAGAATAATAGGAGTCAAAAAACAAAAAATACTTAATGAGCCATGCTGATGTAATAGGGTACACAATAGTGTATGATGTCATTCCAACAACGTGTTTTAAAGGCCTCTGACTGGTGTGAAAAAGTGGACGGGGCAGACTCTGGCAGCAGAGGATGACGTGGTGGTTCTGTCCCTGTTCCAGCAGCATCAGCCAGTGACGACCACTCACTCTGACTGCTAATGAGGTTGACCTTTTTCCTGGGCAGGGGGCCTGGCTGGGTGTCGGGCTGCTCCTGGTACTGCCTGATGGTAATGTATTTGACATATTATGAAAGAGGAATGGCGAGCTTCAAGGGGAGTGAGTAAAGAGGAACAAAGAGGAAGATAGAGATGAGGGATAGAGTGAGAGAAACAGAGAGGGATAGAGAGAGAGAAACAGAGAGGGATAGAGAGAGAAACAGAGAGGGATAGAGAGAGAGAAACAGAGAGGGATAGAGAGAGAAACAGAGAGGGATAGAGAGAGAAACAGAGAGGGATAGAGAGAGAGAAACAGAGAGGGATAGAGAGAGAAACAGAGAGGGATAGAGAGAGAGAAACAGAGAGGGATAGTGAGAGAAACAGAGAGGGATAGAGAGAGAAACAGAGAGGGATAGAGTGAGAGAAACAGAGGGATAGAGAGAGAAACAGAGAGGGATAGAGTGAGAGAAACAGAGAGGGATAGAGAGAGAAACAGAGAGGGATAGAGTGAGAGAAACAGAGGGATAGAGTGAGAGAAACAGAGAGGGATAGGGTGAGAGAAACAGAGAGGGGTAGAGTGAGAGAAACAGAGAGGGATAGAGAGAGAAACAGAGAGGGATAGAGTGAGAGAAACAGAGCGGGATAGAGAGAGAAACAGAGAGGGATAGAGAGAAAGAAAAGGAGAGGGATTGAGAGAGAAACAGAGAGGGATAGAGTGAGAGAAACAGAGAGGGATAGAGAGAGAAACAGAGAGGGATAGAGAGAAATAGAGAGGGATAGAGTGAGAGAAACAGAGAGGGATAGAGAGAGAAATAGAGAGGGATAGAGTGAGAGAAACAGAGAGGAATATATAACATAGAGAGTGAGATAGAGAGAGAAACAGAGAGGGATAGAGAGAGAAACAGAGGGATAGAGAGAGAAACAGAGAGGGATAGAGAGAGAGAAACAGAGAGGGATATATAACATAGAGAGTGAGACAGAGAGAGAAACAGAGAGGGATAGATAACATAGAGAGTGAGATAGAGAGAGAAACAGAGAGGGATAGATAACATAGAGAGTGCGATAGAGAGAGAAACAGAGAGGGATAGATAACATAGAGAGTGATACAGAGAGAGAAACAGAGAGCGATAGATAACATAGAGAGTGAGATAGAGAGAGAAACAGAGAGGGATAGACAACATAGAGAGTGAGATAGAGAGATGTGACTGGATGTTGAGGGACTGTCATGAGGGGAGGACGGTGAGGAAGAAGAGCGACAGCACAGAAGAGAGTGAGATTATTATTTTACTGGACGGAGCCATGTTATTCTCTGCAGGACTAAGGGAAAATGAATTTGCACTCACCGCTCATTCCATTGATCACACTTTTGGAATAACCTTCACAAAAAACATACATGTAATATGGACATTTTTATACAAATGATGCTTTTCTCGAGTTAAAGATCTTTGAGCAAACGTCATTGCTTATCTTTCTCCTAAATTCATTAGGAAATCTTTTCATTGACCTATAAGAGTTGAACAGCTATCATTTTCCCCATCTACTTACTTGACCTGCGGATGGCAATGCATACACACACACACACACACACACACACACACACACACACACACACACACACACACACACACACACACACACACACACACATCACTGGCCAAGGTAGCATTTCACTTCCTGGCACTCGCAGTGTCGGGCGGGACAGTGAGGAGATTATGATTGAATGTGAAAGTGGTCTGTTCTGGGGTGGGTGGCTTTCTAATAAAACAAGCCTTTCACTGCTCACTGTGTGTGTGTGTGTGTGTGTGTGTGTGTGTGTGTGTGTGTGTGTGTGTGTGTGTGTGTGTGTGTGTGTGTGTGTGTGTGTGTGTGTGTGTGTGTGTGTGTGTGTGTGTGTGTGTGTGTGTGTGTGTGTGTGTGTGTGTGTGTGTGTGTGTGTGTGTGTGATATCCCTGAGAAGTCCTGCTTTCATTCCTGCAGGGAAGGGAGACACACTGTTCAGGGTGGAGTACAGGCCTGGGTAACCGACGTAGTGCTGTAGGCCACAAGTTGAAGGTTATTGGAGGTTACGAATTCAAAATTAATCCAAAATAATGAAGGGAATCTCTAATGATTTCAACCTACGTCACCATGAAATCACACTGACTGGGTGACTGTACCTATGGCACAGGTACAAGATAAAGAGATACAGGACAGTTTGTATCTGAATGACAGTCAGGTCAGATGGGGGACTTCTGCATGCCTCTGATTTAGGATGGGGTTCATTAGGGCACACACTTAAAAATATTTAGACATGTTTTGCAATGGAAAAAGAAGTCCATTTGGTGGCTTGTGAACATGTCCCAGGTCTGGGTTTTGAGACAGGATCGTGGGGGGAAGGGGGAAACCCGCACACCTGCCCGTTTGGAGAATCAGATTCGTTGGCACATGCGGTGGGCAAGGACCAGCCCCAGACAGAGCCTACAGGCAGGATATTTGTGGTGCAGCTCACATGCCAAAATATCACTGACGCAACTGGGAGAAAGTCAACCAACGGACCACCTATTATGTCTGCAGCGTGGTGCGGAGACAGCCTGGGGAGAGAGAGGACGGGCTTGGGGCTGGTTAGAACACGCTCATGGTCATTGTGAAAGAATGTGGTGGTTTACAGAGTGGTCCAAACGGACCAGAATAAGATAATCAATGTGATGGATTATCGACCATTGGTTTGACCGCTGCTTTGCTCGTTCTGTTTGAGATTTAAGGGATTATCTGAGACCAGTGTTTGCATTTCAACCTTGTCAACATTCCAGGAGAGAGAGAGAGAGGGACATTTATTGTCCTAGTCCCTTCCCCTTTCTCCTTCCTTCCCTCATTCCTCCCTCCCCTCAGTCCTTCTCCTTCTGTCCCTCATTCCTCCCTCCCCTCAGTCCTTCTCCTTCCTTCCCTCATTCCTCCCTCCACTCAGTCCTTCTCCTTCCTTCCCTCATTCCTTCCTCCCCTCAGTCCTTCTCCTTCCTTCTCTCATTCCTCCCTCCCCTCAGTCCTTCTCCTTCTGTCCCTCATTCCTCCCTCCCCTCAGTCCTTCTCCTTCCTTCTCTCATTCCTCCCTCCCTTCAGTCCTTCTCCTTCTGTCCCTCATTCCTCCTCCCCTCAGTCCTTCTCCTTCCTTCTCTCATTCCTCCCTCCCCTCAGTCCTTCTTCCTTCCCTCATTCCTCCCTCCCCTCAGTCCTTCTCCTCCCTTCTCTCATTCCTTCCTCCCCTCAGTCCTTCTCCTTCAGTCCCTCATTCCTCCCTCCACCCTGTGTGTGAAAACAGAGTGTTTCCCCCCAGGATAGGACTAATCCTGTAGTAGATGGAGTGAGGGCACCACATGCTGCAGATGTCTCAGCTCCTTTCAGCTGCAGCCTACCATGTTTAGTCTTGCCTCGTCAGCACTTCTTGAACCAGGTCCAGAAAAGCTTTTAATCTCCCATAATTCTGGTCTTCCTTTGCATCCTGGAGCTGCTCTCTGCCCAACTGGACCTTGCAAGGACATTCCCCCACAGCCGCGATAGAAAGCAACAATTATACCATTTGAAACATATCCATTTACAAAAAGTCAGGAGACGCCTCTCAAAAGACCAACTACTTTAGAATGCATCTGACAAATTATACCAATCATCATTTGACACATATTTATTTACATACTGTATCTTGCGGTGAGTGTCCAATAGAGGCTATATATTATGGACTTTCCCTATCTCACTCCTGTGTCTGCTCATCATGGCAGGCTGGCACAGTTTCGAATTTGACTGAGATATTATTCAGGGTACCCATGTCACTATGGCCACTATGGCCTTCATCTACCTTTCTCCCTCTCTCCCTCTCTCTCTCTCCCTTTCTCCCTTTCTCCCTCACTCTTCCTCTCTCTCTCTCTCTCTCTCCCTCTCTCTCTCTCCCTTTCTCCCTTTCTCCCTCCCTCACTCTCCCTCTCTCTCTCTCTCTCCCTTTTCCCTCTCTCTCTCTCTCTCTCTCTCTCTCTATCTCTCTCTCCCTCTCTACCCTCACTGTCTCTCTCTCCCTCCTCCCTCTCCCCCTCTCCGTATTTGAATAGAAAAACAAAATAGGCAGAGTACTGGCAGGGAGAAGCTTTAGGGGCTTTCCCTGGCCTTGTGGTCATAGTCTCTGGCGACCCAGTCAAAACACACAACTCACATTCATACTTCTAATAACATCACATGCATGTAAAACTCAATTTCATCCCCAATATCCAATTCAGTTGACTCAACGTCAAAATCAGTTGATTAATACAAAATGTCATTATGTTTTGATTTGATTTGAAAAGACATATCAGTGAGTTGTTGCGGTATCATTTTTCCATCATTAGATATTTAAATGGCGTCTACAACTAGAGGGATTTGTATGCTTCTCTGTCATAGTTACAGTGGCCCTAAGGGGCCAACCAGCTTTTAAGAAGTGACAACACGGACACAAAGGTGGTTTGCCCCTAAGGGCCACCGTACATATTGGTAGTAAAACAACATGGAGCTCAGTTTCACAGAGTATTGCACCCCAAGGCTAGCTATCCACGAGACAACTGGTCAGCACCATAATCACTTTTACTTTCCTGGTCCTGCAGCTGTTTGGTCACCAAGGTCCTCCTGGGTCCATAACAACAGCTGAACCCCCACCCACAACACAACTAACCTTAACCCTAACCCCATAACACCACCATGTCACGATTACAACCCCATAACCCCCCTCCCTCTCCCCCTTCCAACACTACTCTTTATTACACACACACACACACACACACACACACACACACACACACACACACACACACACACACACACACACACACACACACACACACACACACACACACACACACACACACACACACACACACACACACACACACACACACACACACACACTCACACACACTACACTATAGATATCCACTGCCTCAATCATTTACTTCTGACATGGCCCTTCGCACTCTAACTTACCTCCTACATGAAAGCATATCATTCCCCACCAACCCCGACATTATTCAAATAAGGGACAAGTTTCATGCCAACGAGGCAGATAAAGAGAAGGGCTGTTCCTCAGTGTCACTGACCCGCTGTGTAGCTGATCACTATATGTCCTCACCTGCGGTAGAAATGGTTGAGCAGTGAGAGCTCTGATGACAGCTTCCAAACCGACAAACTGTTCTGTTCCACCTCATGCATGGCTGTATTGTGTCCTACTCTCTGAAAACAAGAAGGGAGGCGGGAAAAAGTCAGATCCGGCCCCCTGAAAGACAGATGTCCCACAGGTGGAGAAGCAGTCCTGGAGAACTGGGAGAATGCCCAAAGGAACTGACCATGTTCCACCTGCTCTGTCGGAGTAACCACGGTAACCAACGCCAGCCAAGTAATGTGACACTGTAAAACTTTCTGCACTGCTGCAAACATAGAGTAGAGCAGAGTCTTTATTATCCCAGGGGGAGATTCATTTTGCAGCACGTAGTAAAAACACATTAATAAATAGGTATTTTAGCTTCATAGATTTAGCCGGTGGTAAATTGTGGAATAGACTCCAACTGGATTGTGGTTTTAACCAATCAGCATTCACGATTAGACCCACCCGTTGTATAAACAACAATAAATAGAGCAACATGTACACAACTAGCAGTACTCCCGGAGCTGATAGAGAAAGCTGATAGCAGCAGGCATGAAGGAGAGTTTCAACCTATTTCTGTTGAACTTGGGGAGCCGCACCTGCGCTCTGAGGAAAACAAGATTAACTCATCAAACAAGGGATGCATGCTGGGAGTCCCTCAGAATGAAATGCACCTTACGCATGACTCCCGTCTGATACAGGTGACAGAGGTCCATTTCTAACCAATGATCCTGCTAAGGGGAAAGGGGGATACCTAGTCAGTTGTACAACTGAATGCATTCAACTGAAATGTGTCTTCTGCATGTAACCCAACCCCTCTGAATCAGAGAGGTGTGGGGGGCTGCCTTAATCCACATCCACGTCTTCAGCGCCCGGGGAACAGTGGGTTAACTGCCTTGCTCAGGGCCCGGGGAACAGTGGGTTAACTGCCTTGCTCAGGGCCCGGGGAACAGTGGGTTAACTGCCTTGCTCAGGGCCCGGGGAACAGTGGGTTAACTGCCTTGCTCAGGGCCCGGGGAACAGTGGGTTAACTGCCTTGCTCAGGGCCCGGGGAACAGTGGGTTAACTGCCTTGCTCAGGGCCCGGGGAACAGTGGGTTAACTGCCTTGCTCAGGGCCCGGGGAACAGTGGGTTAACTGCCTTGCTCAGGGCCCGGGAAACAATGGGTTAACTGCCTTGCTCAGGGGCAGAACGACATATTTTTACCTTGTCAGCTCGGGGATTCAATCCAGCAACCTTTCGGTTACTTTCCCAACGCTCCAACCACTAAGCCACCTGCTACTTAGTTTAACAGTGTTACCCAGCCTGTTCTTACACTTTAAGTTTAGATTACCAACAGACCATACTGAATGTTAAAATGGATTGAATGAACGCTCTATACAAAATGGTCATCAGGGTCTTATCCACCCTGAAGCCCTTTTCTCATGAGTGTAGCTAATGCATATTTGTGTCTCAGCCTTCTTCTTGTACAGAAGAAGTACATGATGAAGCTTACAGATAGAGGGCTTGCAGTATATGTCGACATAGAGGTGAATCCCTACATACTGTATGTGATACTGTGAGAGGGATTTGCTTATGTATATTAGAGCGGGGTAAAGTTGCTTTCAGACTCTGATCTTGGGTCAGTTTTGTATGATCCTAGGTCTGTACCTAGTGGAAACTTTACCTCGGAGCACGTCTGTTAGCCCAGGGTGGCACTACAAAGCTACTATTCTGATTTTGTGTGTCTGTCTCTCACTGTGATTTTAAGACCTATTGCACCACCCAGTGTTGGCCCAAACACATTACAATAAACAATTCACATTACGGTAATGTTTAATATGATTGGATTTTAATGTGTCTTATCGCGCTGTATAAAATAGTGCATGATCACTGGGTCATAGAAATACTTTATGACTTCTTAAAGTAAAGTGTGTTTCCCTTTAGTCTTCACTTTCTCTTCTAAGTCTCCTCTCTCTCTCTCTCTCTCTCTCACTCCCTCTCTCTCTCTCTCTCTCCCTCTTTCTTTCTCTTTGTCTCTTTCTTACCCTCTCTTTCTTTCTCTCTCCCTCTCTCTCTCTCTCTTTCTCTCACACACACACACACCAAACGCACGCACACACACACACCACAATGCATACATCCATGCTCGCATGCACGCACCACGCACACACATGCGCACACAGAAACACACACACTGTAATCGGTACAGAGCTACTTGTCAATGATGTGAAGGTCTCATAGGCTGGGTTTACACAGGCACTCCAATTCGGATATTTTTTCATTTTATTAATCAGATCAGCTCTGAAAAAGATGAAGTGCCTAAATTAGTTTTATTAAATCACCCTAATATAAGTCCAGAGGTTACACTTGATATACATCATTGTGGTACAGAGCCCCATACGCAGTAGCTAAGAAGATGTACTGTCCAGATGGCCTTGCCATAGACATTGTGAGGCATTAGGAAAGCACAGGTTTATACATTCCTAACCCATAATAATAATCCCCAGTTATCACAAACATATAATTATATATGTCATGGTATAATAAAGACTCTTCACACAAATATTCAACAATTATTTGATTAGTGAAACAGTTTACAATAACTAATTCAAGTAAATATTGTAAAATATACTTGTTTCATTAATTATGGTTTCACTCAATGAGCTACGATAGAAGTTGATTATGTAAATTAAATCAGGTAATGGATCATATTTGTTGTAATGGCATCATATTAAGACAGATTTAGACAGCAGAACGTGAACAATCTATATTCTCTGTAATAACAACGTACTTAATGCAGTCACTACAGCATCACCACACATTATAACACATAACAACAACTTCATCTGAAGTGTAAAGCTTCATTTTAAAGTCCTTCATATTTCCTACTTGACCAAAGTAGTCAACTATAATCCTAGGAAACAATACAAGGCCCATCGTTTCCTTTGTATAATAAAACTTTACATGAAGTTACTACCTGTGTAGTAACACAGTCCTAACTCTGGTGAATTTGTTGTATCACCATGTTGTTAATTATTAGCCTACTCATATAAATCCTTTGTAATTCAACAGTAATCAAGTGTAATAAGAAACCAATGCTACGGTACATTTTTAAAAATGTTGATTCAACAGACAATTGCAAGGCAACCAGCTGCAATATGATTAAGAGTTTGTGTGTGATATGAACATGTGTGTGGATGGATGGATGATAGATGGATGGATGATGAATGAATGATGGATGGATGATGGACGATGGATGGATGATAGATGGATGGATGAATGATGGATGATGATAGATGGATGGATGAATGATGGAGGAATGATGGAGGGATGATGGATGGATGGATGGATGGATTGATTGATGGATGGATGAATGAATGATGAATGAATGATGGAGGAATGATGGATGGATGGATGAATGATGGAGGAATGATGAAGGGATGATGGATGGATGGATGGATGGATGGATGGATGGATGGATGGATGGATGGATGGATGGAGGACGGAGGATGGATGGATGGATGAATGGACGGATGGATCTGTTATCTTCTATTTCCTCTCCCTCCCTCAGGGGCTGATCTCTTGAGTGGCTTTCAGGAGTATGGTGAAGTCTGTTGGCATCCCTCGTCTGTTCAGTTCCTCACGGAGCTGAAAACACCACACAGACACAATGGTAGACATGATTATCATGGAGTGCTGAGCAGAACGTGCTGTTGTCTGAGTGGGAACCTGTCTGAGCTGACAGAGCTGACCTGCTGTTGTCTGAGTGGGAACCTGTCTGAGCTGACAGAGCTACCTGCTGTAAGACCATGTTTCTCATGTCATCATCTGTTAGTAGGTTTAGAGAGGAGATGTTCACCCTCAGTCCAACAACGTATCCTGTAGATACACAGTTGGTCAAAATGATTAAAACACGCACATGAACACTCAACGTACAACAATGAATCAACCCTTCGCTAGTTGTTAACATTATACCCACTTGAGCCATTGCTTGAAGGGTGTTATGTTGTTTGGGGTTGGGTAATAGCAGGTTCTGTTGTTTGGGGTTGGGCAGTATCAGGTTCTGTTGTTTGGGGTTGGGTAATAGCAGGTTCTGTTGTTTGGGGTTGGGCAGTATCAGGTTCTGTTGTTTGGGATTGGGTAGTAGCAGGTTCTGTTGTTTGGGATTGGGTAGTAGCAGGTTCTGTTGTTTGGGATTGGGTAGTAGCAGGTTCTGTTGTTTGGGGTTGGGTAGTAGCAGGTTATGTTGTTTGGGCTTGGGTAGTAGCAGGTTCTGTTGTTTGGTGTTGGGCAGTAGCAGGTTCTGTTGTTTGGTGTTGGGTAATATCAGGTTCTGTTGTTTGGGATTGGGTAGTAGCAAGTTCTGTTGTTTGGTGTTGGGTAGTAGCAGGTTCTGTTGTTTGGGATTGGGTAGTAGCAGGTTCTGTTGTTTGGTGTTGGGCAGTAGCAGGTTCTGTTGTTTGGGCTTGGGCAGTATCAGGTTCTGTTGTTTGGTGTTGGGCAGTAGCAGGTTCTGTTGTTTGGTGTTGGGCAGTAGCAGGTTCTGTTGTTTGGTGTTGGGCAGTAGCAGGTTCTGTTGTTTGGAATTGGGTAGTAGCAGGTTCTGTTGTTTGGGGTTGGGTAATAGCAGGTTCTGTTGTTTGGGCTCGAGAATTGAACTCTGTGGCACCCCCAAAGAGACACGGAACTCTATCTGAGAAGTAGTTAGTGAACCAGGCTAGGCAGTCATTAGAGAAACCAAGGCTGTTGAGCCTGCCGATAAGAATACGGTGATTGACTGAGTCGAAAGCCTTGGCCAGGTCGATGAAGACGGCTGCACAGTACTGTCTTTTATCGATGGCGGTTATGATATCGTTTAGGACCTTGAGCGTGGCTGAGGTGCACCCGTGACCAGCTCGGAAACCAGATTATATAGCGGAGAAGGTACGGTGGGATTCGACATGGTCGGTGATCTGTTTGTTCACTTGGCTTTCGAAGACTTAGAAAGGCAGGGCAGGATGGATATAGGTCTGTAACAGTTTCGGTCTAGAGTGTCTACCCCTTTGCTGAGGGGGATGACCGCGGCCACTTTCCAATCTTTAGGAATCTCAGATGATACGAAAGAGAGGTAGAACAGACTAGTAATAGGGGTTCAACAATGGCGGCGGATAATTTTAGGAAGAGAGGGTCCAGATTGTCTAGCCCAGCTGATTTGTAGGATATAGATTTTGCAGCTCTTTCAGAACATCAGCTGCAACTTAGGTGTACATTTTGAAACTTAAGTGTACATTTTTAAACCTGTTTGGGATAGGGGGCAGTATTTTCACATCTGGATGAAAAGCGTACCCAATGTAAACTGCCTGCTACTCAGGCCCAGAAGCTAGGATATGCATATGGTAGATTTGGATAGAAAACACTGAAAAGTTTCTAAAACTGTTAAAATAATGTCTGTGAGTACAACATAACGTATTTGGCAGGCAAAACCCCGAGGACAAACCATCCAGGATTTTTTTGGGGGGGTTCACTGTGTTTTCAATTGGTTTCTAATGGGATCTAGATTTCTGAGGCATCTGGTTGCAGTTCCTATGGCTTCCACTAGATGTCAACAGTCTTTAGAAATTGGTTGATGTTTTTATTTTGAGTAATGAAGAAGTAGCCTTTTCCTTTCTGGGTGTCGAGACAGTTTTGTTTGGGGCGTGCGACCTGTAGCTCGCTCCACTTTAATTTTATCCGCTATTGAACACAGTATATTCCGTCTTAAATTTGATCAATTATTTACGTTTTAAAATACCTAAAGTTGGATTAGGAAAGTTGTTTGAAATGTTTGGACCAAGTGTACAGGTAACTTATTAGATAATTTGAAGTCATGTTGGGGAGTTGGAACTGGTGTTGTTCTGAATCATACCTGCCAAATACATGAACATTTTGGGGATAAAACGACAGAATTTATCGAACAAAAGGACCATTTGTGGTGTTTATGGGACATTTTGGAGTGCCAACAGAAGAACATCTTCAAAGGTAAGGCATGAATTATATCGTTATTTCTGAGTTTTGTGTCACGCCTGGCGGGTTGAAATATGATTGTCATGTGTTTGTATGGTGGGGTGCTGTCCTCAGATAATCGCATGGTTTGCTTTCGCCGTAAAGCCTTTTTGAAATCTGACATGGTGGCTGGATTTACAAGGAGTTAACCTGTTGGGGATGGGGGCGCTGTTTAGACTATTTATGCTAATTTGGCTAATTTTTTAAACGGCTTCCCACAAAATCCTTGATCGTACAATATGCATATTATTATTATTATTGGATAGAAAACAGTCTATAGTTTCTATAGGAGTTGAAATTTTGTCTCTAAGTGGAACAGAGCCCATTCTACAGCAATTTCCCTGACATGGAGTCAGATTTGAGAAATGTTGGCCACTCTTCTGAAGTCAGTTAAAAGGGCACTGTCGTTGCTATGACTACACGGACACTTCTTACGTCTTCCCCTGGATGCCTTTACGTGATGACGATTCCAACGGGGTCGATTGCGCGTTCACAGGCCCTACAAATGAAAAAACCCTGAAGCTAGTCATTCTTTGGGAGCTGCGTCATGAGCCTAGAGGACACCGGCGCGCACCTGTTCCAAGCGTTAGTTTAGCCTGTTATATTTCTCCGGTCATCTTTTCACTCGTTATAGGAGTTAAAAACATCATAAGGTAGTTAATTTAAAGCGTTTTATAGCAATTTATATCCGTTTAGTGCGATTTTGGGACATTTATTTTTGCAACGATGTGAAAAGTTGGGCACGCTTTTCAGTTCATCCCGAACGCAGTTGACATTTCCACATGGCAAGAGGACAGCTTTCCACCAAAAGACGATTTCTCCCAAGAAAGGATCCTTTGCCCAAGATACTGATGGAAGAACAGCTCAAGGTAGGACATTTTTATTATGATAAATCGTGTTTCTGTCGAAACATTTTAGTGGCTTAGGACGCCATGTTTTTTGACGTAGCTTCGCTTGGCGCAAACTGTATTGAAAAGTAAGGATAAATTAAAAAATGTAATAACGCAATTGTATTAAGAATTAAATTGTCTATCAATCCCTGTCCACCCTATATTTTTTAGTCACGTTTATGAGTATTTATGTATAAGAGTAGATCACTGTCTAAGTGGCGCAAGGACTTTTTCTTTACCAGCTTGTCTACATTTCACATTGTCTAACCATGATTTTGGTGGCTAAATATAAACATTTTCGATCAAACTGTATATGCATGTTGTAATGTGATGTTACAGGAGTGTCATCGGAAGAATTCTGAGAAGGTTAGTGAAAAAATTAATATCTTTTGGCGATGTTGACTTTTATCGCTCACTTTGGCTAGAATCAATGCTGGGCTGCTAATTGCTATGTGCTAAGCTAATATAACGATTTATTGTGTTTTCGCTGTAAGACACTTAGAAAATCTGAAATATTGTCTGTATTCACAGGATCTGTGTCTTTCGATTCGTGTATGCTGTGTATTTTTACGAAATGTTTGATGATTAGTAGTTAGGTAAACACGTTGCTCATTGTAATTATTCTAGTCCATTTGTGATGGTGGGTGCAATTGTAAACTATGCCATCTACCTGAAATATGCACTTTTTTCTAACAAAACCTATCCCATACCATAAATATGTTATCAGACTGTCATCTAATGAGTTTTTTTGTTGGTTAGGGGCTATAAATATCTTAGTTTAGCCGAATTGGTGATGGCTACTGGTGTTGGTGGACAAATAAAAGATGGTGGATTATGCTAATGTGTTTTTAGGTAATAGATGTACATCTTTACATATTGTGTCTTCCCTGTAAAACATTTTAAAAATCGGAAATGTTGACTGGATTCACAAGATCTGTGTCTTTCATTAGCTGTATTGGACTTTAATGTGTGAAAGTTAAATATTTAAAAAAAATATTTTTTTTGAATTTCGCGGCACTGGTTTTTCAGTGGGGGGGGGGGGGGGGTGTGCCGCTAGCGCCACGCTGATCCTAGACAGGTTTTAAGCTTTATTTTGGTGTATTGCACTTGTGATTGTATGAAAGTTAAATATTTCTAATAATTTAATTTGAATTTCGCGCTCTGCAATTTCACCGGATTGCAGAGCGGAACGTCTAGCCGTAACAGGTTTTAAATTACATCTACTTTTGACACTTAAGTATATTTAAAATCAAATACTTTTAGACTTTTACTCAAGTATTATTTTACTGGGTTACTTTCACTTTTACTTGAATCATTTTCTATTAAAATCTCTTAAGGATCGGCCCCTTTTTTAAAACTTATGCCTAAAATGACATACCCAAATCTAACTGCCTGTAGCTCAGGCCTTGAAACAAGGATATGCATTTTCTTGGTACCATTTGAAAGGAAACACCTTGAGGTTTGTGGAAATGTGAAAGGAATGCAGGAGAATATAACACATTAGATCTGGTAAAAGATAATACAAATAAAAAAACAACCGTTCTTTTGTATTTTATTGTACCATCATCTTTGAAATGCATGAGAAAGGACATCATGCATTATTCCAGCCCAGGTGTAACTTAGATATTGGCCACTAGATGGCAGCATTGTATGTGCAAAGTTTTAGTCTGATCCAATGAACCATTGCACTTCTGTTCAAAATTTTGTGTCAAGACTGCCCGAATGTGCCTAAGTATTGAGATAAACTTTTGTTATTGACCAAATACTTATTTTCCACCATAATTTGCAAATAAATTCATTAAAAATCCTACAATGTGATTTTCTGGATTTTTTTTCTCATTTTGTCTGTCATAGTTGAAGTGTACCTATGATGAAAATTGCAGGCCTCTCTCATCTTTTTAAGTGGGAGAACTTGCACAATTGGTGGCTGACTAAATACTTTTTTGCCCCACTGTATATACCGTACCAGTCAAACGTTTGGACACACCTACTCATTCAAGAGTTTTTCTTTATTTTACTATTTTCTACATTGTATAATAATAGTGAAGACATCCAAACAATGAAATAACACATATGGAATCATGAAGTAACCAAAAAGGTAAAAAAAATGAAAATATATTTTATATTGTAGATTTTTCAAAGCCTTGATGCCTTGATGACAGCATTGCACACTCTTGGCATTCTCTCAACCAGCTTTATGAGGTAGTCACGCGGAAGATTTTCCCAGACATTCCCAGAGAACTAATTTATGGTAAACACTGCACATCGGCCTAATCGAAACATGACCTTCAAATATCAAGCGCGCTAGAATGTAGATCAGATTAAATACGGCCTAAATAGTTTATTAACTTGCCGGCAACTCAACAAAAAAATCTGTGGTTAAAAATAGGACTAAGCCAGTGGCACAGATGGAACTATCCAAGCAGCACATAGATACATATCCTTCAAATGCTGATATTTGGTTGTGTAAACAAAAACAAATCAATATCACTTTTGTAATACAGTAAAATAGCCTCAATTTAAGGCTATTTTACAAAGTAATGTAACATTATTTATTCAACCTTAATAAAATGAGTAAAATATCCATGGCCACATGTTGGGATTACTGTACCTACACATGTCTTATGTAATCATAGAAAGCATGCATGTTCAAGATAGCATGCAATGGCTGCAGCCTTGGGGCGATCTTCACAATTGCTATAATAGTCTGGGAAGAATCTCAAACAGCATTGCTCACCTCCACAAGGGTTCACCTCCACAAGGCCCAGTTATTAGGCAGGATTAGGCAGCCGCCAATGGTGGCAAATTGACGAGGGAGGCATTTTCTGAGCTAAACTGGCCAAGACGCACTTCCAACAACACATAACCTCACATAATTCTGCCCCAAAACAATGACAATTTTCCTTAATCAGTGGCATATGGGCTTTTTAAGTGAGCTCTGATGCCACCCTGTGATAAACAGTGTCCACTTTGTCAAAGGCAGGGATGTAAAATATTTATGTTGTCCATTCCCAGCGCATCTCTCCAGGGTGCTGTTGGAGAAACACATTGCTGCTGCGCTTCACCAACATTCAGTCAAAAAAAAGCCAAACAGAAAAGCAACGTGAAGCAATTTAGACATTCTTAAAAGTCAGAACAATCCTGGTCCTACAAATAAACATAATTTTTTATAGTACAACAAATCAAAAATTATTTTGCAAGCAATAGGCATTTATTGGTTAAACATAATTACATGTGGAGTGGAGCTTTGTAGTTACGTGATGATATCACATGCCCCGCATAGGCCTACCTTTCAAAATGATTCAGCAATCATTATTTATTTGAAAAATACATTTTCCATCATCATTTGTCGCAATAAAGAAAGTTTGCAAGAAAATAAATAAAGAATTGTTCATCTTTAAAAAATGTATTCTACATCTGTTGTTTCCATTACACATATTGCAGTGTTTTCTTTTTTGTTGGCATTGCTTGTCAAATAAACCTGGGGAAATGGAAACCTGCATAATCATGATGACATCATGAAGCACTTTGAGATGAATTTCGGTTATGAAAATGAAAATGAAAAGAATTTGTATGTTTAAGATATTGACGAAAGTATTCCACCCTGAAACCATATAATTGTATGAAATGTGTTAGAGTCATAATCCAATAATGTGTGTGACTAGGAAATTGTGTTACTATTTCGCAATATGAGCAGGGTATAGTTGAGACATTTAAGGACAACTGAACTGTCGTCTTGTGATAACGATGAAACTAATAACTGGAAAGCGGCCTCCCCATCCAAGGGAGGAAAAAGTACTGTTAGAAATGGCCTGCAGAAGATGATGAAACATGTTGCAGAAGGGTGATAAACAATGTCTGTGAACTTTGGAAAAATACAGCCCACCTAAAGAGAGGTGGAGTTTCTACTGATGTGAGTTCATTTGTGTGTGTGTGTGTGTGCTATAAATAGATTGTGTTCTCATTTTGAAGACAGAGCGCTCTCTGAATGAAGGACTGATCTATTGCAGACTGGGACTTTGTCTAATTCTTCATTAACCAGAGCCTTACAACCTCTGGGAATTGGTCAAAGCTATAAAATAGTTCAGTTAGAACATTGGGATAAAAAATGACAGAAAACCACTTTTTAATTATGATGATGAAGTCTTACTTTCTAATAGTCAAATATATTTAATTCTTTCTTTTCAGTTTCTCTGTATCACACACTTGTCTCTGGCCGTCTCTCTGTATCACACACTTGTCTCTGGCCGTCTCTCTGTATCACACACTTGTCTCTGGCCGTCTCTCTGTATCACACACTTGTCTCTGGCCGTCTCTCTGTATCACACACTTGTCTCTGGCCGTCTCTCTGTATCACACACTTGTCTCTGGCCGTCTCTCTGTATCACACACTTGTCTCTGGCCGTCTCTCTGTATCACACACTTGTCTCTGGCCGTCTCTCTGTATCACACACTTGTCTCTGGCCGTCTCTCTGTATCACACACTTGTCTCTGGCCGTCTCTCTGTATCACACACTTGTCTCTGGCCGTCTCTCTGTATCACACACTTGTCTCTGGCCGTCTCTCTGTATCACACACTTGTCTCTGGCCGTCTCTCTGTATCACACACTTGTCTCTGGCCGTCTCTCTGTATCACACACTTGTCTCTGGCCGTCTCTCTGTATCACACACTTGTCTCTGGCCGTCTCTCTGTATCACACACTTGTCTCTGGCCGTCTCTCTGTATCACACACTTGTCTCTGGCCGTCTCTCTGTATCACACAATTGTCTCTGGCCGTCTCTCTGTATAACTCTCTCTCGTCCCGGTCCGTCTCTCAGTAAGCAACAAACTCTTCGCACCTTACCACAAGCACTTGTGTAAGAACAGTATCAAATAGACATGGGTGTTATTAACAAGTGATCTTCCTCCTTCCTGGACATTAACATTCCTCAGGACCATGTCTCTCCAGGGGACTTTCCACTCAACTATACTTTTATATTTATTTTAGGGAGATCATTCCAGTCCAATCTAGCTTCAGTATTATCTTTATTGAAAGAGGAGTGGGTAAGTGTAGAGGGGGGCATCAGAAAGTAGAGGGACACAGACAGGGGTGCCAGACAGCGGCACACGATGTTATTTTACACCTGGTAAATCCTCATTAATAATACCTTTAGTAGGATAGCTGGGTCTAGTCTACCTGATGATGCCATGGGTCACTGAGAAAGATCCAATAGGTTTTAACTCATCTAGGGCTGGGAAACACAGAGGGTGTTTCACACTACCGTACTCCACACTCTCATGCTCAATAGGCATTCTGCGAGGACGTTCTCTTGAGTGTGTTCTTGTGAGGACTAGAGTGTGGAGAACACATACAACATTACAATAGAGAAGCACTCGTACTCCCCCTACCTCTCCCCAATCACTGAACCTTCTTCCATCCAGGACAATGGCAACAATAGAGACGATACAAGAAATACACAAAGCAAATGTTTTACTTCATACTTTTCAGCTAGCTATATGTGAATCGTAATACAGCACCCGATGTCACAGGAAGGCCAAAAACATCATCAAGGACATCAGCCACCCAAGCCACGGCCTGTTCACCCCGCTATCATCCAATAGGCGAGGTCAGTACAGGTGCATCAAAGTTGGGACCGAGAGACTGAATAACAGATTCTATCTTAAGGCCATAATACTGTTACATAGACATCACTAGCTGGCCTCCACCCAGTACCCTGCACCCTGAACTTAGTCACTGTACCCAGTACCCTGAACTTAGTCACTGTCACTAGTCGGCTACCACCTGGTTACTCAACCCTGCACCTTAGAGGCTGCTGCCCTATGTACATAGACATTGAATCAATGTAATAATCAATGTAATAATGTTTACATACTGTTTTACTCATTTCATACGTACAGTTGAAGTCGGAAGTTTACATATATTTAGGTTGGAGTCATTAAAACTCGTTTTTCAACCTCTACCCAAATTTCTTGTTAACAAACTATAGTTTTGGTTTAATTGTTTACAGACAGATTACTTCACTTATAAATTCACTGTATCACAATTCCAGTGGGTCAGAAGTTTACATGCACTAAGTTGACTGTGCCTTTAAACAGCTTGAAAAATTCCAGAAAACAATGTCATGGCTTTAGAAGCTTCTGATAGGCTAATTGACATCATTTGAGTCAATTGGAGGTGTACCTGTGGATGTGTTTCAAGGCCTACCTTCAAACTCAGTGCCTTTTTTCTTTGAAATCACTGGAAAAACAAAAGAAATCAGCCAAGACCTCAGAAAAACATTGTAGACCTCCACAAGTCTTGTTCATCCTTGGGAGCAATTTCCAAATGCCTGAATGTACCACGTTCATCTGTACAAACAATAGTACGCAAGTATAACCACCATGGGTTGGTGTCATACCAACCGTCATACCGCTCAGGAAGGAGACGCTTTGGTGCGAAAAGTGCAAATCAATCCCAGAAAAACAGCGAAGGACCTTGGGAAGATGCTGGAGGAAAAAAGGTACAAAAGTATCTAGTAACACTCACAGTTGAAGCGTACCTATGATAACAATTACAGACCTCTACATGCTTTATATGTATATACTGTAATCTATACCATCTCACAGTTGAAGCGTACCTATGATAACAATTACAGACCTCTACATGCTTTATATGTATATACTGTAATCTATACCATCTCACAGTTGAAGCGTACCTATGATAACAATTACAGACCTCTACATGCTTTATATGTATATACTGTAATCTATACCATCTCACAGTTGAAGCGTACCTATGATAACAATTACAGACCTCTACATGCTTTATATGTATATACTGTAATCTATACCATCTCACAGTTGAAGCGTACCTATGATAACAATTACAGACCTCTACATGCTTTATATGTATATACTGTAATCTATACCATCTCACAGTTGAAGCGTACCTATGATAACAATTACAGACCTCTACATGCTTTATATGTATATACTGTAATCTATACCATCTCACAGTTGAAGCGTACCTATGATAACAATTACAGACCTCTACATGCTTTATATGTATATACTGTAATCTATACCATCTCACAGTTGAAGCGTACCTATGATAACAATTACAGACCTCTACATGCTTTATATGTATATACTGTAATCTATACCATCTCACAGTTGAAGCGTACCTATGATAACAATTACAGACCTCTACATGCTTTATATGTATATACTGTAATCTATACCATCTCACAGTTGAAGCGTACCTATGATAACAATTACAGACCTCTACATGCTTTATATGTATATACTGTAATCTATACCATCTCACAGTTGAAGCGTACCTATGATAACAATTACAGACCTCTACATGCTTTATATGTATATACTGTAATCTATACCATCTCACAGTTGAAGCGTACCTATGATAACAATTACAGACCTCTACATGCTTTATATGTATATACTGTAATCTATACCATCTCACAGTTGAAGCGTACCTATGATAACAATTACAGACCTCTACATGCTTTATATGTATATACTGTAATCTATACCATCTCACAGTTGAAGCGTACCTATGATAACAATTACAGACCTCTACATGCTTTATATGTATATACTGTAATCTATACCATCTCACAGTTGAAGCGTACCTATGATAACAATTACAGACCTCTACATGCTTTATATGTATATACTGTAATCTATACCATCTCACAGTTGAAGCGTACCTATGATAACAATTACAGACCTCTACATGCTTTATATGTATATACTGTAATCTATACCATCTCACAGTTGAAGCGTACCTATGATAACAATTACAGACCTCTACATGCTTTATATGTATATACTGTAATCTATACCATCTCACAGTTGAAGCGTACCTATGATAACAATTACAGACCTCTACATGCTTTATATGTATATACTGTAATCTATACCATCTCACAGTTGAAGCGTACCTATGATAACAATTACAGACCTCTACATGCTTTATATGTATATACTGTAATCTATACCATCTCACAGTTGAAGCGTACCTATGATAACAATTACAGACCTCTACATGCTTTATATGTATATACTGTAATCTATACCATCTCACAGTTGAAGCGTACCTATGATAACAATTACAGACCTCTACATGCTTTATATGTATATACTGTAATCTATACCATCTCACAGTTGAAGCGTACCTATGATAACAATTACAGACCTCTACATGCTTTATATGTATATACTGTAATCTATACCATCTCACAGTTGAAGCGTACCTATGATAACAATTACAGACCTCTACATGCTTTATATGTATATACTGTAATCTATACCATCTCACAGTTGAAGCGTACCTATGATAACAATTACAGACCTCTACATGCTTTATATGTATATACTGTAATCTATACCATCTCACAGTTGAAGCGTACCTATGATAACAATTACAGACCTCTACATGCTTTATATGTATATACTGTAATCTATACCATCTCACAGTTGAAGCGTACCTATGATAACAATTACAGACCTCTACATGCTTTATATGTATATACTGTAATCTATACCATCTCACAGTTGAAGCGTACCTATGATAACAATTACAGACCTCTACATGCTTTATATGTATATACTGTAATCTATACCATCTCACAGTTGAAGCGTACCTATGATAACAATTACAGACCTCTACATGCTTTATATGTATATACTGTAATCTATACCATCTCACAGTTGAAGCGTACCTATGATAACAATTACAGACCTCTACATGCTTTATATGTATATACTGTAATCTATACCATCTCACAGTTGAAGCGTACCTATGATAACAATTACAGACCTCTACATGCTTTATATGTATATACTGTAATCTATACCATCTCACAGTTGAAGCGTACCTATGATAACAATTACAGACCTCTACATGCTTTATATGTATATACTGTAATCTATACCATCTCACAGTTGAAGCGTACCTATGATAACAATTACAGACCTCTACATGCTTTGTAAGTAGGAAAACCTGCAAAATCGGCAGTGTATCAAATACTTGTTCTCCCCACTGTATATCCACAGTAAAATGAGTCCTATATTAACTTAACCTGAAAGGCCGCTCAGCAAGGAAGATGCCACTGCTCCAAAACCACCATAAGAAAGCCAGACTACGGTTTGCAACTGCACATGGGGACAAAGATCGTACCTTTAGTAGAAATGTCCTCTGGTCTGATGAAACAAAAATAGAACTGTATGGCCATAATGACCATTGTTATGTTTGGAGGAAAAAGTGGGAGACTTGCAAGCCGAAGAACACCATCCCAACGGGGGTGGCAGCATCATATTGTGGGGGTTCTTCACTGCAGGAGGGACTGGTGCACTTCACAAAATAGATGGAATCATGAGGCAGTAAAATTATGTGGATATATTGAGGCAACATCTCAAGACACCAGTCAGGAAGTTAAAGCTTGGTCGCAAATGGGTCTTTCAAATGAACAGTCAAGGTATTGGAGTGGCCATCACAAAGCCCTGACCTCAATCCCATAGAAAATGTGTGGGCAGAACTGAAAAAGCGTGGGCGAGCAAGGAGGCCTACAAACCTGACTCAGTTACACCAGCTCTGTCAGGAAGAATGGGCCAAAATTCACCCAACTTATTGTGGGAAGCTTGTGGAAGGCTACCCAAAACGTTTGACCCAAGTTAAACAATTTAAAGGCAATGCTACCAAATACTAATTGAGTGTATGTACACTTCTAACCCACTGGGAATGTGATGAAAGAAATAAAAGCTGAAATAAAATGAAATAAAAGCTGAAGTAAACTTCCAACTTCAACTGTATATACTGTATTTTAGACAATTTCATTCTATTCAACTATTGCTGTACATGTACTTCTCCATCCTACGTATTCTACAGATATAATAAATAGTCTATGCACATACTTTTCATAGTGTCTATACATCATATCACACATATATATATACCAGACTCCGTTCTCTGACATTACTCGTCCTAATATTTAGATATTTCTTAATTCAATTATTTTATTTTAAGATTTGTGTGTATTGTTGTGAATGGTTAGATATTGCTGCACTGTTGGAGCTAGGAACACAAGCATTTCGCTACACCTACAATAACATCTGCTAAATATTTGTATGCGACCAATAACATTCTGTTTGATTTTGTAATAATATTGCTAACCATATAGTATAACAGACAAAAATGACATAAAACCAATGTTATCCAAGATGGATTTCAATTCTTCGTAGGGTAAATAGCTAATAATTCTTCGTGGCTATCTGGCTACGCATACTATAGTGGGTATTGTATGCTGGTAACTATGCCAAAATGAACACAGCATGTTTTTTTAACGTACAAAGATAAAATATTGTAGTCAGGCAACATTTCAATTCGAAGTCGGAGAGTGTTTTCTCTCGCTTCCGCTCAAATAATGGCCGCCATGGATTTATGGGGTTGTGTCATATTTCTTTGCCTACTTTCCGTTGAAGCTTGCACTAAGCACCTTACCACCAGTATTTATGTAAGAACAGTATAAAAAAGACAATGGGGTTATTTACACGTTTACACGTTCTTCTTTCCTGGACAGTAACATTCCTCAGAACCATGTCTCTAAAGGGAACAAAGGATTACAATCATTTTCGATCAGAGGTCCAATCTACCTTCAATATTTTCATATTTTTTGGAAGAGTAGTGGAAATGTGTAAAAGTCGTATCCGAAAGTAGAGGGACACGAACAGAAAAGTGTCCGAGACAGGCTCGAACACCGGTTCCAAGGGTGTGTTGTATATACGGTTGGGAGGGTTAAGCACTAGGCCAGACTCCAGCACACACAATGTTATTTTACACCTTCTAAATCATCGTTAATAATGCTTTGAGTAGCATCTGTATGGTAAAAATGCTATTGTAAAAATGCTTTTGTATTTAAAGAACAGTCGAGCACCTGGATCCATTTAGGAGGGTACGATGTTGTGAACACTGCAGATAGATATGTCTCGTATAGAGCTGACATGATTCCCTTTTCTTCATGACAAAGAATCATATCTGTTCCACATAGTATATTTCTATCTGAGCCTTCTGTTACATGTTCCAGGGCAGCTTGCAGGAAGTGCCTCCAGCATCCTTGCGATGAGCTCCACAAGCCCCCTTCTCTTGCCAACTTCCAGGTTCCATCACCCTGCCTCCTCATCGGGCATTCCCCTGAAGACAGCAGACTTGCGATGAGCTCCACAAACCCCCTTCTCTTGCCAACTTCCAGGTTCCATCACCCTGCCTCCTCATCGGGCATTCCCCTGAAGACAGCAGACTTGCGATGAGCTCCACAAACCCCCTTCTCTTGCCAACTTCCAGGTTCCATCACCCTGCCTCCTCATCGGGCATTCCCCTGAAGACAGCAGACTTGTGCTCATTGCTCCACTCTGTATCTACTTTAACTGTGACACACCGAAGTTGAACTCCAAGGAAACCAGTCATGTGAACCTTCCATCAAGGAACTGATTAGGAAGTTGTGAACAACTATAAGTTGTGAATTGCCCAAGCATATGACATAGGTCATCATGCAGCATGTGTTATAGCAACAGTTGACATAAGAGCATATGACAACCTGCTTGGCTCTCATTTATGGCAGCCATATAACAAGCGTTATAACATATTATTCTGTTGTTCATAACCATGACATAATATTCATAGCTCTCTATAAAAGGATTCATGAATGCTTTCATATGGCACCTGTAGTCTAGTTTACTATAATTCAAGCTTCAAACGTTTGAGCATGGCTCCTGCAAGTGCCGTAGTCTCCAACAAGTGGAGCCTTTGCATTGCATATTATAGGACATGAGAAGTCATTGCTCACTCCTACTCACTATATTGTGGTTCTGAGAATGGTAAGCAATGTTTCCATCCATGAAATACACTATGTTCTAGCAACAACATTGTAATATCATTGAATTGTTTTATGGCCTTCAAAGCACCTTAGGGTGAGGATAATGTGTAATCAGGCTAAATAAAAAAATCAGGATTCAACTTTTTACATATTTGTGTAAGAGAATATATTTCAAAATGTTCAATATACTGTATCATCAGGAAGACTTAAAAGAGGGATTGACTGAAAACCAATCACTAGGTTGGACCGGTAGCATGCAGTTATTCTCCTGTTCCAAGAGGGGGCATAGTTTGACAGCGAGTGACTGTAATACGCTCGTCACACAGTACACGCTGCAACGCATCAGGTGTTTGTTTATTGACTGTGCCAAAGTGTTATTAGTATCTGTCTCTATTCAAGCAAACAACACACACACACACACACACACACACACACACACACACACACACACACACACACACACACACACACACACACACACACACACACACACACACACACACACACACACACACACACACACACACACACACACACACACACACAAACACACACTAGATCAACAACCAACCGTCCTTGCTGATGTGTTCCCATTGAGGCTCAGCAGACCACCTTGTCCACTGTAATTGTTCCTTACCATGATAAACAAATCTGATGCATTAATAAACATGAGAGTCCAGGACAGTTATGTGACAGATAACGAGACGTAACAGCATGTTCCTTATACTGTATGTTCCCTACACACTAGGGAGTGCATATGTGTTTGTAGTGTTGTTGTCATAAACCCCTGTGTGTCCAGGCAGAACACGTGAGTGTGATTGGTGCTGTGGTTGATGAGTACACAGTGTCAACGTGTCAAGCACTCTTTCCACACAAAAAGGACCAATAAACGATGGGTAGCTATCTACACTCTTTTATAGTGCTTATTTTAAACTACTGCCAGTCAGAAGTGCGTAGGTCTCAAACACAGGATAATGGAAAAGATATATAGCCACACACTGTCAAAAACATGGAAGAAATCCAAAATGGAGGCTCAGATGCAAAAATACATAACGAAAAGGGAAACAATTAAGATTAAGATTTCAATTAAGATTTCTGTTGATCATTAAACCATCATCAGGGACACAAAAAGGACCAACATGGCAGAGTGAGATGGGATCTGTGGTTGTTGATCTGTTGGTTTGGCTGTTGATCTGTTGGTCTGTTGGTCTGGCTGTTGATCTGTTGGTCTGGCTGTTGATCTGTTGGTCTGGCTGTTGATCTGTTGGTCTGGCTGTTGATCTGTTGGTCTGGCTGTTGATCTGTTGGTCTGGCTGTTGATCTGTTAGTCTGGCTGTTGATCTGTTGGTCTGTTGATCTGTTGGTCTGGCTGTTGATCTGTTGGTCTGGCTGTTGATCTGTTGGTCTAGCTGTTGATCTGTTGGTCTGGCTGTTGATCTGTTGGTCTGGCTGTTGATCTGTTGGTCTGGCTGTTGATCTGTTGGTCTAGCTGTTGATCTGTTGGTCTGGCTGTTGATCTGTTGGTCTGGCTGTTGATCTGTTGGTCTGGCTGTTGATCTGTTGGTCTGGCTGTTGATATGTTGGTCTGGCTGTTGATCTGTTGGTCTGGCTGTTGATCTGTTGGTCTGGCTGTTGATCTGTTGGTCTGGCTGTTGATCTGTTGGTCTGGCTGTTGATCTGTTGGTCTAGATGTTGATCTGTTGGTCTGGCTGTTGATCTGTTCGTCTGGCTGTTGATCTGTTGGTCTAGCTGTTGATCTGTTGGTCTGGCTGTTGATCTGTTGGTCTGGCTGTTGATCTGTTGGTCTGGCTGTTGATCTGTTGGTCTGGCTGTTGATCTGTTGGTCTGGCAGTTGATCTTGTTGGACTGGCTGTTGATCTGTTGGTCTGGCTGTTGATCTGTTGGTCTGGCTGTTGATCTGTTGGTCTGGCTGTTGGTCTGTTGGTCTGGCTGTTGATCTGTTGGTCTGGCTGTTGATCTGTTGGTCTGGTGGTGGTGGTGGAGAAGAAATGGTATAGATACTGTGTTGTAGCAGAGATTGTACATATATTGTGTTGTAGCAGAGATGTTAAAGATACTCTGTTGTAGCAGAGATGGTATTGATACTGTGGTGGAGCAGAGATGGTACAGATACTGTGTTGTAGCAGAGATGGAATATATACTGAGTTGTAGCAGAGTGGGTATAGATACTGTGGTGGAGCAGAGATGGTACAGATATGTTGTTGTAGCAGAGATGGTATAGATACTGAGTTGTAGCAGACTGGGTATAGATACTGTGGTGGAGCAGAGATGGTACAGATATGTTGTTGTAGCAGAGATGGTATAGATACTGTGTTGTGGCAGAGATGGTATAGATACTGTGTTGTGGCAGAGATGGTACAGATACTGTGTTGTAGCAGAGTTGGTATAGATACTGAGTTGTAGCAGAGTGGGTATAGATACTGTGGTGGAGCAGAGATGGTACAGATATGTTGTTGTAGCAGAGAATGTACATATACACTGTGTTGTAGCAGAGATGTATATATACTGTGGTGGAGCAGAGATTGTATAGATACTATGTTGTAGCAGAGATGGTATAGATACTGTGTCGTAGCAAAGATGCTAAAGATACTGTGTTGTAGCAGAGATGGTATAGATACTATGGTGGTGCAGAAATGGTATAGATACTGTGGTGTAGCAGAGATGGTATAGATACTATGGTGGAGCAGAGATGGTGTAGTTACTGTGGTGGAGCAGAGATGGTGTAGTTACTGTGGTGGAGCAGAGATGGTGTAGTTACTGTGGTGGAGCAGAGATGGTGTAGTTACTGTGGTGGAGAAGAGACGGTATATATACTGTACAATAACACTGTGGATATGGTGTGGATATGGTGTGATTTTGTTGTCATGTGCTGTTACCTCCAGAGCACATGTCAAAGAGCAGAAATAGATTGATGTTATCATTTTTTTATTAAGTCATACAAAAGCATTACATTGTGTGAAGTTTAAAATGCATTGTTATTACTAAATATGTAATGTGAAATATTTTAACATGACCATTTTTTAACAGACAAAAAACATTTGATTAATAAAATATTTAATCAGTCGTCTTCCTCAAATGAAAGGGATTTCATTGGTCCTCAACTCGTGGCTCAGTCATTTTATTCAGGGTAAGTGGAGTTGGCCGTCGGTCAGGCTGCCATGGAGCAGGTTAGTTCTGAAGGATTGGGTCCATAGAAATATACCTGCTAAAAGGTGAGCCACCTTCCTATTACTGGTTATACCTAGTTGAACACAGAGTTGAACAAAGTTACCTTCGCTAACTCCTCAAACCTGCTTCCTGGTATACCCCTATGCTCTAGCCAGTGTTTGAACTAGGCCAGTTCACATCAGTATGGGGTCTTAACACACCAGTATGAGATCTTAACACACCAGTATGGGGTCTTAACACACCAGTATGGGGTCTTAACACACCAGTATGGGGTCTTAACACACCAGTATGGGGTCTTAACACACCAGTATGGGGTCTTAACACACCAGTATGGGATCTTAACACACCAGTATGGGGTCTTAACACACCAGTATGGGGTCTTAACACACCAGTATGGGGTCTTAACACACCAGTATGGGATCTTAATACACCAGTATGGGATCTTAATACACCAGTATGGGGTCTTAACACACCAGTATGAGATCTTAATACACCAGTATGGGATCTTAATACACCAGTATGGGATCTTAATACACCAGTATGGGGTCTTAACACACCAGTATGGGATCTTAATACACCAGTATGGGATCTTAATACACCAGTATGGGGTCTTAACACACCAGTATGAGATCTTAACACACCAGTATGGGGTCTTAACACACCAGTATGGGGTCTTAACACACCAGTATGGGATCTTAATACACCAGTATGGGGTCTTAACACACCAGTATGGGGTCTTAACACACCAGTATGGGGTCTTAACACACCAGTATGGGGTCTTAACACACCAGTATGGGATCTTAACACACCAGTATGGTGTCTTAACACACCAGTATGGGGTCTTAACACACCAGTATGGGGTCTTAACACACCAGTATGGGATCTTAATACACCAGTATGGGATCTTAATACACCAGTATGGGGTCTTAACACACCAGTATGGGATCTTAATACACCAGTATGGGATCTTAACACACCAGTATGGGATCTTAATACACTAGTATGGGGTCTTAACACACCAGTATGGGATCTTAACACACCAGTATGGGATCTTAATACACCAGTATGGGGTCTTAACACACCAGTATGGGGTCTTAACACACCAGTATGGAATCAGTACTACCACCTTTAGAAACGTATGAAACAGGTTTCTTATATATATTTATTTATTTATTTAAACTTTATTTAACTAGACACAGTTACCAACCTTGTTTATGACTTGCCATCTTACACAAAGCGTGACACATCCTTTCTGAAGAGGTTTGAAGGTGAATTTATCTTAATCATAAGCCTGTTAATAAAAAATATCATCAAAGTTGATGACGCAACAGCCAAAGGTTGAGGCAGAGCAGCGGGGGAGATGTGCCCTATTAAAACAGCAGCTTCTGGGACAGATAGACAGGCTACTGGGGTTTTAATGGTGTTTCGCAATTTGAGCTCATCTCTAATTTAAAGACCCGCTCTGTGATATTTATAGCCACTTTTGATCATTTGATATAATGACACCCATTGATCCTTGGAGAATGTCACTTATAAATACCATGAGTTTATCAACAACTGGCTGCCATGTTGTTGATATCTGAATTAATAAGTGAGCCTTTAAAGGTGTAATTTAACCTCATCACTTATTCAATGTACTTGACACATACCTGGATGATGTGAGATATACAGAAATAGTCCCACCTCACTCTGACCAGTTAATACGATGGAGAGCTATGAAAAAGAGAAGAGGTGAATTGTTATGCCATTTTACCTCACCTCTGATTCAGCGCAGTTGACACAAACCTGGATGATGCAAGGAATATGGTAATGGTCACAAAGGACTCATCTTCACACGTCGCCTCACCAATTATCTTGGAGAGAAACACATGCAAAAGAGAAGGGAGTAGAAGAGTGACATCATGACTCATCACCGTAATTACTTCACACATAATTACACAGATCACACGTTTGCTTCACAACACCTCCTCAGTGGTGTGACTACTAATTCACTTCCTCCAGGCTGAGACAAGGAAGTCACTGACCACTGACACTCACCTGTACTTCATGATTCCCATCATGTGGAGCGGTTTGGACCAAAACGTGATTTCAAACATGATGGAGTCTCGGACATCACTGGTTCAGGACCTCACGTGGACCCTCTGGTAAGACATGTGCTGCTAACATGAGAGGCTGCCTGTCAATTACTGTGTATTGATTCAAAAGATTGGCAATTCTGACCCCCTCAATGGAAGAGTGGCGAAGAAACAACTCAATACAGTGAGGGCTGCAGCTGGTTGACTGACACACAGAATGACTGACCCACTGATGGACAGTTCATCAGAGCAACAAAGAATGAGTGATGTGGGTCGACACGTGTGGCTCACAAAGTACCCAAATAGACATCCAATTCCTTATACAACATATTACTTTTGGCCAGTACAACAACAATATACCAATATAGACGCTAGCATTTTACATTACAGTCATTTAGAAGCCAATTCTATCCAGAGGAGCGGATACATTTTCATACTTTTGGTTTTTCGTACTGGTCCCCTGTGGGAATCGAATTCCCAACCCTGGAGACACCCTGCTCTACCGACTGAGCCACACGGGACCCAAGTCACACTTAGTGTGACACATCATTTATGAAGAGGTTTGAGGGGGAATTTATGTTAATCCTAGACCAGTTAATACAAATTATAACCTCCCCTCCTCTGACCCTAATCTAGCGCAAGTGATTCTACCAGTTAGCTTCTGACCAAGACCTTGATTACTAGTAGATGAATCAGCTGTGTTACAATGAGGTTGGAGCAGAAGCTTGCACCCTGCATTCATAACCAAGTGGGAAGGCGGTATTTACCACATACGACTCTGAGAAATCCACTTGAACACCCCTCCAACTGGTAATTACTAGTGGGAAACTCACCCTTCATCCCTGAGCCCCAACTTCTGACTTCTACTAAGGAAATTACCTTCATAACAATTATTAATATTATTGATTAAAAAAAGCAATCTAATATGTTTTTTGCACACTAATTTGTTTAAGAGTGTTTCTCAATGAGTTCAAAGCACATGAATGCAGCCAACTGGTATTTATGACTTCACAACTGGTAATTTACATCTTCCCACTTTGTTATGAACGCATCATTAGTTGCCTTCCAGAAGGAGTGTTGACCTAGCCTGGTCCCAGATATGTTGGAGCTGTGTAACCAACCCTGTCATTACCACAGGAGTTGGAAGACAGCACAAACAGATCCAGGACCAGGCTAAGGTTGGTCACCCCTGACATAGAGAACAGGGTGTCATTTGAATCCCAGCCTCAGTCAGGCTGGGGGTGTGGATGACGTGAGAGCTGGGACTGTTGCGTGTGAGAGGGAGCAGGAGGCTGGTGAACTACTGAATGAGTCATTATGCACCTCAGAGCCGCTACACAGGTGTCAGTTTTCACAGACAGTCAGAGTGATGCTGAGGCTGGGGTGCTGACTGTTCTGGGTTCAGTCAGGCTGCAGCTGGGGCTTTTCACTAAACAATGTTTTGACTAAGCAGCTGGGGCTTTTCACTAAACAATGTTTTGACTAAGCAGCATGGTGTTTTCATTAAACAATGTTTTGACTAAGCAGCATGGTGTTTTCACTAAACCATGTTTTGACTAAGTAGCTGGGTGTTTTCATTAAACAATATTTTGACTAAGTAGCATGGTGTTTTGATTAAACAATGTTTTGACTAAGTAGCATGGTGATTTCACTAAACAACGTTTTGACTAAGCAGCTTGGTGTTTTCACTAAACAATGTTTTGACTAAGCAGCATGGTGTTTTCACTAAACCATGTTTTGACTAAGCTGCATGGTGTTTTCATTAAACAATGTTTTGACTAAGCAGCATGGTGTTTTCACTAAACAATGTTTTGACTAAGCTGCATGGTGTTTTCACTAAACAATGTTTTGACTAAGCAGCATGGTGTTTTCACTAAACAACGTTTTGACTAAGCAGCATGGTGTTTTCATTAAACAATGTTTTGACTAACCAGCTGGATGTTTTGACTAGTCAATACATGCCGACAACTATTGGTCTGTGAAGTCAAGCTTCCTGTTGATTAGCTCCATGATATCGATTGTATAATATGCACTAACCAAAATAAAGTTTCTTTCTTTTCGTCATGTTTTAAATCAAGTTTAGGAGGAGGAATGCTGTCTACAGGTCTTTAACTAAAAACTCATGTCTGTCAGAAAACTGCGTGGACTATGTACAGTCATGGCCAAAAGTTTTGAGAATGACACAAATAATAATTTCCACAAAGTTTGCTGCTTCAGTGTCTTTAGATATTTTTGTCAGATGTTACTATGGAATGCTGAAGTATAATTGCAAGCATTTCATATGTGTCAAAGGCTTTTATTGACAATTACATGAAGTTGACGCAAATAGTCAATATTTACAGTGTTGACCCTTCTTTTTCAAGACCTCTGCAATCCGCCCTGGCATGCTGTCAATTAACTTCTGGGCCACATCCTGACTGATGGCAGCCCATTCTTGCATAATCAATGCTTGGAGTTTGTCAGAATTTGTGGGGTTTTGTTTGTCCACTCGCCTCTTGAGGATTGACCACAAGTTCTCAATGGGATTAAGGTCTGGGGAGTTTCCTGGCCATGGACCCAAAATATCAATGTTTTGTTCACCGAGCCACTTAGTTATCACTTTTGCCTTATGGCAAGGTGCTCCATCATGCTGGAAAAGGCATTGTTCGTCACCAAACTGTTCCTGGATGGTTGGGAGAAGTTGCTCTCGGAGGATGTGTTGGTACCATTCTTTATTCATGGCTGTGTTCTTAGGCAAAATTGGGAGTGAGCCCACTCCCTTGGTTGAGAAGCAACCCCACACGTGAATGGTCTCAGGATGCTTTACTGTTGGCATGACACAGGACAGATGGTAGCGCTCACCTTGTCTTCTCCGGACAAGCTTTTTTCCCGGATTCCCCAAACAATCGGAAAGGGGATTCATCAGAGAAAAGGACTTTACCCCAGTCCTCAGCAGTCCAATCCCTGTACCTTTTGCAGAATATCAGTCTGTCCCTGATGTTTTTCCTGGAGAGAAGTGGCTTCTTTGCTGCCTTTCTTGACACCAGGCCATCCTCCAAAAGTCTTCGCCTCACTGTGCGTGCAGATGCACTCACACCTGCCTGCTGCTGCCATTCCTGAGCAAGCTCTGTACTGGTGGTGCCCCGATCCCGCAGCTGAATCAACTTTAGGAGACGGTCCTGGCGCTTGCTGGACTTTCTTGGGCGTCCTGAAGTCTTCTTGACAACAATTGAACCACTCTCCTTGAAGTTCCTGATGATCCAATAAATGGTTGATTTCGGTGCAATCTTACTGGCAGCAATATCCTTGCCAGTGAAGCCCTTTTTGTGAAAATCAATGATGATGGCACGTGTTTCCTTGCAGTTGACCATCCTTGACAGAGGAAGAACAATGATTCCAAGCACCACCCTCCTTTTGAAGCTTCCAGTCTGTTACTCGAACTCAATCAGCATGACTGAGTGATCTCCAGCCTTGTCCTCATCAACATTCACACTTTGGTTAACGAGAGAATCATTGACATGATGTCAGCTGGTCCTTTTGTGGCAGGGTTGAAATGCAGTGGAAATGTTTTTTGGGATTCAGTTAATTTGCATGGCAAAGAGGGACTTTGCAATTAATTGCAATTCATCTGATCACCCTTCATAACATTCTGGAGTATATGCAAATTGCCATCATACAAACTGAGGCAGCAGACTTTGTGAAAATTAATATTTGTGTCGTTCGCAAAACTTTTTGCCGCGACTGTATTTTACAAAACTATAGAGCTAGATAGAGGAAGCATTTCAAAGTAATATGCTTTCGTCAATACTCTCTATTTATGTATAGCCAGAAAGTTCATTGCAGACACTTTTCTTAGAAGTAAATCTAAACCTTTTGAAATAACCACAAAATCAGTTGGTGTGCATTATCTGTAAAGATTGATGAACAACATAAACCAAGTCCCCCTGAATCACCTGTGGTTTTATCTGACTGAAACAAAATGGCCTCATCTGGGAACACTAACAGAACAGAGTGCGTTTAAACCGTCCACTGGCTTCTTTCACACACTTCTCTCTGTCGGTTACCAGCAAACACAAGTCATCTTCCGGCTGGTGTCATCCTGGTCGATACTGTTCTACCCAGCAACCGAGGGGCCAGGGTTCAACAGGTTCTTACCCACCAAACACGCCTCCTGAGTGGGTTGCTTTAGGTAGGGGTGTTCTCGCGTCTGCCTGGATCGATAGAGCTGAGTTATTTTCAAGTCAGAACAGCTAATTAGGGTAGACATGAGACCTGGCCTCAGAGCCATGGAGTAACCTGACAAACAGGTAATAGGACTAATACAGAGCCAGCTTGTGATAGACTGCTTTCCGTAACTCTCAGTATACAATATGTATTGGACAGTTGTGACATATGGCTGCGTTTAGACAGGCAGCCCAATTCTGATCTTTTTGTCACTAGTTGGTCTAATATAGTCTTGTGTGGCTCAGTTGGTAGGACACAGTGCTTGATTCCACGGGGGGACCAGTATGAAAAATGTATGCACTCACTATTTTCTTCAGGCTAGGGTCCTTTTTTCTCATTTCTTTGTACCTAAATGTTTAATATCCATAATTTTAATGATTATTTTTTGAATTGCGCGCCCTCCAGTTTCACCGGAAGTTGTCCCGCTAGCGGGACTTGATTCACACGGGGGACCAGTATGAAAAATGTATGCACTCACTATTTTAAGTGGCTCTGGATAAGAGCATCTGCTAAATGAAATGTAAAAATGTATCAAATCAGCTCTGTTAAAGATCTGATGCGAAAATACCTGATGTGATTGGTCAAACAAATACCTATTAATACCCCCAAAATATATGTACTCTTATGTGCTTCATTGTGTGTGTGTGTGTGTGTGTGTGTGTGTGTGTGTGTGTGTGTGTGTGTGTGTGTGTGTGTGTGTGTGTGTGTGTGTGTGTGTGTGTGTGTGTGTGTGTTGGGGTGTGTGTGTGTGTGTGTGTGTGTGTGTGTGTGTGTGTGTGTGTGTGTGTGTGTGTGTGTGTGTGTGTGTGTGTGTGTGTGTGTGTGTGTGTGTGTGTGTGTGTGTGTGATGGATGGATGGGTGCGTGTGATGGGGTGTGTGTGATGGTGTTTGTGCGTGATGGGGGGCTGTGTGATGGGGGGCTGTGTGATGGGGGTGTGTGTGTGTGTGTGTGTGTGTGTGTGTGTGTGTGTGTGTGTGTGTGTGTGTGTGTGTGTGTGTGTGTGTGTGTGTGTGTGTGTGTGTGTGATGGGTGCGGGTGTGTGATGGGTGCGGGTATGTGTGTGTGTGTGTATGTGGTTCGTTTTGATTGTTGTTTTGACATGTAGACCTGGCTGGATACCAATCAGTAAAGTACAGTATGACGTATGATAATGTGAAAGGTTTTACGTTATCAAAGCAATATTCCATTAATAATCTCTCTACTTCTTGGAATTGTAAAAACCCATTTCCCGCGACACTAAAATAAATAGCTTTTCTTTGAGGCATGTTGATCATTCGTGCAAATTGGTCAGTAGAATAAGTTCTGAGAAAGAAAGCTTTGAGCCAGGAAAATGAATTGTCTTTGTGTACATGGCAGAGATGGACCGGCCAGAGGCCTGTTCTGGCAAATGTCAGATGGGCTGGTCCATCTTTAGCCTAGTGGACCAGTCTAAATTGGAAGTTTTTAGCAGAATAATAATAATTTGGCTTATAATGGATACCTCTAGGAACAAAATAGGCCAGTGTGGGGGCCTTGAGGAAAAGAAAAGGGCCGGTGTGTTGGAAATGTCAGTGCCGATTTCTGGTCCCAGTTCGTCCCCTGTCCGTGGTAAAGGTCAGGTAAAGAGAGAGAGGTTCATCTGCTATACAAAGAAGGCCACTGACTGTGAGAGTCAGTCGGCCTTTGAGTCACGCTATCATTTTCTCAGCTGTTCTTTCCATCCGTCAGCAAAAGTCAAGGGTGCCTTGGTAAAGATAATCTACTCCCATTGTCAACCGTTTCAAACTAGTGTGTGTGTGTTTGTGTTTGTGTGTGTCTTTATCTGTGTGTGTGTGTCTGTGATCTTCCTGTCCTTCCAGCTTGATTAAGGGGTTCATCCATGAATGCAGATGAATATTTCCAGTAAAGCCGTGTCTGTCTGACTAATGGATGTGAGACTGAGTGACATCTGGGTAATGTCTCCCTCGTCACTGTTTAGGCCACACACACACACACAACTAACTATGCCAGGACACAGGGTCACTGAGGTTGGAGTGCAGAGCAGAGGTGTAACAGGTACAGCGCCAAGGACACAGTGTGTGTGTGTGTGTGTGTGTGTGTGTGTGTGTGTGTGTGTGTGTGTGTGTGTGTGTGTGTGTGCGGTGCGTGTGTGTATACATATGTTCAGTCCATGTGATCACTATATCGTATGTAAAGTTAAATTACGTGTAAATTCTTATGTATTCCCATCATCCCTATGTGTTACTGCAGAACACTCAGAGGATTCTATGTTCTATTCCCTCCCCCTCTCTGTCCCTGCGCCAGAGGTAGCCTCTTCTCATTGGCTGCTAATACTGTGGTGCTGTTCGTTTACATTAAAGACATGTTCTTTCATCATTCGTTTAGCCCACCAATAAGACAAGGTGTTCTGTACGCCAAAGACACACTTTGTGAACATGTCCTGCTCTCATAACTCCAGAGACATGTCTGGATCAGGCCTTTACACCCAATAACTGTCCAGGGGTAATGCCTTCTCACACATGTACACACACACAGGACAGTGTATCTCTTAGTACAACTTAGCACACATTTTTAAGTGAAGACTTAGAACATACAGTAATCAGAACCCAGGTAACTATAGTTTAAGTGGGCTTCTATAGCAACCTGCTATAGCAGGGGATATGGGAAATGTCCACAGGAGGGAGAATTGTCCTTGTTTTACTATCCTTGTAGGGATTTGTTGGTACCCACTAGGATAGTAAAACAAGCACACACACACACACACACACACACACACACACACACACACACACACACACACACACACACACACACACACACACACACACACACACACACACACACACACACACACACACACACACACACACACACACACACACACACACATCACACTCCACAAGGACAGAGAAGAGGAAGAGAGAGATAATGGAAAGATAATCAGACAGAAATACAAAGAGAAGGAGAGAAAAGGAGAAAGAGGAAATTGATAACTAGTAGTTTTTTTTCAGAACGATAGATGTTCTGTGATGAGTAGAGGGTTAGAAAGAGGAAGTATTCATGGTGGAGATTGAATGATTGTGTACGCAGATGGAAGGAAAGGTAGACAGGTTATTAGTGTCTGTCTGTAGTGGGTATTTATGTCTGTTGACCCTATGATAACAGACTGTAAATACACTAGAAGAGGTCAGGTAGACTGGTGATCATGGTGGTGTTTATGTCTGTTGACCCTATGATAACAGACTGTAAATACACTAGAAGAGGTCAGGTAGACTGGTGATCATGGTGGTGTTTGTCTGTTGACCCTATGATAACAGACTGTAAATACACTAGAAGAGGACAGGTAGACTGGTGATCATGGTGGTATTTATGTATTTTGAGCAGATGTCACTAAGTGCTTTTACAGAAACCCAGCCTTATCCAACTGTTACCTTGCACCTGCAAAAAAGATAGCTCAGATATACAAGTGCCTTTTGAATTTTGTTTTACAGAAACCAAGCCGAAAACCCCAAACAGCAAGCTATGCAGATGCAGATGCACGGTGGCTAGGAAAAACTCTGCAATGGCAGGAACCTAGGAAGAAACCATAGAGATGAACCAGACTCTGAGGGGTGGCCCTCTTCTGGCTGGAACGGGTGGAGATTATAATGGTACATGGCTATCAGGGCCAGATCGTTCTTCAAAGATGTTCAAAAGTTCACTGATGACCAGCAGGGTCAAATAATAATAACAGTGATTGTAGAGGGTGCAACAGGTCAGCATCTCAGGAATACATGTCAGTTGTTTTCATAGCCGAGCCTTCAGAGATCGAGACAGCAGGTGCGGTAGAAATGTAAAGAGAGAGGAGGGAGAGAGAGAGAGAGGGAAGAGGGAGAGGGGGAAAGAGGGTCATAAAACAGTAGGTCCGGGGCAAGGTAGCACGTTCAGTGAACAGGTCAGGGTTCCTTAGCCGCAGGCGCAACTGTTGAAACTTGATACCAGATAAGACAGAAGAATTTCACCAGATAGAACAGACTGACCCTAGCCCCCTGGCACATAGAAACTGAAGGCTTAGACAGGGGAGTTGAGGAACACTGTGGCCCTGTTTGACGTTACCCCCCGGAAAGGGCCAAACAGGCAGGATATACACCCACCCACTTTGCCAAAGCACAGTCCCCACACCACTAGAGGGATATCAACAGACCACCAATTTACTACCCTGAGACAAAGCTAGCCCACCACACAAGCCCAAGGGGGCGAAAAACCGGACAGCAAGATCACGTCAGTGACTCAACCCACTCAAGTCGAGTACAGCAAAAAAGCCTTGCACGACGTGACGCACGCTTCCTAGGGACAGCATGGGAGAGCACTAGTAAGCCAGTGACTCAGCCCCCGTAATCGGGTCAGAGGCAGAGAATCCCAGTGGAGAAAGGGGAGCAGACCAGGAAGAGACAGCAAGGGCGGTTTGTCACTCCAGTGCCTTGCCGTTCACCTTTGCACCCCTGGGCCAGTCTACACTCAATCATAGAACCTACTGAAGAGATGAGTCTTCAATAAAGACTTAAAAGTTGAGACCGAGTTTTAATCTCTCACATGGATAGAGTCACGCCCTGGCCATAGAGAGGCTTTTATTCTCTATTTTGGTTAGGCCAGGGTGTGACTAGGGTGGGCATTCTAGTTTCTTTATTTCTATGTTTTCTATTTCTTTGTGTTTGGCCGGGTGTGGTTCTCAATCAGAGGCAGCTGTCTATCGTTGTCTCTGATTGAGAACCATACTTAGGTAGCCCTTTTTTCCACCTGTTTTTGTGGGAAGTTGACTTTGTTCCGGGCACATAGCCTTTTGCTTCGCGGTTTGTTTATGTAGTGTTTATTGTGTTGTTCGGCGTCATTTTTATTAAATAAACGAAAATGTACGCTTACCACGCTGCACCTCGGTCCTCTTATTTTCACGACCGTGACAGATAGGCAGACCATTCCATAAAAATGGAGCTCTATAGGAGAAAGCCCTACCTCCAACTGTTTGCTTAGACAATAAGGAGGCCTGCGTTTTGTGACCATAGCGTACGTGTAGGTATGTACGGCAGGACCAAATCGGCGAGATAGGTAGGAGCATGTCCATGTAATGCTTTGTAGGTTAGCAGTACAATATTGTATCAGTGGAAAAGATGGAAGGCAATGTTATACTAGTGAGTGTGAGTAAATATGATTGATTTTGGACTGACATTTCAACAATGAACCCCACCCCAATCAACAACACCACCAACAACAACAACAGTAACGGAATACAGAGCTATCGTGAAGGCCACATCCCTACAACTGCCTGATTAGCTATGCTAAAATAGTGGGACTCATCCATCAAAGCAGGGCCTTTGGTGTGTGTATGTGTATGCAGTAGTTACATAATGGATGTGACTGGTGAGTGTGATAGTGTGGGGAAGTCAAGGTGACACTCTAGATACAGAATATAAGAAGGCTGCCCAGCGTCAGTGGGGCCAGATCTGTCTGTCTGCTGTCTGTCATCTACAGCCAACAGTCTGATAGTAGAGACAAGGATAAAAGAGATACACAGACAGGCAGAGAGAGAGAGAGAGTGACCAGGGACAGATAGAAGCCTCCTGCAAGGCCACTGCCAAGCATATTGAAACAAACCCAAAGAGAGAGCAGAGGGGGAATGAGGTAGAGAGGGGGAATGAGGTAGAGAGGGGGAATGAGGTAGAGAGGGGGAATGAGGTAGAGAGGGGGGTGATGTAGAGAGAGGGAGAGGTAGCGAGGGAGAGAGGTAGAGGGGGCATGAGGAAGTGGGGATGAGGTAGAGTGTGGTATATGGGGATTTGGAAGAGGGGGATTAGGAAGGGGGGATTAGGAAGAGGGGGGAGGAGGTAGAGGGGGGATGTGGTAGTGGGGGGATGAGGTAGTGGGGGGATGAGATAGAGGGGGGGTGATAAGGTAGCGAGGGGGAGAGGTAGCAAGAGGCAGAATTAAAGGGGGGTATGAGGAAGGGGGATGAGGTAGAGAGAGGGGATGAGGTAGAGGTGTATGAGGAAGAGGGGGGTGGGTGGGTGGAGGGGGGATGAGGTTTTTAACAGGGTCGTTAGCATTAGGGTTGTCAGACCTAGCTCAATATCTAGGTGTCAGATAAGATAGAGACTGCAGCTCCCATAAAGTTACCTTTCAGACTGAATACGTTTGTAGGAGCAACTGTTCTGATTTGTCTCTCTCAGTTGCTAATTTTTGTCCATAGATGAGCTACCTTCTTATAGCATTTCTGACAATGCAAACATCCCTTTCAGCCGAAGCTCAGAGTTCTAACACCGGGTTGAATGCTTGGCAACAATATACGTTCCTCTCAAGTTCCTGGCTCTTTCCAGAACCGTTACATTGTCCATGAAACTCAGGAACTTGACCCCTATCGGCCTGGGCCTATCACCTGGGCCGGTGGTGGGTTTTCCAGTCCACCTCAATCTTCCTGTGGTCCTGTGTTCCATTTTCAATTTCTCAGAAATCATTTCCCTCACTTTGTCCTCAGACTCCATCCAGGTCTCATGTGGAGATTCTGCAATTCCGTCCACAACCATGTTGTTTCGCCTTGAATGTCCCTCGAGAAAATTTTAAACAACAAACAACAGGGATCTAGACAGCTACAAACCCGGGACAATTCGCGGTCCCAGCCACAATGCCTAACCGCGTCGTGGGCTGCGTTCAAGAAACCTCGCTAGCTTGATGTCCAGCTAGCTAGCAGCTAGGCTAGCTCCGACGCCAAATAGCTCCTCAGACCCGTCCTTGGTCGGCAGGATCACTGGAAAGATACAAGCAGTCCTAACAACTGATGCCAACTGTGTCGCGGGATCCAACATAAGAAGCTAGGTAGCTACCAAGAACTTTCCAATATACTTTTAAACAACAAACTTTAAAACAAACAAAACCAAGCTCTTCCTCGTTCGGTGTACAACAGTAAGTGAGTGTTGTGTGTCCCTGCACTGTGATGATGATGATATTTCCTCTCCAGCCTTCTCCCTGTTGGCATGGAGTCGGCCATTCTCTGTATCTGGGACCTTGGAACCTCACACTCCGCTCAGCCGATAGCAGAACACAGGAACACAAGGTCAGGGCCTTAATCTCTCTCGTCTGCCTGCTGACTTGGAACCCAAGGACCTGGAACAGCCATTACCAACAGGTGTTGCACACCGTGTGTCCTGCTAGCCCTGCTAAATAACGTCTGGGTTGATCCTGGGACTACACCATCATTCTGAATATATTGGTGTTATATGGGCAGTACTTTCACACAAGTCTCCCATTGACATCAATTTAAGATGTTTTGTCAAAATAAAGTTTCCTGCACTTATCATAATTCTGAACAGGATCCTAAATATATCTACCATCCACAATGATGCTGGTTCAAATAGATGGCATTGTCATGATAATGAATTTTCTCTGTATATAATTAATGTATATTATCTTGGTTATGTTAATGTGGAGTTTCATACCCACCTTCTTTGTGATTTTTGTGATGTGGAAGCTGTTTAGAATGTTAAGCGTGACGACTTCACATCTCCAACACATAGAATATGGTTATACACATCTCCCACACATAGAATATAGTTATACACATCTCCAACACATAGAATATGGTTATACACATCTCCCACACATTGAATATAGTTATACACATCTCCCACACATAGGATATGGTTATACACATCTCCAACACATAGAGTATGGTTATACACATCTCCCAGACATAGAATATGGTTATACAAATCTCCCACACATAGAATATGGTTATACACATCTCCCACACATAGAATATGGTTATACACATCTCCCACAAATAGAATATGGTTATACACATCTCCCACACATAGAGTATGGTTATACACATCTCCCACGCATAGAGTATGGTTAAACACATCTCCAACACATAGAATATGGTTATGCACATCTCCCACACATAGAATATGGTTATACACATCTCCCACGCATAGAGTATGGTTAAACACATCTCCAACACATAGAATATGGTTATGCACATCTCCAACACATAGAGTATGGTTATACACATCTCCAACACATAGAATATGGTTATACACATCTCCCACACATAGAATATGGTTATACACATCTCCCACACATAGAATATGGTTATACACATCTCCCACACATAGAATATGGTTATACACATCTCCCACGCATAGAGTATGGTTAAACACATCTCCAACACATAGAATATGGTTATACACATCTCCCACACATAGAGTATGGTTATACACATCTCCCACACATAGAGTATGGTTAAACACACCTCCACACACAGTGTATGGTTATACACATCTCCCACACATAGAGTATGGTTATACACATCTCCCACACATAGAGTATGGTTAAACACCTCCCACACACAGTGTATGGTTATACACATCTCCCACACATAGAATATGGTTATACACATCGCCCACACATAGAGTATGGTTATACACATCTCCCACACATAGAGTATGGTTATACACATCTCCCACACATAGAATATGGTTATACACATCTCCCACAAATAGAATATGGTTATACACATCTCCCACACATTGACTATGGTTATACACATCTCCCACACATAGACTATGGTTATACACATCTCCAACACATAGAGTATGGTTATACACATCTCCCACACATAGAATATGGTTATACACATCTCCCACACATAGAGTATGGTTATACACATCTCCCACACATAGAGTATGGTTATACACATCTCCCACACATAGAATATGGTTATACACATCTCCCACACATAGAGTATGGTTATACACATCTCCCACACATAGAATATGGTTATACACATCTCCCACACATAGACTATGGTTATACACATCTCCCACACATAGAATATGGTTATACACATCTCCCACACACAGTGTATGGTTAAACACATCACACAGCACAGAATGCAAGAACACAAGAATAGTTCAATCTTATCTTTCAATTTGGTTTGGACATATGTTTTCTCAGACATACTAGTTTCCTGGGGAGTCAATTAGTGAGGAAATAGTTACTGTAAGAGCTAGTACATGACTATTGTAGTTAGAGGAAATAGTTACTGTAAGAGCTACTACATGACTACTGTAGTTAGAGAGGAAATAGTTACTGTAAGAGATAGAACATGACTACTGCAGTTAGTGAGGAAATAGTTACTGTAAGAGATAGAACATGACTACTGCAGTTAGAGGAAACAGTTACTGTAAGAGCTACTACATGACTACTGCAGTTAGAGGAAATAGTTACTGTAAGAGCTAGTACATGACTACTGCAGTTAGAGGAAATAGTTACTGTAAGAGCTAGAACATGACTACTGCAGTTAGAGGAAACAGTTACTGTAAGAGATAGAACATGACTACTGTAGTTAGAGGAAATAGTTACTGTAAGAGATAGAACATGACTACTGTAGTTAGAGAGGAAATAGTTACTGTAAGAGCTAGACCATGACTACTGCAGTTAGAGGAAATAGTTACTGTAAGAGCTAGAACATGAATACTGTAGTTAGAGGAAATAGTTACTGTAATAGCTAGAACATGACTACTGTAGTTAGAGGAAATAGTTACTGTAAGAGATAGAACATGACTACTGCAGTTAGAGAGGAAATAGTTACTGTAAGAGCTAGAACATGACTACTGCAGTTAGAGAGGAAATAGTTACTGTAAGAGATAGAACATGACTACTGCAGTTAGACAGGAAATAGTTACTGTAAGAGCTAGAACATGACTACTGCAGTTAGAGAGGAAATAGTTACTGTAAGAGATAGAACATGACTACTGCAGTTAGACAGGAAACAGTTACTGTAAGAGCTAGAACATGACTACTGCAGTTGGAGAGGAAATAGTTACTGTAAGAGCTAGAACATGACTACTGCAGTTGGAGCGGAAATAGTTACTGTAAGAGCTAAAACATGACAACTGTAGTTAGAGAGGAAATTGTTACTGTAAGGGCTAGAACATTATTACAGCAGACAGTCTGGTTTTGCTTTTCACACCTCTATTATGACCAAGAACAGACCTCGTGAGAAATGAAGTGTTAAAGGATGGTTCAATCAGAGAGGCAGCGCTAATAATCATCACCAGCTAACCTCATCCTTTGCCAGAGGTTTGAAAGTGGTTATTTATTACACAATGTACAAACCGACGATCACTAAATATAGTTAATATACAATAGGGCCACTCTTTGATAATTACAGCTGTTTTAAGTTTAGATGAGACTGTAACAATCGCCGTCTTCTTCAGACGAGGAATAGGAAGGATCGGACCAAAATGCAGCGTGGTATGTGTCCATGTTAAATTTATTATAACTGAACACAGAATACAAAATAACAAAAGGGAAACAACGAAAATCGAAACAGTCCTGCAAGGTGACACAACACAAAACAGGAAACAACTACCCACAAACACAGGTGGGTACAGGCTACCTAAGTATGGTTCTCAATCAGAGACAACGATTGACAGCTGCCTCTGATTGGGAACCATACCAGGCCAAACATATAGAAATACAACACACAGAACAAAACATAGAATGAAAAACGTAGACCGTAGCCCACCCCAACTCACGCCCTGACCAAACCAAAATAGAGACATAAAAAAGGAACTAAGGTCAGAACGTGACAGTACCTGGGTGGACATTTCACCGCGGTGGCGGCTCTGGTGCGGGACGTAGACCCCACTCCACCTTAGTCTTGGCCCACTTAGGTGGCGCCTCTGGAGTAGCGACCCTCGCCGCCTACCCCGGACTGGGAACCCTTACAGCGGGCCCCGAATAGGAGGGCGACTCTGGCAGCTCCGGACAGGAGGGCGACTCTGGCAGCTCCGGACAGGAGGGCGACTCTGGCAGCTCCGGACAGGAGGGCGACTCTGGCAGCTCCGGACAGGAGGGCGACTCTGGCAGCTCCGGACAGGAGGGCGACTCTGGCAGCTCCGGACTGCCGAAGCGCACTGTAGGCCTGGTGCGTGGTGCCGGAACTGATGGTACCGGGCTGAGGACACACACTTCAGGGCGAGTGCAAGGAGCAGGAACAGGGCATACTGGACCCTGGAGGCGCACTGGAGGCCTGGTGCGTGGTGCCGGAACTGGTGATGCCGGGCTGGGAACACGCACCTCAGGGCGAGTGCGGGGTGGAGGAACAGGACATACTGGAATCTGGAGGCGCACTGGAGGCCTGGTGCCGGAACTGGTGGTACCGGGCTGTGGACACGCACCTCAGGGCGAGTGCGGGGAGGAGGAACAGGATACACGGGACCGTGGAGACGCACTAGAGGTCTGGAGTGTAGAGCTGACACAACCCGTCCTGGCTGGATGTTTATTTTCGCCCTACAAATGGGCTGTGCAGACTCATCGGAGACACAGTATGCAAAGCCGGCGCAGGATATCCTGGTCCGAGGAGGTACACTGGAGACCAGGATCGCTGAGCCGGCACCCTCCTTCCTGGCTGGATACCCATAGCGCAATGGAGACACCGTGCGCTCCACTGCATAACACAGTGCCTGACCAGTTACACGGTCCCCACGGTAAGCACGAGGAGTTGGCTCAGGTCTCCCCCCAAAAAAATAAATATTGGGGCTCCCTCTCGGGCTTCCGTGCTAGTCGTGTACCTACACATCGTCGCCATTCCTCCATTCTCCTGTATCCCTCCTCGCACTGTTCCATTGAATCTCAGGCGGGCTCTGGCACTCTCCCTGGATCGATCGACCACCTCTCTATCTCCTCCCAGGTTGTTACCCACTCATCCTTCTCCCGGGTCCATTTTTCCACCAAGCGCTGTTCCTCCCTTCCACGCTGCTTGGTCCTTGTTTGGTGGGTTATTCTGTCACGTTCGTCGTAGCGATGAGACCAAGGCGCAGCGTGATTAGAATACATTCTTCCTTTTAATAATGAAGAACACTTCATCTCAACTGAAGTGAATAAACTACTAGCAGCTAGTTAGCTAGCAAGTAGTTACCATAGCTACAGTCAGTTCAGCTATAGCTTTCCTTGCACCATTAGCTAGAGCTAGCCAAAAGTTGGCTAATGTTAATAATTTTTTACTTTAGCTATTATTTTTGCCTCAATCTCTCTAGACCTGAATCAAAATGTGGGTTTTTATTAGTCAGTATAGCAATGTAACGTTATTGATCTGTCAGTTTCCCTAGCTAATTCACTACTTTTCCCACTGACACGATATAAACAGCTCTACAGACTTCACTGTCATGGTGCACAGTCAATGCACAACAGTATGGTCATCATGTCTTACTAGGATCTAATGGTGACAGGTGTCCCTGCAGGGTCAGACAGCCAGGGAAAAGCTCAGGTGAATTTTGCAGCATATTATAACAATCAGTGAATAGACACAAGGTTTCATCTTGAGTTGATTGGTAGGCTATAGTCTGGAATTTGGGAATAATGGTAATTACAATTATTAAAGCATTGATTCTATTCTTGGATAATATAATGTATAAAGGTACACAAGAAGGGGACCAACTCTATACTAATGCCCATGAGTGGGGCTATTTACAGGGGGTAACGGTACAGAGTTAATGTACGGATTCACTAGTGTCAAGGTAATTGAGGTTATATGTACATGTAGGTAGAGTTATTGAAGTGACTATGCATAGATAATAACTTCTACCGACTCAGAAACCCGGATCCGGGAGCACCCCCACCTCCCCCACCAGTAAAAAAGCTGAATAGCATAGCTAGCATAGCGTCACAAGTAAATACTAGCATTTAAATATCATTAAATCACAAGTCCAAGACATCAGATGAAAGATACACATCTTGTGAATCCAGCCATCATTTCTGATTTTTAAAATGTTTTACAGGGAAGACACAATATGTAAATCTATTAGCTAACCACGTTAGCAAAAGACACCATTTTTCTTTGTCCACCATTTTTTCTCACCACCAGTAGCTATCACCAATTCGGCCAAATAAAGATATTGATAGCCACTAACCAAGAAAAAACCTCATCAGATGACAGTCTGATAACATATTTATTGTATAGGATAGGTTTTGTTAGAAAAATGTGCATATTTCAGGTAGAAATCATAGTTTACAATTGCACCCGCCATCACAACTCGACTAGAATAAATACAGAGAGCAACGTTTATTACCTAATTACTAATCATAAAACATTTCTTAAAAATACACAGCGTACACTAATTGAAAGACACAGATCCTGTGAATCCAGACAATATTTCAGATTTTCTAAGTGTCTTACAGAGAAAACACAATAAATTGTTATATTAGCATACCACATGTTCAAACGGTACACCAGCATTGATTCACGGCAAAAAGAGCGATAGCATTATCACCACCAAAATGTATTAATTTTTTCACTAACCTTCTCAGAATTCTTCAGATGACACTCCTGTAACATCATATTACAACATACATATAGAGTTTGTTCAAAAATGTGCATATTTAGCCACCAAAATCGTGGTTATACAATGAGAAAAGTAGCCAAGCTGGTCAGAAAATGTCGGGCGCCATATTGGACAGTGATCTAGTCTAATGCATAAATACTCATAAACTTGACAAAAAAATACAGGGTGGACAGCGATTGAAAGACAATTTAGTTCTTAATGCAATCGCTAAATTACATTTTTTATATTATCCTTACTGTTCAATACAGGGTGCGCCAAAGCGAAGCTACCCCAAAGAAAATGGCGGCATATGCGTTTAACATTTTTCGACAGAACAACGATTTATCATCATAAATAGTTCTTACTATTAGCTGAACTGCCATCAGAATCTTGGGCAATGAATCCTTTCTCCGGTCCAATCGTCTTTTGGTCGAAAGATGTCCTCTTGTCCCGTCGAAATGGCCACTAACGTTCAGCATGTACTAGAAAAGTGGCTCTCCGAAACTGCTTGCCGTGCGGTAGCAGAGAGAACAGTGTATGACTAGGGAGGCTGGAGTCGTTGACAATTTTTAGGGCCTTCCTCTGACACCGCCTGGTAAAGAGGTCCTGGATGGCAGGAAGCTTGGCCCCGGTGATGTACTGGGCTGTACGCACTACCCTCTGAAGTGCCTTGCGGTCAGAGGCCGAGCAGTTGCCATACCAGGCAGTGATGCAACCTGTCAGGATGCTCTCGATGGTGCAGCTGTAAAATATTTTAAGGGTCTGAGGACCCATGCCAAATTTTTTCAGTCTCCTGAGGGGGAATAGGTTTTGTCGTGCCCTCTTCACGGCTGTCTTGGTGTGCTTGGAACATGTTAGTTTGTTGGTGATGTGGAAGCCAAGGAACTTGAAGCTCTCAATCTGCTCCACTACAGCCCCGTCGATGAGAATGGGGGGGGTGGTCGGTCCTATTTTTCTTGTAGTACACAATCATTTCCTTTGTCTTGATCACGTTGAGGGAAAGGTTGTTGTCCTTGCACCACATGGTCAGGTCTCTGACCTCCTCCCTATAGGCTGTATAATCGTTTTTGGTGATCAGGCCTACCACTGTTGTGTTATTAGCAAACTTAATGATGGTGTTGGAGTCGTGCCTGTCCATGCAGTCATGAGTGAACAGGGAGTACAGGAGGGGACTGAGCACGCACCCCTGACAGGCCCCCATGTTGAGGATCAGCTTGGCGGATGTGTTGTTACCTACCCTTACCACCTGGGAGCGGCCCATCAGGAAGTCCAGGTTCCAGTTGCAGAGGGAGGTGTTTAGTCCCAGGGTCCTTAGCTTAGTGATGAGGGCACTATGGTGTTGAACGCTGAGCTGTAGTCAATGAATAGCATTCTCACATAGGTGTTCCTTTTGTCCAGGAGCGAAAGGGCAGTGTGGAGTGCAATAGAGATTGCATCATCTGTGGATCTGTTCTTGCGGTATGCAAATTGTAGTGGGTCTAGGGTTTCTGGGACAATGGTGTTGATGTGAGTCATGACCAGCCTTTCAAAGCATTTCATGGCTACAGACGTGAGTGCTATCGGTAGTCATTTAGGCAGGTTATCTTGTGTTCCCAAGTGTTCTTGGGCACAGGGACTATGGTGGTCTGCTTGAAACATATTGGTATTACAGACTCAAACAGGGAGAGGTTGAAAATATAATTGAAGACACTTGCCAGTTGGTCAGCGCATGCTCTGAGTACACGTCCTGGTAACTCGTTTGGCCCTGTGAATTTTGACCTGTTTTAAGGTCTTACTCACCTCGGCTGCGGAGAGTGTGATCACACAGTCGTCCAGAAGAGCTGATGCTCTCATGCATGTTTCAGTGTTACTTGCCTCGAAGCGAGCATAGAAGTTATTTAGCTCGTCTGGTAGGCTCGTGTCACTGGGCAGCTCTCAGCTGTGCTTCCCTTTGTAGTTTGTAATAGTTTGCAAGCCCTGCCACATCCGACGAGCATGTAATGAGATGTTAGACAAGCAGGTGTCCACATGCTTTTGCTCATGTAGTGCATCTCTGATTTGTCTTTCCCCTTAGGGCTTTGTGTAACAGTTCCAGTGGTGGAATGAAAGAGTCAGGTGCAGAGAGCAGGGTAATCTTCAACAAGTGGATATTTATTCCTTCCAGAAATAAAATACATGAACGGCGACGCCACACAAAACACTGGGCGCGTCAAAGTACTATCCAAGAAAAAGTATTAAAGAAATCCACTAACGAACACCACCAACACGAAACAGAATAACAAGCCCGCACAAAAGTGGGCGGGCCAACTGGGTTTAAATACCCCCTACCCTAAACACACAACAGGTGAAACAAATTAGACCAACTCAAAAGAAAACAGAAAAGGGGATCGGTGGCAGCTAGTAGACCGGAGACGACGACGCCGAACGCCGCCCGAACGGGAAGAGGCACCATCCTCGGCGGGATTCGTAACACTTTGCTGATCAACATCAGCTAATCTCAGTCGTTTTTTCTACTCTTGATATCTCATTTGCCTCAATGTGTTGTTGTAATGGTTCAACCAACCCTCACATGTCTGAAATGCATAGGAGTTCTCACATGTTCTCAGTGTGGCCAGATCGTGTGGCCATTGGCCTCTATGACCTCCCAGTCTGACTCACAGAGAATAGCTTAACTCCTATCGTGTCATCTGTTTGGGGCCGCGCCAGTTTCTGTCTGCTAGTGGAGGTTAGAGAGGACCAGGGAACTGGTACCAGTCAGGCCCCTGCGATGGTGAGCAGTGGGCAGATGGCGGTACAGAGATGGTGGGTGGAAGGGAGAGGACCCCTGTGACCCCTGTCCTTTGTATCCTCTCTGATTGGTCAGAGGGATGGGCAGATACAGGAGTCCCACTACTCCTGATGCTGTGGTCAGTCTGTCTGAACAGCTGACATTATGACATCACTCTTATGACTAGTGGTGACTAGGGTTGCTGCCCAAGTATCTGAAGTTGTGCAGATAGCATTAAATTGTGTGTGTGTGTGTGTATTTCTGTCTGTCTGTGAGAGTCATCAGCAATGTTCTTTCTGATCAGGCACGTGTACTTCTCCTCTCAGAATATACCTTTCTACAGTAACCTTTGACTTCTTTCTCTGTGTCGTGTTCTGCTGTCTGTCCATTAACCTGAGACTGAAAGTACCCATCATTAAATCTAATTTCTCCCTTCATAAAGTCAGGAAGTACAGTGTGTTTGTTGGCTTTGTGATTGTATGTATGTGTGTGTGTGTGTGTGTGTGTGTGTGTGTGTGTGTGTGTGTGTGTGTGTGTGTGTGTGTGTGTGTGTGTGTGTGTGTGTGTGTGTGTGTGTGTGTGTGTGTGTGTGTGTCTAATTTCCCGCTCTATACGATTGCCATAATTAACTGCCAATCCCAAGGTCTTTGTTTCAGTGTGTGCTGAGGGGTGTACAACGAATGTACATCAGGAAGTTAGTAAGCTAACTTTGGTCAACTCGGAGTTCAACTCAGGATAACCGGTGACACCAAAGTGGCTCACCTTTTAGACAGGTAAATTTCTATGGCAACCAATCCTTCAGAATTAACCTGTTACAGGGCAGGCTAACTCTTGGCTAACGTTGCTTATTCTGAATTAAGTCTTTGAGCAGCGAGTTGTGGACCAATCAAATTAGATTCCCACCCTCTTGCTACGAGTGTGTCGTTCTCCAGATCATATTTTTAAGGAAGACTACTGATTAAATGTTTTAATAAAATGTTCTTGTGTGTTAAAAATAGTAATATTCAACTACATATAACACCTGACATGTAGTAATGACAGTGTGCATTTGAAACGTCATGCACAGTAAATGTGTTTATTTATTTTGTTGGATTACAAAAAATGTAATGGTGCACTGACTCACCCACGGATGGATGTTTCAGCATTGTCTCAATGAACAGTTTGGAGTTCGACTAGACACGTGTCACATGAACGTGCAGTTTCAAGCCCGGCTCGAGCAGAATCAATCTATATCCACCTTTGTAACATGGATGAAGCCATGTTACAGTAACTGAATGACTGAATGATGAAGCCATGTTAAAGTAACTGAATGATGAATAGATGTAGCTAGATTCGTAGTAGACCACCCTGGTTGCATCCTCTCACACACACACACACACACACACACACACACACACACACACACACACACACACACACACACACACACACACACACACACACACACACACACACACACACACACACACACACACACACACACACACACACACACACACAGTCCATTGGTGTTTTTGTTTTAGTCTCTGACTACTGTGGGTGCAAAATTGAAAAGAAGACATAAAGAAAAGTGGATAATTTGTAATATTTTTCTATTTGTTAAAGAGAACTTTAACAATAGTCTTATACCCTAACAGCTGTAATCATGTTATATCCAGTTATACAGTTATGTTTTCTAATGTGACAAAAGTGTTGTACCCAACTTGTTCATAGAACATTTTCCAACAACTGATGTGCTCTACCAAGCTGAAGAGATGTCAGTAACAGACACAGCACTGTTGGATTCATCATCTGTCCTACCCTCGACACCTCAGCACTTACAGCCAAAGGGAATCATCTGTCCTACCCTCGACGCCTCAGCACTTACAGCCAAAGGGAATCATCTGTCCTACCCTCGACACCTCAGCACTTACAGCCAAAGGGAATCATCTGTCCTACCCTCGACACCTCAGCACTTACAGCCAAAGGGAATCATCTGTCCTATCCTCGACACCTCAGCACTTACAGCCAAAGGGAATCATCTGTCCTACCCTCGACGCCTCAGCACTTACAGCCAAAGGGAATCATCTGTCCTACCCTCGACACCTCAGCACTTACAGCCAAAGAGAATCATCTGTCCTACCCTCGACACCTCAGCACTTATAGCCAAAGGGAATCATCTGTCCTACCCTCGACACCTCAGCACTTACAGCCAAAGGGAATCATCTGTCCTACCCTCGACACCTCAGCACTTACAGCCAAAGGGAATCATCTGACCTACCCTCGACACCTCAGCACCTACAGCCAAAGGGAATCATCTGTCCTACCCTCGACACCTCAGCACTTACAGCCAAAGGGAATCATCTGACCTACCCTCGACACCTCAGTACCTCAGCACATCCCTCAGCCAAAGGGAATCATCTGTCCTACCCTCGACACCTCAGCACCTCAGCACATCCCTCAGCCAAAGGGAATCATCTGTCCTACCCTCGACACCTCAGCACCTTAGCACATCCCTCAGCCAAAGGGAATCATCTGTCCTACCCTCGACACCTCAACACCTCAGCACATCCCTCAGCCAAAGGGAATCATCTGTCCTACCCTCGACACCTCAACACCTCAGCACATCCCTCAGCCAAAGGGAATCATCTGTCCTACCCTCGACACCTCAACACCTCAGCACATCCCTCAGCCAAAGGGACTGATAAAATAATGGAAAGCTAATAAAGCTCTTCATCTGTCATTCCCCATCATACTTTTTGCTCTTATGTAAGGCAGGACCAGCAGTACGCTACTGTTGCCAGGCAACAGAGTATTTCATTTAACTTCACCTTCCAATCTTTCAGGCCCAATGGGCTTATTATAAATCTTAAATCTTGAAAATGGCAACCTATTTGGTTTCTGTACATTTTCAACCAAAAAAAACACAAAAATCACTCAAAAAGCTATCTGGCAGATGAAACTGTTGTAAACAACTCAAAGCCTCCTGCTGTCACCAGCATGCGGCATGGTCCCACCAAAACAAAATCTTCAGATTTTTATTCACCTGATAAACAATATGTCAGATTAACATAAGGACAGCACAATTTGAATTGGAGACAACTGACAAAGACAACTGACAACGCATGTCCTTATTTTTCTGGTGAAAATGTGTTGGCTATCTTTATGTTCTAAGACCAACTAATTCTCCTGTTCATTTTCTGTTGGAGCTGTTCTCACTCACCTGGGGTCACACGACAAGGAACAGAAAGGAAGTGATGTAATACATATCCAGATTCTACAGGAAGAGTATCTGCAACTGCTTGTCTCCACAGTTTATATTACGATATGATACTATATGTATAATATGATATGTCACTTTATTAAGTAACAGACACACATATTGAACCTGAACATTCCTAAAATAAAGGTTTAGGCTCTACAGAAGTACATTGTACAGTTATTGGTGGAGGCCCTACGTGTTGGTTCTCTATGAAAAAACCATGCTGTCAGAAAATGAAGTAAAAATAGAATGAAAGCCATCTAATGAGCCGAGGTGTTACTGTTAGTTAAAGGGGAAGGTGGTATCTGTCCTTTGACACCAATTACCCTTCAGCTGTTTAATCCCTTAAAGGTCTCTACCAGTGGGTTTGCGGTGGTCTGTAGGAAAGGAACAAGAGGTCTAATGATAAGAAGACAGATTACAACAGGAAACATGTAATTAGTCGAAGATGAGTAATAATTACAACTGAAAGTTATGAACAGAAAAAACATGAGTAGGAAATGTGAAATCCTATTTAGGTCATACTTGTTCAGATGAAAAGGCTTTAAACAACCCATTGACGTTCATCAGAGGAACAGGCATTTAAGAGTTTAGTGGCATTCTCTTTGAAAGTGACAGTGCACCTGAGGGGTAATTGAGGGAAGGTGTAAGGGCTGTCGTTCTCCTCATCCTCGGACGAGGAGAGGAGAGAAGGATCAGTGGACCAATACGCAGCATTAGGGAAATATGCCATCTCTTTATTTAACACGACGGCACACGAAAACAAAACACTTCCAAATTTACAAAACAAGAAAACGACGTAGACGAAAACCTGAACATGAACTACATAACTAAAACGTAAAACTCACGGACAAGAACAGACTACATCAAACGAACGAACAGCCAAACAGTCCCGTATGGTACATACATTGACGACACAGGAGACAATCACCCACAAACAAACAGTGAGAACACCCTACCTAAATATGACTCTCAATTAGAGGAAAACGCAAAACACCTGCCTCTAATTAAGAGCCATACCAGGCAACCCAAAACCAACATAGAAACAGAAAACATAGACTGCCCACCCAAAACTCACGCCCTGACCATATACACATACAAAAACAACATAAAACAGGTCAGGAACGTTACAGAACCCCCCCCCCTCAAGGTGCGAACGCCGGGCGCACCAGCACAAAGTCCAGGGGAGGGTCTGGGTGGGCAGTTGACCACGGTGGTGGCTCAGGCTCTGGACGCTGTCCCCACACCACCATAGTCACTCCCCGCTTCTGTCTTCCCCTCCCAATGACCACCCTCAAACTAACATCCCCTAAATGAACAGCCAACACCGGGATAAAGGGCAGCACCGGGACAAGGGGCAGCACCGGGACAAGGGGCAGCACCGGGACAAGGGGCAGCACCGGGATAAGGGGCAGCACCGGGACAAGGGGCAGCACCGGGACAAGGGGCAGCACCGGGACAAGGGGCAGCACCGGGACAAGGGGCAGCACCGGGATAAGGGGCAGCACCGGGACAAGGGGCAGCACCGGGATAAGGGGCGGCAGGTCCCGGCTGAGAGACTCTGGCAGGTCCTGGCTGAGGGACTCTGGCAGGTCCTGGCTGAGGGACTCTGGCAGGTCCTGGCTGAGGGACTCTGGCAGGTCCTGGCTGAGGGACTCTGGCAGGTCCTGGCTGAGGGACTCTGGCAGGTCCTGGCTGAGGGACTCTGGCAGGTCCTGGCTGGACGGCTCTGGCAGGTCCTGGCTGGACGGCTCTGGCAGGTCCTGGCTGGACGGCTCTGGCAGGTCCTGGCTGGACGGCTCTGGCAGGTCCTGGCTGGACGGCTCTGGCAGGTCCTGGCTGGACGGCTCTGGCAGGTCCTGGCTGGACGGCTCTGGCAGGTCCTGGCAGGACGGCTCTGGCAGGTCATGGCAGGACGGCTCTGGCTGGTCATGGCAGGACGGCTCTGGCTGGTCATGGCAGGACGGCTCTGGCTGGTCATGGCAGGACGGCTCTGGCTGGTCATGGCAGGACGGCTCTGGCTGGTCATGGCAGGACGGCTCTGTAGGGAGGAGAAGGAGAGACAGCCTGGTGCGTGGTCTAGGCACTGGCTGCGCTGGAGAGGAGGAAACAACTGGAGAGAGAACCCGGAGAGACAGCCTGGTACGGGGGGCTGCCACCTGAGGACTGGTACATGGAGGTGGCACCGGGTATACCGGACCGTGAAGGAGGACACGTGCTCTTGAGCACCGAGCCTGCCCAACCTTACCAGGTTGAATGGTGCCCGTAGCCCTGCCAGTGCGGCGAGGTGGAATAGCCCGCACTGGGCTATACTGGCAAACCGGGGACACCATTCGTAAGGCTGGTGCCATGTATGCCGGCCCGAGGAGACGCACTGGTGGCCAGATGCGTTGGGCCGGCTTCATGACATCCAGCTCGATGCCCAACTTAGCCCTCCCAGTGCGGCAAGGTGGAATAGCCCGCACTGGGCTAAGCACGCGTACTGGGGACACCGTGCGCTTCACCGCATAACACGGTGTCTTACCAGTACGACGCCTTCTACCTCCACGGTAAGCACGGGGAGTTGGCTCAGGTATCCTACCCGGCTTTGCCACACTCCTCGTGTGCCCCCCCCCAAGAAATTTTTGGGTCTGACTCACGGGCTCCCAACCGCGTCGCCGCGCTGCCTCCTCATACCAGCGCCTCTCAGCCTTCGCTGCTTCCAACTCCTCCTTGGGACGGCGATATTCCCCTGGCTGAGCCCAGGGTCCTCTACCGTCCAGGATCTCCTCCCAAGTCCAGGAGTCCTTGTAGCTCTGTTGAGCTCTCCCTTGCCGCTTGGTCCTAGTTTGGTGGGTGATTCTGTAAGGGCTGTCGTTCTCCTCATCCTCGGACGAGGAGAGGAGAGAAGGATCAGTGGACCAATACGCAGCATTAGGGAAATATGCCATCTCTTTATTTAACACGACGGCACACGAAAACAAAACACTTCCAAATTTACAAAACAAGAAAACGACGTAGACGAAAACCTGAACATGAACTACATAACTAAAACGTAAAACTCACGGACAGGAACAGACTACATCAAACGAACGAACAGCCAAACAGTCCCGTATGGTACATACATTGACGACACAGGAGACAATCACCCACAAACAAACAGTGAGAACACCCTACCTAAATATGACTCTCAATTAGAGGAAAACGCAAAACACCTGCCTCTAATTAAGAGCCATACCAGGCAACCCAAAACCAACATAGAAACAGAAAACATAGACTGCCCACCCAAAACTCACGCCCTGACCATATACACATACAAAAACAACATAAAACAGGTCAGGAACGTTACAGAAGGGCAGATGTGTTGTCATGAGGATTTGTCTCTGTTCTGGCTTCTAGGGATGGAGTCAGAGATTCTTAATTGGATTCTGAAAGGGAGCCTGACATTTTGTTTGAAGCTGTAGCAGGGCTCCCTTAGAAGCCTTGGTTTTGCTAAGAGAAGGACTTGATGGCCTGAGTTATAGTTAAGCAATAAGATCCGAGGGGGTGGGGTATAGAGCCCTTAGCCGTGGTATATTGGCCATATATATATCCCAGCCAATCAGCACTCAGGGCTCGAACCACCCAGTTTATTATTATTTTGTATTTATTAATTTCACTAGGCAAGTCAGTTATGAACAAATTCTTATTTACAATGACGGCCTAGGAACAGGGGGTTACCCGCCTTGTTCAGGAGTAGCATGACAGATTTTTACCTTGTCAGCTCAGGGATTCGATCTTTTGGTTACTGGCCCAACGCTCTAACCACTAGGCTACCTGCCGCCTCTTATAATTAAAGTTAGCATGCTTTCCCTTCACCTACACTGAACGCTGTCTTTGTTTAATTTAACTGTTGTTTGATTGTGCTAATTGTTTTGTTATATGCTCACTCCTTTTGAGATAAAGCAAATGGCTAAATGATAACTTGGTTTATAGAAACTGAAATAAACGGGAGAAATAAAATAAACTGAACTGTGACCTACCTCTCACCTTCCATGTTCTTCCACTCAACCCGAAACTAAGAGAACCTGTGTAGCCTATGTTACGAGTATTCTTCACAGCTCCCTATGCTCTTTGTGTAAACCTAGGGTGGTGTAGTCCTATCTATGTTACTGAATTGAGTTCAGTCACAGCCCCTCTCGGCCAGGGTGTGACACCAGCAGGCCAAGTGATTAGCAGCCAGCTCATGGCTAATGTTATTTGCTACTGTAGCTAGCTACGTAGTGGTCTAGCTAATGCACAAGGAGTTGCTAGCTACGCCCAGTCGGTCATCAGTAACTTGCAACAAGAAGCAGAAATAGACAGTGACTGGCAAGTTACAGGTGGAACATGGTTCTCCAGATGACTTCAACTCTCCACTCATGCTACAGCTAGCTAGCTAGTGATTCGTGTTAGCCATCTTATCTAGCTAGCTACTAATGACTAAGCTTGCTAGTAACCCTGTTGTGTCGAACACATCCCTAGAAAATGAGAAGGTGTGTCCAGTTGTGTTCACATTTTACAGATTGTGAAGTAATCCACTTTCCATGCAAAAGGAGAGGGAGCTATGACAGGTTATTGCATCTTTCCTGAGAGCCCTGTCTCTCTCTTCCACATAATCTGACCTGCTGATGTCCAGTCCTGCCCAGAGGGCTAATGCACTGAACCAAATAAGGGGGAATAGACCAGCTCTGGTTTCCAGTGAGGTCCAGCTCTGGTTTCCAGTGAGGTCCAGCTCTGTCAGAGGCTTGCCTGCTGCTGTCTGATCTAGGACCCTGGTGATTCACTGAGCTCATTAGACCTGAAACACTGAAAACATGAGGAAGAGATCCAGCAGCCTGGTGATTGACTGAGCTCATTAGACCTGAAACACTGAGGGAGATGAGGAGCTGGTGTGTGCAAGAACATGTGTGTGGCCCGTGTGTGTGCACCCGTGTGTGTGTGCGTGCAAGGGGACAAACACACCTTTATTAGTATGCCTTACTAGACTACTCTTCTAACAACTCACCTCCTCTTCCCCTCGCTCCCTCTCCCCACAGCCGGAGACCAGTGAATTGCACATGGCAACGTAAGCGCCAGCTCAATAAAGCAGTCATTGGTCACCACTTTAGGGCTTATACAATCACCTTGGTGAGCCAGCACGACACGGTGTGTGTGTGTGTGTGTGTGTGTGTGTGTGTGTGTGTGTGTGTGTGTGTGTGTGTGTGTGTGTGTGTGTGTGTGTGTGTGTGTGTGTGTGTGTGTGTGTGTGTGTGTGTGTGTGTGTGTGTGTGTGTGTGTGTGTGCGTGCATGTCTGTGTGTGTGTGTGTAAGAGAGAGAGAGAGGGAGTGAGCCACAATGTCGGGCCGGAGTAGCTTAGCAGTGAACAGTGTGCCAGGCAGTGGCCACACCAGCCTGAATACAGCAGTGAACATGCATGCCTTTGTCCCATTGAGAAAAAATAACTGCTGGGAGTGGAAACACAGTCCGTGTCACAAAGGCTTTTCACATCAATGTCTTTGAATGATGACATCCTGTGTCTATCCTAACCTCTGTTTCTATTACTCAGCTATTACTCTGCTTTTGATTACAGCTGGAGATAATAATTACCAATTCAATTTACCAACTCTTGGCCCTGGTTTAAGGGTATAACTAGGGCCCAGAGGTATTCCTGGTCAGACTATGGGCAAAAACTCTTGGCCCCTCTCATGTAATATTTTCCCATATAGGAAGAAGAGAATGACATGGATGGAATGTCACCATGGATCATCACAAGGCATGGGTTAGGGGAGACAGGGGAACAAAGTAACAGACACTATTTAGTTGTTCTTTTGTACCCTGTGTTACTTTGTTCAGTGGTCTACCCTACTAAACAGAGGTTGGTGATGAAGTGTGAATAATGGGAAAGAGACATGGGCAACTGTCACCCGGTAGTTCCTCCTCATTTCACACATTATGGACAGGACAGTACAGGCCTGGGTGCCTGGTCAATATAGTTGGTTGGAGTAAGCCTGCTAAGGCAGAATGTCCTAAAACTCCTAATTCCATTTATAGCCAGGGAAATGCAGCATAAGAAACCTGAGGAATGAATAGACATTGAGCTGGAACACCAAGTCCTCTCAGGGAACACAACACATCACACAGCTGAGTCTATAAAACAGCTCTTCATGTCAGAAACATGTGGAATAAATGCATAATCAACACTAACATGCTACAAAACATGCATAGATACCAATTATGAGGACAATGCTATTGATATATCCCTGCAGATTTATTTTTGTCAGTTGTCTGGACATCACAGTCACACATCTTTCAGCATACAACAGGATATGCCATCAATCACCATGGGAACCCTTAGTGGTGTCATGTTCTGAGGAATGAACAACCAGGTCAATCTCAGTGGTGTCATGTTCTAAGGAATGAATAATCAGGTCAATCTCCTCAGTGGAGTCATGTTCTAAGGAATGAACAATCAGGTCAACCTCCTCAGTGGTCATGTTCTGAGGAATTAATAATCAGGTCAATCTCCTCAGTGGAGTCATGTTCTGAGGAATTAATAATCAGGTCAACCTCCTTAGTGGAGTCATGTTCTGAGGATTTAATAATCAGGTCAACCTCCTTAGTGGTGTCATGTTCTGAGGAATTAATAATCAGGTCAACCTCCTTAGTGGAGTCATGTTCTGAGGAATTAATAATCAGGTCAACCTACTCAGTGGAGTCATGTTCTGAGGAATTAATAATCAGGTCAACCTCATTAGTGGAGTCTTGTTCTGAGGAATTAATATTCAGGTCAACCTACTCAGTGGTGTCATGTTCTGAGGAATTAATATTCAGGTCAACCTACTCAGTGGTGTCATGTTCTGAGGAATTAATAATCAGGTCAACCTCATTAGTGGAGTCTTGTTCTGAGGAATTAATAATCAGGTCAACCTACTCAGTGGTGTCATGTTCTGAGGAATTAATATTCAGGTCAACCTCCTCAGTGGTGTCCTTGTTCTGAGGAATGAACAACCAGGTCAACCTCCTTAGTGGAGTCATGTTCTGAGGAATGAACAACCAGGTCAACCTCCTTAGTGGTGTCATGTTCTGAGGAATTAATAATCAGGTCAACCTCCTTAGTGGTGTCATGTTCTGAGGAATTAATAACCAGGTCAACCTCCTTAGTGGTGTCATGTTCTGAGGAATGAACAACCAGGTCAACTTCCTTAGTGGTGTCATGTTCTGAGGAATGAACAACCAGGTCAACCTCCTTAGTGGAGTCATGTTCTGAGGAATGAACAACCAGGTCAACCTCCTTAGTGGTGTCATGTTCTGAGGAATGAACAACCAGGTCAACCTCCTTAGTGGAGTCATGTTCTGAGGAATGAAAAAGCATGTCAACCTCCTTAGTGGTGTCATGTTCTGAGGAATTAATAATCAGGTCAACCTCCTCAGTGGAGTCAGTTCTGAGAAAATAGTTGTAAGGTCAACTTCCTAACGATCAGTGTCATTAGCAGGGCCGGATTAAGATATCATAGGCCCTGGGGCGTTGTTGTTTTTGCAGCTCACCCCCATTTAAACAAATTGGTGTACCAAGATGCAATTTGATGCGTAGTAAATGTACTGCTCATCTGTAGCATAGGCGACAGGGAGGTGGTTAGGATTTCCTGCCTGTAAAAATTCTACCTTATTTACATGACAGAACACATTAGCTGAATATTTTTTAATACCACACAAATGACCGAAATGAGTGGCTACTCTGACTGACAAACTGAGTCTAGTCTTACATTCAATCTAGTCTTAAATTCAATCTAGTCTTAAATTCAAACAAACAATAGCCCAGTTCAATGAAGTGACACACAGATTGTACAATATTAGGAGAAAATATACAGTACCAGTCAAAAGTTTGGACACACCTGCTCATTCAAGGGTTTGTCTTTATTTTGACTATTTTCTAAGTTGTAGAATAATAGTGAAGACATTCAGCATCGTTCACACCCTCTTAAGCTTTAGCCGACCCCCATCTTGTTTTGCTCTCGGGGGGGCACCACTTGACTCTCTGGCCTATGATTTGTTTTCCTCTGGATAACATGAAAACAGCCTGCTGGCAACAATTTCATTACGCTTTTCCGCAGACGTTTACTGATACCAGCCAACTAATGTTAGCTAGTTCTACAACAATGAACAGTTACAAATTGGAAGTTGGTGAGATTCAATATTTTCTTCTATTGGTTCTACAGACAGATTAGTATTTTCTTTTCCAAAATGTACATTTTTTCCACAATACTATTTTGAAATCTGCAAAAGGCAAACCGACAGCCAGAACCAACCATAGATGGCAGTTCCCATTCCAAGTGCACCCATGAGTTTAACAGTCAAATCGCAATCATTAGCCTTGAGTGGCCTTGTCCTTTTCATACACAGACTCACAAACATTCTCTTTCACATGCTCACATGCATGCACACGTCTCTACGAGCCTCATTTAGTTTTAGGAGGCATGTTGAAGACTAGTGACATAAATCCCCATAATAACAGTGAATGACAATAACTCTCCTGATTCTTTATATGTGTGAGAGTAAGAACCACGAAGATGAAAAGGCAGGACAAAGGAGAGAAGTGCTGCTCAGATCACATTAACCAAATTCCATTAATCAGATCCCATTAACCAGATCACATTAACCAGATCCCATTAACCAGATCCCATTAATCAGATCACATTAACCAGATCACATTAATCAGATCACATTAACCAGATCCCATTAACCAAATCCCATTAACCAGATCCCATTAATCAGATCACGTTAACCAGATCCCATTAACCAGATCCCATTAACCAGATCCCATTAACCAGATCCCATTAACCAGATCCCATTAACCACATCACATTAACCACATCACATTAATCAGATCACATTAACCAGATCCCATTAACCAGATCACATTAACCACATCACATTAACCACATCACATTAACCAGATCACATTAACCAGACCCCATTAACCAGATCACATTAACCACATCACATTAACCACATCACATTAATCAGATCACATTAACCAGACCCCATTAACCAGATCACATTAACCAGATCACATTAACCAGATCCCATTAACCAGATCACATTAACCACATCACATTAACCACATCACATTAACCAGATCACATTAACCAGACCCCATTAACCAGATCACATTAACCAGATCCCATTAACCAGATCACATTAACCACATCACATTAACCACATCACATTAACCACATCACATTAATCAGATCACATTAACCAGACCCCATTAACCAGATCACATTAACCAGATCACATTAACCAGACCCCATTAACCAGACCCCATTAACCAGATCACATTAACCAGATCACATTAACCAGATCACATTAACCAGATCACATTAACCAGACCCCATTAACCAAATTACATTAATCAGATCACATTAATCAGATCACATTAACCACATCACATTAACCACATCACATTAACCACATCACATTAACCACATCACATTAACCAGACCCCATTAACCAGATCACCTTTATCAGATCACATTAACCAGATCACATTAACCAGATCACATTAACCATCTTTGTACTGTGTAATCATGTGTGGTCACAATAACACGCTGGCCTTAGTCATCCACAACATTCATTAATGGATTCCTTTTATACTTTTACATACCTTCTTCTCCAGATGGGACTTCATCAAACAGTATTATCATTATTTCCACTCATACTTACTCACTGATGCTCAAGGCTACTGTATGGTGGAGTTAAACTCATCCCCACTCAACCACTTTTGGAACAGAAGGGGGCCGAGGAAGATACGAAATTGGTTTGGCGTTTTCAGGAAGGATAATAGAGATGGAATAGAGAGAGTGAGACGACAGCACACGTCCAGAGGGACTGCTGACATGTCCTGTCATCATTCTGTTATGTCACCTCCCTCAGTGTGCTCCACCAAGACATGTCCTGTCATCATTCTGTTATGTCACCTACCTCAGCGTGCTGCACCAAGACATGTCCTGTCATCGTTCTGTTATGTCACCTACCTCAGTGTGCTGCACCAAGACATGTCCTGTCATCGTTCTGTTATGTCACCTACCTCAGTGTACTGCACCAAGACATGTCCTATCATTATTATGTTATGTCACCTACCTCAGTGTACTGCACCAAGACATGTCCTGTCATCATTCTGTTATGTCACCTACCTCAGTGTACTGCACCAAGACATGTTCTGTCATCGTTCTGTTATGTCACCTACCTCAGTGTGCTGCACCAAGACATGTCCTGTCATCATTCTGTTATGTCACCTACCTCAGTGTGCTCCACCATTTTTCCTTCAAAGTTGTGTCCAGTTAAGACCTAGACAACCAGGTAATGGGAGTTCCTAACTAATCAGTTACCTTAAAACAGGGGTGTCAAACTCATTCCATGGAGGGCCTAGTGTCTGCAGGTTTTTGGTTTTTCCTTTCAATAAAGCCCTAGACAACCAGGTGTGGGGAGTTCCTAACTAATTAGTGATGTTAATTCATCAATCAAGTATAAGGGAGGAGCGAAAACCCGCAGACACTCGGCCCCCCGTGGAATGAGTTTGACACCTGTGCCTTAAAAACTCTTATGGATCCACCCCTTTTTTTCCCCAATTTTCGCCTTTAAATGACATACCCAAATCTAACTGCCTGTAACTCAGGCCCGGAAGCAAGGATATGCATATTCTTGGTACCATTTGAAAGGAAACACTTTGAAGTTTGTGGAAATGTGAAAGGAATGTATCAGTATATAACACAATAGATCTGGTAAAAGATAATACAAAGACCAAACCAACCGTTCTTTTGTATTTTATTGTACCATCATCTTTAAAACGCAAGAAAGGCCATAATGTATTATTCCAGCTCAGCTGCAATTTAGATATCGGCCACTAGATGGCAGCAGTGTATGTTCAATATTTTAGACTGATCCAATGAGCCACTGCATTTCTGTTCAAAATGTTGTATCAAGACCATCCAAATGTGCCTAATTTGTTTATTAATAACTTTTCATTTTCAAAACTGTGCACTCTTCTCAAACAATAGCATGGTGTTATTTCACTTTAACAGCGACTGTAAATTGGACAGTGCAGTTAGATTAACAAGAATTTAAGTTTTCTTCCAAAATCAGATATGTCTATGTCCTGGGAAATGTTCTTGTTACTTACAACCTCATGCTAATCGCATTAGCCTACGTTAGCTCAACCGTCCTGTGGAAGGGACACCAATCCCGAATAAGTTTTTAATGGATCAATTAAGCATAATGAAGGAGAAAAACCCTGCAGACACTCGGCCCTTCAGGAATTTGCCACCCTGCTCTTAAGTTTATTCTGAAGAACCAGGGAAGCTGATAAGCAGAATAAGATGGTTCCTGGATCACTCTAGTTCCTGCAATTGTTGGTGAATGCTGATATTTATTTTCCCTTACGGAAAAACCACATGAGTTTCACGTGTTTTCGTGTTTCACATGTGATCTTGTGTGAAGTTAATGTGATAATATGTCACAACATGTAAAAGCAAAGTGATAACATGAAACTGCACATGTGAAAACATTGAAGCAGATGTGAAAACATGATCCTGTGAAAGAAATGCAACATTTCCACATGTGATACCATGACATTACACGTGACAACAGTGTTAACGTTTTTCCACAATGCAATTCACATGTGAGGTGAAAACATTTTATTCTCCTCAGATGTGAAGAGGTGTTTTTAACATGTGAAATCTTAATGTAATACATGTGAACATATGGTTTGACATGTGAACAACTGACCTCTTGTGTCTCTTTTGTTTTCACGTGAACATTTCTGCTCAACATGTGGAAACAGCTATTTCACATGACAAAATTTGATTTCACATGTGACAATGTAATATTGTAATGAAACGGTATGGGGGTTTTAAGGTAAGTGGTACGCTGTTCAGCGAAAATAGTGTAAACGTCTTTAAACATTATGGTTACATTTAACATGATCACTTAGTGCTGACTTTTCAATATGACCCCTTTTGTGATTTAAACTCACAATCTCTGGACTCGGAGTACACTGATCTTTCAACTGCACCATAAAGTCTGTAGCGTTCTCAGACGTCCCCTACAGATTCAGTACACAGTGGCGACCTGTCATTCAGGGCAGAGCCCCACCTGTTTTGAGCTCCACCCTTTTAGGTAAGAAATTATATATTTTTTTGTTTTTTTTTGCCATTAATACGTGCCACATATCAGTTTACAAACAATGTGAAAAAATGTAATAGAGTTAATAAAGCCACATACAAACATGGTGTCTTTTTTGCTTTCTTGTGTAAGGCAGCTTCAAAATGTAGGTGTTTCAGCCTAGCTCAGTGCTTTCTGTGGTGGAGGGGCTAGCCAGCAGAAAATAAAGAGCATTGCGTCTGATTGGCTCAGTTTTCTGTCATGACTGGCACAGTTTTCTGTCAGTCTTAGGACAGTACATCATCCCCAATTCTAAGGTTAGAGCTCAAATGTTTACCCCTTGGGTTCTGCCATAGAGTTATATTAAAAGTTCCCATGCAAGATGGCTCAAGGTCATTGGCCACAGATCGAATGACACTAAATCACGTTATATCTACAGTAGCATTGATTGGACTGATTGGACTTTCTTTCAAAGTTTTAGCTAGCAGTCATCATCAGTTGTCATGAAGTTGACAATCTATTGGCAAATCCTTTTAAATCATTGTCATATGAAGAGAAATAATAAAGAGAAATTATAGATAAAACGCATCGGGGCTCATCGGACATTGTACATTAATATTACACAACAAGTTGGAAATCGTTTGGAAGGAATCAGTGGCTCAGGGACACATTATTCAATTTCTGTTAGTCACATGTCTGTGGAACTTGCTCAGTTTATGTCTCAGTTGTTGAATCTTGTTATGTTATTTCAAATATTTACACATGTTAAGTTTGCTGAAAATAAACAAGGTTGAAACTGAGAGGACGTTTCTTTTTTATGCTGAGTTTATGTAAGGGAGAAATGTATATTGTAGCTAAGAAAGTAATACTTAGTGTATGTTGTGTAGTAAGCTGTTAGTAGCCCATGTGCCTCACCCTAATAATTTGGTGTATTTTCACCAACGTGCTATTGTAAACACATCGTTCGTGGTGTGTGCTTGTTTATCTACTTTTTTTGTGCAGCTTTGCCAGTGCTACTGATAGTAGTTGTGGTGCTTGGCTTGCACATGCAAATTCAGCGCACACCACATTATATAATGTAATGTGTTATTTGACGTGTCAAATTAAAGCTTATTTAAGGCGTCAAATAGTGTTATATATCGTGTATATTTTTTGACACTCAAAAACCCAAACGGTGTTCAATGTGCCTCACCCTAATAATTTGGTCTATTTTCACCTCTTCATTTTGCCTACTGTTCTAACTTGGTGGTGCACAAATAGCCTATAACCTGTTTTAGAGAAATGTAATCATCAGATATTGTAAGAGCTTTCATTGTCTGTTTATATGCCCCCTTTATGTATCTTGTGGTTCTGACTTGTACAGTGAGAACACTGTAAGAACGGCACATGTTCTGAATTCTGTCGCTGTACATGTGCTGAACAAATTGTTATATTGACTACGTGCGTCGTCGCTTGCTCATTAGTGTCTTTATCGAAATTATTGATTGCCTCTTATCCGCTTGTCGCCCCCTTATGCCGTAGTTTGTACATCTCAATTGTCAGTAGAAACCACATTTATTTAACCTCTACTTCCTCAGAAACCCGGGTCCGGGAGCACCCCCACCAATAAAAAAGCTGACTAGCATAGGCTAGCATAGCGTCACAAGTAAATAGTAGCATCTAAATATCATTAAATCACAAGTCCAAGACACCAGATGAAAGATACACATCTTGGTAATCAAGCCATCATTTCTGATTTTTAAAATGTTTTACAGGGAAGACACAATATGTAAATCTATTAGCTAACCACGTTAGCAAAAGACACCACTCCCATACTCCACCATTTTTCTTACTCCATCAGCAGCTATCACAAATTCGACCAAATAAAGATATAAATAGCCACTAACCAAGAAACAACCTCATCAGATGACAGTCTGATAACATATGTATTGTATAGCATAGGTTTTGTTAGAAAAATGTGCATATTTCAGGTATAAATCATAGTTTACCAGTGCAGCCACCATCACAACTCGACTAGAATAACTACAGAGAGCAACGTGTATTACCTAATTACTCATCATAAAACATTTCTTAAAAATACACAGCGTACAGCAATTGAAAGACACAGATCTTGTGAATCCAGACAATATTTCAGATTTTCTAAGTGTTTTACAGCGAAAACACAATATAGCGTTATATTAGCTTAGCACAGTAGCAAACCAAACAACAGCATTGATTCCAGCCAAACATAGCGATAACGTATTCACCACCAAAATATATTAATTTTCACTAACCTTCTCAGAATTCTTCAGATGACAGTCCTGTAACATCATATTACACAATGCATATAGAGTTTGTTCGAAAATGTGCATATTTAGCAGCACAAATCGTGCTTATACAATGAAAATAGTGTCCAAATACTCAAGCAATCTGTCCGGCGCCATCTTGGAAAGACACCTATTCTTATCGAAAACTATTCATAAACTTGACTAAAAAAATACAGGTTGGACAGCAATTGAAAGACAAATTAGTTCTTAATGCAATCACTGAATTACATTTTTAAAATTAACGTTACTGTGCAATACAGGGTGCAATACAGGGTGCGATAAAGCAAGGCTACACGGCAAATAATGGCGTCTTATGCATTTTACTTTTTCAACAGAACAACGAATTATCAGCATAAATAGTTCTTACTGAACTCCCATCAGAATCTTGGGAAAGATGTCCGTTGGCCGAAAGAATCGTTGCTGGGTTGGAGAATGTTTCCTTCCACGTTGCAATTAGCAGTACAGAATGGCATTCGAGAGAGAGATACCCAACTCAATACAACGTCAGAAAATGAAATGCCCGAAAAACGCAATATACTGACATAAACTGATATAAATCGGTTTAAAATAACAAGATTATGATGTCTTTAAAGCCTATATCGAATAAAAACAGAGCCGGATATATCTAGGAGCTAAAACCAGAGCTTCTAAAACGACATGCCAAAACCCTCTCTGCGTCAGCGCAAAGATCCAAAAGGGTGGACACATCGAATCCAATCAATTTATAGACTTTCTGAACTGCGTAGAGACTCCATTTCAAGGCCCTATATTCGCTGACACCCAGGGGAAGGCGTATGCAGTGCATCTCAACCAATAGAAGACAGGCAAAGTTAAACACAGGTCTGGGAACAGGTTTGGAAAAATCTGCATTCTCAACTCCACATAGGGAAATTGCTCTAAGTCGAGTTCTGTTTCACTTACAGACATAATTCAAACGGTTTTAGAAACTAGAGAGTGTTTTCTATCCAATAGTAATAATAATATGCATATTGTACGAGCAAGAATTGAGTACGAAGCAGTTTAATTTGGGAACACCAAGAAAAAAATTGTGCTAACAGCTCCCCCTATTGGCAAGTCAGCCATATCAGCTATGTTTTTATGCGTAGTGGCTTTGCTGGCATGTATCCCACTTTTTTTTTTACATGCTAAAATCGCCACTGTCAGTACCTATAATACATCTCTGCACCAAATAGTGCAATCTCAAATGCTATTTTAGTTATCAATT